>NC_134833.1:30046822-30376326 GCF_004210375.1 Tachypleus tridentatus
GTAAGTCTATAATTTTACTACTGACTCCCTGGTGGGCTACATGGATTAGGAATACAAAAATATTTCTTCCTGTTTCACTGGGCTTGAGTGCAGCAACATGTGTGTTACATAAAAATGTGTTCTGGTAACAAATTTGAAAGAAGGGTTGAACTTCCATTGTATGTTATGACCTTAATGATTACATTAAACTTTTTATCTTCCTTACCCACACAAATTATAGCTCAAACCACATCTAAACACACAAACTACATGTAAAAGCTATATCTTCTACACCACTGTCTATGTTTAATAACATAAGACCGGAAAATATAAGATTTTTTAATAACAAAAATGTCAACCAAAGTAAAGCACTAGATTCAGCTAGCCCAGTATGGCCAACTGGTTAAGGTGCTTGACTCGCAATCTGAGGGTCATGGGTTCGAATCCCTGCCACACAACATGCTCATCCTTTCAGCCATGGGCATTATAAAGTGATGGTCAATCTAACTATTCATTGGTAAAAAGAGTAACCAAAGAGTTAGTGGTGGGTGGTAATGACTAGCTGCCTTCCGTTAGAAATGACTAGAGCAGATAGCCCTCGTGTAGCTTTGAATGAAATTCAAACAAACGTGATCCAGCTATGTTGGTAATAACTTCAAGAAAAATTAGTAATTTAGTCCAGATGAAACAAAATATTTGTACCAAATTCTAGCCCTAATAATAATCATTACATTTCTTGCGATTAAAACATACCATTTACTAATCTCTTTAAAACCTACTGTTTTTTTGTCCATTCTCATTAGTTTTATGACATCCTAAAAGGTGAATACAAACATAGTTTGGATTAGTTTTCAACCAAAGAGACATGAATGTTCTTTGATAGATTGTTCTGGCAGAGAATTCATGATGAAACTAAGTTGAAAGGACAACAACTCCCTGTTGTAAAAACACAAGTATAGAGGATGACATTTTGAACGTGAAAGATAAAAGGCAGAAAAATTTCAAAATGTCATCCTCTACATTTGAGTTTATATAATAGGCAGTTGCCATCCATTCATCTTAGTTTCTAGATAAATGTTATCTGATGTTGTCATCAATCCAATGGGTAAGTAAGAAATTTTGGCTAGCAGTATCCACTCAGGTTTGAGGAATTAAAAAAGAAAAGGGGGAGTAGCTTCCCCTCATTATATTTCAATGCTTAATTACCTTATATGGAGTTTACAAAGGAAATAACTTATTTTAATTTACAAAACATTCTACTATAACAAAACTTTTCAACAGCAGTAATTCAAGGAACTAATTGTTGGAAGAAGAATGATCTCAGTTAAATTACATATGCTGTACATTTTTACATTACATAGTGATCTGCAGTTTACACTGATATACACGTTTATATAGAAAAAAGTGCCATGTATATACAAGCACAAACAAGTTAAAAATCAAGTATATCTTTTGACCCTATATTCCAAAAATTAAGCAGTTAAGCAATGTGTACCTTAACTATCAGAGTACAATTTATCTACTTCAATATTTTATGATTTTGATGACTCTGTGCTAATATGTATGACACATATACTTAAGTGTTAATATATTACATTTATTACCTATTGATAATGTTTCAATGTTTCTTATCTTTCAAATGAAGAATGTTCTTTTCATTATTCAATACTACCCTGAAATGTCACACACAGTTACAAGTTATTTAACTGCTTCCATTATTAAAAGTTTCACAATATTCAAATATCTCATGCACAATGTCTTAGTAACATTTAATACAGTTGTCAGCTATAAAAGAGAGAATACTAAACAGCCTCAAGCAAGTTCTGCAAAATTGTCAAATGTTAAAATTATATTTTGAACTGTCTGTTTTAAATCATGAGGTACATCACATTCTTCTAGTTTTACAATGTAGTATCCCTGTAACTGTTGATACAGTTAAAACTAAGATCTAAATATAACAATACCTTACAACATTGCCATTTCCAATTTATGTTTAAACAATACATTCAAATATAAATGTCTAATTTAATAATTACCATCTAAACTTCAAATGTAAAATATATCTTGTTTTAAGCTGCTAGTGCTACTACTTACTGCAGTACTAGTACAGTATTACTGAAAGGTAACATATGAATTGGAATATATTATTAATTAAATTCATGCCCTTTATTCTTTTAATGAAGTACAGTCACAATTCGAAAACGCTGGAGTTTGGGAACTTTTAGTTTTTAAAAATTCATTCTACATTTTAAAGTTTTATATGTGACCCTTTGTGTTCTTATTCTTATCAAAATTGGTTCAAGTTCATACTGTAACTTTTATACTTACAATACTTATAAATCATGACTCAACTATCTTGCTATTTTTATTAATACTATATTACAATACTCTTTATTTTTCTAGTACACTACAGTAGTATTAATAGTATTATTACCTAATCCTAATATTTGTAGTACAAGTGGCTAGGCCAAACAAACAAAATAAAAATCTTACTCTGGCAGGCCATGGAGGATATCCTCTGACTTTGGCAAACACCAAATCTCCTGGTTCATACTGTATTTTTTCTCCCATTCTAATTAGATGTTTGTTCTTTTAATATACATCTGCAAGAAAAATAGAGTAACACTAAAAGTAAAATAAAAACATGCTCTACCAAACAACCAACATAACTGAAGCTTTGAAGCTAAGCCTAATACTCTTAATAAACGTCTAACTAGGCTTAGCGTCTTTTTTTTTCTCTCTCTCTCTATCTTTATAGGGACCTGGTTTGAGGCTAATTTAATCTCAAAAGCAGTACTTCTAGAGAATTTATTCTGGGCACTGTTGTTTCGGTGTTTTTCACTGGAGTTATGTCGAAAGGTTTTACTCATGTTAAAGTTATAATTTGGTTTAATAAAATAAAACTAAACTTACCAAACAGAAATGAAACCTTTGTCTGAAAGCTTAAAACAAAAAGTAAAGTTTTTAAATTTGTGTGTTCTTAATTGTAGAGGAGTTACAGTTTGTTTGCATGCTTGTAATTAACCACAAAGCTATACAATGGACCATCTGTGCTCTGCCCACCGCTGGTATCGAAACTCGGGTAATAGCGTTGTAAGCGAGCTAGAGACGATTTCATTTAGATTTTCCATATTGATAGGCGATTAAATTTGTCATTGTGGGACTGGTCTATTTGAGAGGGGGAATAAAAAAGAAAAAGAGTTGCAAATATTAATTTGAATATTGAGATTTGTATCAACATTTCATATGTGCTGCTAGTCGAATACAAATTTTTAAACTTATATATAGTTTGTTATAAACAAAAGAGGCTCAAACAAATATTAAAAAGCACTGCACCAATCAAAAGGATCCCCAGGATATAATGTGGGATATCAAATGTACCCCCTATCCACACTGGAAATTATCATTAGCCAGAAGTTTCGATTTGCGAATAACACAGTCTTTCCTTTAAATTTTATTTTATTTTACTTGACTGTTCAGTACAGGGGCGTAGATCCTGGGGAGATGAGGGTATAGATCCCGCTCCATTTTAGGTGGGAGTATAGTGAATACAATCATCCCCCCCCCTACAGTTTAGACTGTTGAATTGTTTTATTGCATCACAGGCCTACAAATTGTGAGTTTGTTTTTGTGATTCTCGTGCTCTTACCAATCGAATTACATAATTAGGCCTATCTGTAGACTTTTTCAATAGCCGAAATGTACATTTTTAATATAGGCGTTCTTCTAAGCTTTTCGATCTAAGCGATAGTTCGTAAGTATCAGTCAGTAGGCCTAAGTATACATGCAAGAATCGTGGCAACAAGATTACTCTGTGACTGCATGTTTACAACTTTCAGTTTCACATAATCAGAGATTACCAATTTCCAAATTGAACAGTCCACATAAGTGGTTGCACAAATCATCCCCCCCCCCATCGGGTGTAAAAAATCTACGCCCTGGTTCAGTAGTAATATTATATTAATATATTAATATAAACAACTGCATATTATTTTGCTCAATATTTTGATTGATTCCAACTTTAAATCTTATGAACTGCACCTGTCAAGAGCCTCATTGTGGACACAAACAAATATTTTAGTACGGACTTCTTGGAAATTAATGTATTTAAACAGGCAATTATAATGCAGAACCCTAACCAGTCTTTCGATTGAATGTAGATCACTGGTTGAAGCATCCAGCTTGTGTAATATTTGACTTTCTTTCTTACGCTAGAGTATCAAATTAGATATTTCCGTAATTTTGTCTTTCTTCCTCTAAACTCTTGATTTTGCTCTTGCCAATCTCAACAGCCAAACGACACAACTATCTTGTTCTTCAACTAGCTTCCAGTTTTCCACTTCCGGTTGCTGGAAATTTCTGAACCATTTACTGCTGCAAGATGACCCACCCGCATTATTGAAAGTGAGGAGGAGGCAGTTTAGCTAGAAACATTGGCCTAAGAATACTAGTTGAAGGACAGTCTTTTTAGCACATAATCAATAAAGTAAATGCTAGACATAACGCTTAAGGCCCACTGTAGTAAGGAACACAACAGCAAGTGCCAAAGCCATGGTAATTCATCATTAAATTGCATTGCCTCTTCCTCCAACACACAGGTACCACAATATATTGAGAACAATGTGGAATAGCCGTGTTTTTCAATAGTTGATCTACGTGACTTTGTATGACAACAAATATTTGATATGTCTATGGATCTATGTGACTTTGTATGACAACGAATATTTGATGTGTCTGTAGACCAAAAAAGGTGATACAATAACATAGTAATTAAATAAATGCTTGAGTCTGGTGACTGCATATATTTGTGGTATGGGAGTAAAACATATCTTGTCTTATGAAAACTCAGTGAAGTGAATTATGAGTTTTGATAATCATGTAGCATACATATACATGTTAAATATGAGAATAAGTTGAAAGTCTACTTCATTAAAAACTAGATATTTCAGGAATCAGAGGTGAACAAGCAAGTCGATCTTAATGATGAATGTTCTGTATAGTACGATCTTCTTCAAGCTGATGATTAGGAAAACACTAGTAGTACATATCCGGCCATTTGTGAGACTTAAATAATGAAGCACCAGCAGAGGAACAATGTATCTACTCTAATGATCAATTGAGGAGCTGATAGGGGCCTTCTAATAGTTATGGTTGGCATTAAGAGCTTTATCAGTATTTAGAACAGCCACTTAATTGGAAATATAAGGAATTAAAGGAAGTAGTGTTCCTTGCTTTCCAAGCTATCAAATGATGCTTCAAATATGTGCCATACACCACGTAGTACCTATTTCGTTATTTTACAATTGGCTTTCTAAGAAATCGAGAGCTGGAAGGTTGTTGCAACCATTACTCTTTGAGCAACTGTAATATAACACAAAGTAATTGTGACAGATTTACTGTTATACATTTATTTTAATACCTAAGTTTGTTTCAGTATAGTTGTTTTATGCATATGACGTATATTATGGGATGTGTATTGCACAAATCCTGTCTCTTCTCTAAATTTGTAGAAGATTCTCGAGAGCGAGAATCAACAATATGTGATTTACGTATCTTCGAACATTATTGAACGTTAGAATATCTCGCCTTAAACTATATAAACCGACGCGCCAAGAGACAGCTAATATTATTGGTCAGCTGCAGTCATTATACTATAAGCCTCGGAAGCTATAATAATGATTAACGCTTATTAATCGGAAAACTACAGAATTTGACTAGGAACGATAGATTTTAATCATTACAAACCATTTAATTTCAAGAAATTAACTTCGAACACTTGCACTTCTACGAGGACATTAAATATCTTCATCGGGGCCCTGCATAGCCAGGTGGGTTAAGGCGTTCGACTCGTAATTTAAGGGTCGCGAGTTTGAATCCCTATTATACCAAACATGCTTGCCCTTTAAGCCGTGGGCGCGTTATAATGTGACGGTTAATCCCACTATTCGTTGGTAAAAGAGTAGCCCAAGAGTTGGCGGTGGGTGGTGATGACTAGCTGCCCTCCCTCTAGTCTTCACTGCTAAATTAAGGACAGCTAGCACAGATAACCTTTGTGTAGCTTTGCGCGAAATTCAAAATAAACAATCTTCATCGGTAAAACACGTTTATTAACGGCACGAGGCCAACCAAGCTAGCTAGCTCAAGAGAGGTGAAACTATAACAACTCAGAATTAATTCACTCGTCGTAGACCTAGACTTTCGATAAAATATTCGGTTCTAGACCAGATAGAAGACTCAATATAGTTTGTAATACTCTTGTATATAAACCATTTTATGTAATAACCATTATTATAAATTTCTAGCGTTGTTTGTTTATTAAAATATATTTGTGTTAAAAAACAAAATTGCGTGTATTATTCTTGTTGGCAAGTATCATAAATTTAATATATATATCGACATTTAATTAACCTCTAAATAGAAATTAAAACTTCCGGTTATTTAAAATCTTAATACATAGCGTACGTAACATAATAAATCGAAGACTTGTCCGAGATAAATTATAATACGTAACATAATATTTTGGGATATCATTGGACCCACTTGTCCATCTCGATTGTCTTATCTTCTAAACTAAAACTATCATAAAAAATCCTAAAGTCAGCCCTTATCATTCACATGCTTATGAAACTTTCTCTTTAATTCACTTAAATCTAGTCTCTCCTCAGGGGAAAGAATTATCTGAGGTTGAAATTCTGTGTAGAAGTAAACAGGAATATTTTCCACTGGTAGTTCAGGTGATACCTTGAGTTATCTTTCCATTACATCGATGAGAATGGTTAACATTCACGTGGGTAGTACATATGCTCAGAGAAAAACAATATTGTTTTGTGTATATGACGGTATGTTTTGTCAGTGTGAAACACTTCGTTCACTAATTATTCTCTGAGCAAAGGCGCTGCCCTTCATAAGTACATTCATTTTGATGGTTTTTATGTAATAAATTGAGATAAGTTCACTCGATTTTCTTTTATTCTAGTCTCTTTCAAAACTCAGTCAGATGATTCATATGCATTCTATGATATATTTCTTGATCAAACCTTTCGTTATTCTGTTGAACCTACCCAATTCTCTAATGAAAACCGTTGCACGTGAAAATACACATTGAACATGGACCACACACACTTAAGTTATATATTATTGTTCAGTCTTAATTAAAGTTATTTCTAAGTTTATGTTTTAATTGTGAGGAATATTTTGATGTTTGTTTTTGAATTTCGCGCAAAGTTTCACGAGGGCTATCTGCGCTAGCCGTCCCTATTAAACAGTGTAGGACTAGAAGGTTTGGTTTGTTTTGAATTTCGCGCAAAGCTATATGAGGCCTATCTGCGCTAACCTTTCCTAATTTAGCAGTGTCAGACTAGAGGGAAGGCAACTAATCATCACCACCCTCCACCACCTCTTGGGCTACTCTTTTACCAACGAATAGTGGGATTTACCGTAAAATTATAACGCCCACACGGCTGAAAGGGCAAGTATGTTTGACGCGACGGGGATTCGAACTCACGACCCTCGGATTACGAGTCCAGTGCCTTAACTACCTGGCCATGCCGGGTCGTATTTTGATGCAAATTTATGTTTTGTGATTTGTCAACTTTAATTACTTTAACCACTTGTTCAATAGTTGTATATATACAAAAGTATACAGTTTGATTTTCACTGTTATCTTGATGTACGGAGATGCTCTCGGTTGACTAAGTGGTCTTCTTTCACCTTAGATTTTCTATCTTTTCATGTTATTCTAATTAATAAAATCACAGAAAAAGGATTATCATTAAATAAAAGAAAGAAAAAAATCATAACTCTCAATTTAAAAATTGACAACTGGAAATTATATAATACAGAATATTGCTATGAGCTTGTTATCTCCTTAGTTAAGTTGTAATGTATTTATTCAGATTTATTGCGCTCTTTTAAATCAGAGTTTTAACACTGAGATTCAGTCAAGTAACATTTTAACTTTCCACTTTTTCAAAAGTATATAAGGTAAGGGTACTAATTTACAATTTGCCAATGTTCTTGCAGGGAAAAAAGCACGAAGTGTCCTGAAATACGATATCATCTTTCTTTTTTATGAATTAGGTTCGAGTCAAAGGCAGTCGTGCCCTAAAATATGACTGCCAGATCTTAAATGTGATGAATGTTTCATGTACAAACCTGTTTTATTTTACATTTTATTTTGATACACAAAGTGGGCTTGCTTAGATAAGATCGAATTACATATATATATATATTCAAGTGTTTTAAAAGTTTTATAAGTATAACATACAAACATTTAGAAACTTTTAGCAACTTTTGTCTTTCATTACCATCAGTAAATATTGTAACTTTCACACTACTTTCATTTGGAGTTGCCGAAACATTTGAAGTAGGTTGTCGTGGAATTTTATTCATTAAAGATAATATTTTGATTTGATATTTAATAAAAGCATTAGTCTTTTGTTGTTTCAGTTTTGAGCTTTGACCATTGCAAGTGTAACTTACTTAAAGTAAAATTTTAGCAATTATTTTTATTTTCTTACTGTCATTAGCACTATCATTGTGGTTTGGACTTAGTTTTGTGTTACTGTGACCTTAAGCTGTAACGTTGGTTTTAGTTAATTGCTTGTTTTTTTTGTAATTTGCTTTTAACTTAGTGTTTTAATTTAACTTACATGAGGAGCACATCTAAATGATAAGATATACTTAAAATAAGGTATTCAACTTTCTTTTATCAGTTTGACACACATCACTAACAATTTGCCCTTTTGTATTGCATTATGTTTTATTTATGTAGTGAGTAAACATTTTTGTAATATGTGCATTTGTTTCATGTCTTTCTTTTTGCTTGACAAACTCGAAATAATCTTAGGGAGAAACCTGCTCACAGCTGGATGTCCTTTAGCCTCCAGCTAGTAAAACCTAACTTATTTTTCTGAGGGAAATCTAAAAGTCTCAATATATGTAGTAGAATGGAGGGTAAAAGTTTCGTGTCATGATTCGGAAATTATACTTACACTGCACAACAATTTTTTTGAAAAGTTTTGCTTCCTGAAAGTTTTTGCTGATTGTGACAGGTGCCTGGTGGGTATGCACAAATATAGTTTTGGTTTTGCTTCATCACGTAGGAACTCTGAGAAATAGACAGTTAACTGTTTACTGGCAATAATGTATTTAATTGCGTTTGTGTTTCTAATATGCTATTAAGTTCAACATAATTAAAAGTGTTTTGCTCCTGATTTTCGTTTGTATTCAATGTCCGGTGCGTCACGTTGCAGTGTCCAAGTATTCAGCAAGCATTGACGGATTCCAATTGCCCTGATATTGTTTTTCCATTGCAGCAATTCTCTGGTGAAAACTGAAGATTTTGGTGAAACGGTACGTGATGGGCACATTGGGATGTGATTTTCATGATCAGCAGCCAAAAATCTATAAGGATAACCCAACAGTGTTCAAGAAGCAAAAACTTTGTTGTGCGTTGCGATGGAGCTGTTAAACTGTTCCTTAAAGAGAGAATGTTCAAGCTTATCGATATTGCAATGAAAACTCCTAAGTGACAGATCATGTAAAAATGGCATTTGCTACGGCATTTTTGTTGCATGATCTGAGGAACAATGATTTAGAGGCTGAGACAGTAGATAGGCTAACCTAATTTGAGAATGCTTCCTGGACCTGAAGCACTTGCTATTGCTGCAAAAATACACTTTTTCCTATCATTCTCTCCTTTTTTGCAGAGTGGACTTGGCTTACATTTGTGAAGAAATTCGCTTTATAGTTCAAAATCCTTGACTCTATTTAGTGAGCTCTAACTGACCACTATGTGGTGAATACACAAACGAGAAAATACCTCAACTATAAGTATTGGAAACAAAAATAAAATAAACAATGAAATGGATATTAATATCTTTTGTTCAGGACATCTGTGAAAAGCTATATAAATTAGCCATTCCTGATTTTGAATTAATAGACTAGAGAAAAGAACAGCTGGTCACTAGCATCTACTACCAATATTTAGGCAACTTTAACCGAATAGAGAGATTTGACCATCACTTTTATCATTCACATACGGCCCCAACTGTACAGATTAGAAATCAACTACTAATTTGATAACATTAAAGACATTAATTGTGAATAAATCTTTTGTTTGTTTGTCTTTCATTTTTCTTTACTGCTCGTGTTCCATCTATTACTCAATCAACAATCCTAAACCTGCGTTTTTGCAGAAATCCATGGTAGTGGTTTCATAAAATTTCCTCTCAGTTGTCATTTTGCCAGGAACTATACAATTTTAAGTGCTTCAAAGTGTTCATGATTCGTATTTAGATTTCACACAAAAAAATATAGAGGTTTCATTCATATGCAGCTCCATAGGACGAATGAAAGTCTGTCGATAACAACAAAACGAAGAACCATTTTTAAATCAAAGTACAGTTGCTTGGATATCCGAACACGCCAGGCCATCATCTACAACACAAACAAACGACGTCTATCTTTGGTTCTAGCCTGTCGCTATCGTAGGTATCTCTTCCAATACTAAATGACATATTTGTAGCAATCTCTGGACATATACTTGTATACAGAACGACTAGAAACAGGCTTTATAAAGCCTACCACCATGGAGGCCTAGAGTGAGGTACGTTCCACTTATAGCAAAGCACGCAAAACTTGTAATGGTCCCATGAACACGGTCACTGGACTGACATTCCTTCAACAGATAAGTTGCGCTTCACTCTGCAATATAATAGGTGTGTATGTTTATTTAAAGAAAATCTTAAACTATAACCAACCGTCTGTTTATAGAAGTCTGTCGCATATACCAGTGAAGGCAGAAAATAAGTACGTCTTGCGAAATGATACTATTAATCACGGATGAAAACAGAAAAATAAAAATACAGAATCCTTAAAATTTTCAAACAATTGAAGGAATGGATCCCAGTGCAGACCTACAAACTTAAATATAGACGTTGTTAAATTTGTTTTTAACGAAAATCAAATTTGCTTAAAATTCTTAACAGTAACAACAAATAAACATCAGACTTAATATATCTTGAATGATCATACGTGTTTCAGTCAGAATTATACATTCATAATAAAGGTTATAAAATTATGGACAACTTTAAATGGATAAATATTTATCAGCAGGGAAGAAAATTTATGAAAAGGCTTAAAGTACTAGAATAAGGTGCACGATATGAAAAGACTGCACCCGACAAAGAAATGTCAGAGCTCTAAATGAGCCTAGAAGCATTGGCACAGTAATAGTTCATAGTAGGCTATTCTCTGTGTATCAAAACATTTTAGCCTTGCAAGGGTTAACCCTATGTTAGAGTTTCGGTATCAAAGCTTCGGAGTCGAGTTGGAATACACGTTATTGCGTAACATTTTAGGTTGTAGTGCGTTATAAGAGTGATAGCTAATTCCTTAAGGTGTATGGTAGGGTGCTTTTGTGTGATTTGCTTCCCTTTGGTCAGGAGTTATAATTAAGGACAGCGAAAAGTAGTTTTAGCAGTTTTACAATAAATATAAATGTATGGAGCTGTTTTAATTTATTTTAAATTGATTCCCTTTAAGATTATGGATAAGGAATGAAGCCTTTCCAGTTCAGAAATTTCTCCGATTTTTATTTTACTTTCGATAAAAACGACGACTGTCCTCCAGTTTAATTCCAAATCAACTTGTTTTAAACATGGTTCTCAATTATATCGCCATGTATTTTATTTCAAAACCTTTTGTTTTGACCTTCGAATCTGAGGTTGTTGTAGAATCTTGACAGAAAACCTTAAACAATAGGTTATCTGCATATAACCATTTTCAATTTTGAATGATACACCTAGAAGGTAAGCAATTAGTCAATAACAATAAGGCCCGGCATGACCAGAGGGTTAGAGCACTTGACTCGTAATTTGAGGGTCGCGGGTTCGATTCCCCGTCACACCAAACATATTCGCTCTTTTAGCCTTGGGGGCGTTATATATGACGTCCAGTCCCACTATTCGTTGGTAAAAGAGTAGCCCAAGAGTTAGCAAGGGGTGGTGATGACTAGCTGCCTTCCTTCTATCTTACACTGCTAAATTAGGGGCGGCTAGCACATATAGCCCTCGTGTAGCTATGCAAGAAATCCTAAACAAACAAACCCATTAATAATTCTTGTGATACACAAACAGAAGTATTTTTTGTCACTGTTATAGCACACTCACGCCTCGAAAGTATAAAGCACATATTTTGGAGAAGGAAATTGCGAACTATAAGTTATTTAATCTACAGTACGAACACTTTAGGATTGTGTTGATATTAATATAAATATTAACACATCAAGGCTATTCTAAAGCTACAGCCAACAAATATTGTTTTTTGTTACTAAATGCATTCAAATAAAACAGAGACATATACATAATAACAATGTAGTGCACATAATAGTGCTTTAACATACTGATAAAACAAAACAAACATTCGTGTGTTCACATTTTCACGACTACAATTTTCTGTTTTCCCGCTCTTTTTTAATTCTTTTGGACTTAACGTAAAAACCACACAACCTATTAATTTAAAATGTATAGGGTCCAACTTCCGTTTTTAATCAGTTCTTCAAAAATAAATTTTCTCGCATGCAGAAACTTCTCAATTTCTTCATTCAAGAAAACTGTTTTTGTATTTTTTTTAGACATAATATGTTCGTCGATTTTCTTGTACTAATAATAATGAGATTTCTCACCATACGAGAACAGCACTGTCCAAATTTGTAAAACTTCTCAAACAGGTGTTTAAAGTTTGTCTTTTTTTGAATTTCGCGCAAAACTACACGAGGGCTGTCTGCGATGGGCGTTTATAATTTAGCAGTGTAAGACTAGTCTTCACCACCCACTGCCAACTCTTCGGTTACTTTTTTTTTAATCAGTGTGATTTACTGTCACATTGTAACGCCCCCACGTCTGAAAGGGCGAATATGCTGGGGTGTCTAACGTTAAACACAAAGCTACACAATGGATTATTAAGTTTCAGACAAGCTCCTGCATCCCTCAGAATTGGCAGTAAAAGATAACTGTGTCATTGTCAAGTATTTATCTTTAAAACTAGTGAAACTAGTAGATAATCAAAATCATTTTTATTGCACAAACATTAGATTTCACAAGTTTGTAGGGAAATCAAATTAATAATTCTTATTATAAATTGAACTTTTTATTTTAAAATTTATTGATATGTATAAATTTTATTTTTCGAGACAGCATATGTATTGAAACTCTTAAAGGCAGGATCGGAAATATGAAACTAGATCAACATCTCTGAATGTCATGAGGATAAAGAAGCTACGATTATAATATAACATTCTAAATATTTAATAAGTAGAAAATTTTATGATGAAAATAAGATTGAACTGTGGTGCCAAAAATAATGGTGTAATAATTTTATATTGAAAAATTGTTTTAGTTTTGGAAAATGAAAAAATAAAGGAAAATATACACTCTCATACCCTAATGGCTCAGCGGAAAGTCTGCTAGCTAATGATGCTAAAATGAGGGTTTTAGTGGTGCTCTTGGTGTGCAGAGCACAAATGGTTTACTATGTAGCTTTGTATTTAATCAAACCAAGAAAAGGAAATATGAAAATTTTGAGAGACTGTAAACGAAAAATAAAAAATAAAATACTGAATTCTGAAAGTGGTTTGATAGTTTGAAATTAAGGACAGCTCTATACATAGGGCTATCTGTGTGTGTGCTGCCAACCACGGGTATCAAAACCCAGTTTCTAGTATTGTAAACCCGCAGATTTCTTTTGTGTTATTGATTGCATGAAAAGTGGGGGAAAAGAGTTCTAAATAGCAACACAAATCTACTCTTTTACATTTCAAGACCTTGTATGAATAACGTGTATGTGTGCTTTTATATAGTAAAACCACATCAGCTTATCTGCTGTGTCCACCGAGAGGAATCGAACCCTTAATTTTAGCATTGCAAATCCGTAGAGGGGGACATCAGAAATAATTCATAAAAGACTTGTTAATTAATCGATACCTCTAAATGATATTTAAGAAATGGTATGGATAATATTTTATGCAATTTTTATGCTCTTTCGAAAATGTGGATTAAGCTCTAACAAAAAAAAAATCGTAACTGGCAGGTTTTCAGAATTTACTAAATCATTTTTCGTTTTTGTTGTGTTTTTTAAGTATATATTTTTGTTTACATTTTATAGAACTCCAAACACAGTCAAATTACGTTGTTAATATTAATAAACTAGAAAACCTGTTAATTAGCTATTCACCAAAATGCCTCTGTCGATTTTTAAATGAGACTAGATAATACCACACGATATTTTAAAATAATAAACCCATAAAACATATCACAAGGCCTAAAATAGCCTGACGTATTCAGGACTTTTGGAAAAACACACACTTTTAAGTTTCTGTGTCTGTGTGTTACAATACTAGCCTGGGCATTGTATTGCCTGTTGGTTAGGTCACTCGACTCGCAATCTTCGGTTCGTGAATTAGGATCCTGTCATAGAACATGCCAGCACTTTCAGCCGTGAGGGCATTACAAAGTTACAGTCAATCTCACTATTCGTTGGTGAAGAGTAGCATAAGAGATGGCGTTCAGTAGTGTTGACTAATTTCCTTCCCTCTACTCCATCACTCATAAATTAGAAACGGCTATAAACTTATTAAATGTTTGAAATGTTATATTACAATAGTAGTTTCTTTATCCTCATGAGTAGCTATTGGCGAAATTCGACAAAACAAACAAACAAACAATGTGTTAGTCAACTAGAAGAGTCACACAAATGTTACGCTTCAAGCGTATGGTTTAGCGGTTCAAATGACTTAGGGTTGTTATGTAGTCAGTTTGTCAACGAATTTGATATAATGGTACAGAAACGGGAACAGAAATGGTTGGTCTTTGTTTTCTTCACACTGCCCATTGAATAATTTGTAAAAAAAAAAAACACAAAGTGTTCATCGTACTGTTCGGTACTGTTACTGATTGCTGTAGCATTTTTCAAAAGTGTAAAGTCAAATTCACAAATAAGCCCAATTGAATAAACTTTGGTGCTACTGGCTAGAATCTGATTATTGTAGAGGTTTGTGTTTTCGATTGAACAGTGGTGTTGCTGGCCAGAATCTGATTATTGTAGAGGTTTGCGTCTTTGATTATTCCATACAATTTTCTCTTTCGTGTACCTCACGTGATGTTATTCGAGAGATACCTCGGCATATTGAAAAGAACTGTAGCGGAAAACATCTTGTTTTCGTTTAGTAGATTGTGACATATATTTTAAACTGGGGTAATTGTTTTCGTCTATGACATAACATATCTGGTATTTTGGGGTGTGACAATAAATGTCAGTGACTTGACATATTTTTGTCGTATGTATTTTAAGTTAAATTTAGCGTTATCTTCCTTTTAAGTCAATTTTTTACGTTACGTTTAATGATTTATGATCAAAAGGAGAATAAGATTAGCAGATTATGTTTGTGGCTTAATGATTAGTGTGCTGGCTGAGAATATCCCAAGGGTTCATTGTTCGTGGCTTGTCGTCGCAAAAACGCGTTCCACACTTTAATATTGTGGTTTTGTTACAGAAGTGAAGGTCAAATTTCACTTCTCGGTCAGACGAAAGGAACTCAAGAGATGGCGGTGGGTCCTATGCTTAGTTGTCTTCCCTCCAATCCATCAGTTTAAAATTAGAGACGACCAGGAACATACAAGTTTAGCTTTGCACAACTCTGCTGAAACAAATAACATACTGACCAGAACTAAAACACTAACTGGATCAGCCATATAAGCATTCTTGTGTTCAAAGAGAAAGGTTTATTAGTTTTTGTTTGTTGTTTGAATTTCGCACAAAGTTACTCGAGGGCTATCTGTGCTAGCCGTCCCTAATTTAGTAGTGTAAGACTAGAGGGAAGGCAGCTAGTCATCACAACCCACCGCTAACTCTTTGGCTACTCTATTACCAACAAATAGTGGGATTGACTGTCACATTATAACGCCCCCACGCCTGAAAGGGCGAGCATGATGCGAACTTGCGACCATAAGATTACGAGTCGCACGCCTTAACACGCTTGGCCATGCCGGGCCACAAAGAGAAAGGAATGATACAACATATTACTGAAATAGTATCTGCTAATGAGTAAAGGGCTGATATTGAGGAGAAACCCGCGGGATGCGAGTTCGAGTCCCATCTCTAAATGTGTTTCCCTGTTTCAACAGTGGATGAGACATAGTAATGTTACATATAAGTCTACTATTTGTTGGTAACATAGTAGCTGAAGAGCTGGTGGTGGTTGGCGTTAACTAGCCACTTTTCTTCTGGTCTACCACCCACAAGTAAAGGTGGGGCGATATAAGTATCGTGTCGTGAAGTCATGATACAATTGTATCAATACGTCATCCGATACGATATGATTTACGTATCTTCATGAAATTTGTCAACTTTCAGAAAACATTGAGTATTCTGTAGAGAAAAAAATCAGAATTTCTAATAGCGTATTATTGCTAACAATTAATGATTCGATAAAGGAAGATTTGTTTTTTATTTAGAATTCAGCACAAAGCTAGACAATGGACTATCTGTGCTCTGCCCACCAGGGGTATCGAAACCTGGTTTTTAGCCGTGTGAGTCAGGAGGTATACTGCTCTGCCACTAGAGTGCAATAAAGAAAAACTAGTATTGAGTAATAGGTGTTACCTTCATTTTTTTAAATCAAAAAACATCACATGTAAGGTAACATAATGAATTAACAAAATAGAGAGAGTTCTTTACTTCTCTTGTCAGCTGTCATGTAGCTGATCAGACCTGAGACTTTGAAAAAGCATTGTAAATTTTTAAGTAGTTAACTATGACAATACTAGTAATATAGTTAATAAATTACAGTCAAGGCTGTCAAACATTGTAACAGACCATTGGTAAAATTTCTTTAACACATCGTATCGACTACTACGATGAGATATACGCACCTCCTACACACAAGTTAGGGATGACTGTCTTTAGGCGAATTTCAAGAAACAATGAGACGACAATGAAGGTTTAAAATAATTTTGAGCCAATTCTTATGATATCCTGTTTTGTATTTTTTAGGTTCCTTGAGATTTGGTATTAGTTCACCTATTGTACTTGTCAATCGAAGCGGGTAGAACCTCAATAGAGTGAAGTGTTGTACTGTTCTAAAGCGAGACGCAGATATATAGTTACGGTCCTCTCTCTATCACTGATAGGCTGGGACAGTCTTTGCTGTAACAGTCAGTATCACACAATTATTTTCTAAAGCATGCCTGTCAGTGTCAGACGATAACTGTAGTACTTATCATGCCTTTTAACAGTTTAACACTGAGTTATGAAGAAATACTCTTACCGTCGTGTGACATTACTTATATCACCCTAACGGCATAAGGTTTTCGTTTTATTTTCAGACTAATTAAGATAAAACGTCAAACAGAACGTCTAAAATAAGGTTGAAAGCAGTCGCTGTATTAGAATTTGTTTAATTTCCGACAACTATACACATCACTATTGTCATTTGTACAACTCAATATTTCATTTCCAGGCAACAAAAATGGATTCGTAAGTAGCGATCTCTTTGGATCTTTAAACAACTTCTGCATAAAATTCCTTGGGGGTCCATGAAATTGACGGTTAACCGGTCCTTAATGCCACGAATCACACGTTTCGTTTTAAAGATATCGATACTGACCAAGAAGCGTACTGCAAAATCCACGGGGCCTTCCTGCGAACTTTCTTACATTTAAATAATACAAACCAGTTTAGTATCCTCCTCCCAAACAAAACATTTTATCATGCTTTTAAATCATCGAATTTTCCCATATTTGAAGAAGATTGGTTTGTTTGTTTGTTTGTTTTGAATTTCGCATAAAGCTACACGAGGGCTATCTGCGCTAGCCGTCCCTAATTTAGAGTGTAAGACTAGAGGGAAGGCAGCTAGTCATCACCACACACTGCCAACTCTTGGGCTAATCTTTTACCAACGAATAGTGGGATTGACCGTCACATTATAACCTCCCCACAGCTGAAAGAGCAAGCATGTTTGGTGCGACGGAAATTCGAACCCGCGACCCTCGGATTACGAGTCGAACGCTTTAACCGCCTGGCCATGACAGGCCTTCAAGAAGACAAACCAATTTAGTATGCTCACCCCCTCATATAAAACACTTAATTATGAGTTTAAATCATTGTTTGCCAGTTTACCTTCAGATCACACAGTCTCCCAGTAGGTTGTGGACTAGCTGTGATTTTAGTGGGACTTGCTCCCTTTCTTCCCAGTTTTTTTTTTATTATTATTATTATATTCTATCTGATATCTAACTCGGTTTTATTTCGAAATAATTAAAAATGCTGTCTGGTAGTTTTCCCATGAGTTTATAATTTGATATTTTTATATGTTATTGGACGAATCGCGGAGCCACAAGAAGTTGCTTCTATTGAAACACAAAATAGTTATCGATTCTGAACTTGGACGACCCCAGGAAGGAGCAAGAGGGGGCATTTGACCTCTTACATTTTACACACAATTACACGTATTATAATAGTTAAACTAAATATAATTAGCAATATTTGATTAAAACCGTAAATTTGTGTTTAAACACACATAACACATATTCTTTCAATCCGTTGACTTAAATTGTAAAAGCTGATCCCCAAAATTCATGTTTTGCGTCCCGCTTCCCCGAAAATAGTTCTGGGGACGCCCCTACTTCTGAACAAACGTAAGAAATTATATACAAAAGTTTCGTTTGGCGACAACTTCATTCACAGTTTTATTATTAAAAATGATACAAACACATAGAACTACGTTAAACTGATAAGTTTATCTCTTACAGTAGTCCTCCATGTTGTTGGACGTGTTAGAACGATATATATGTTTAGATATATAAATCAAACGTTATAAAAGTAAAACAAACAACTCTATACAAATTTTCACACTACAGGTAGTGTTTGAATTCGATCCACGTAAAAATTCCAAAATTCATAGCATAAAAGTAGTTTGAAAATATAAATAATGAAAGTACACACTCGTGCTCACAGTATTAGTTGTAACAACAGTAGTAAAAATAGGGTATTAAAAACTGACTTTAAATATTCCTTTTATTTAGCTGATAGAGAAGAAACTGCTGAAATGGTTATTGACTTAATATTGTTGTTTTTTTTGTTGTGTTTTATCAAGTTCAAAGCTTCATTATGGACTATTTGTGCTGTGCCCTCCGCGAGCACTGAAACCCGATTTTTGGAGGTATGAGCCTTCAAACTCAGTCCTCAGCCAATGAGGATCTGTGTCTTTGATTATTGTTTCTGCCAAGGTACAAAGTAAATAGTTAAAAAAGACAAAAAAAAATCATTCTGCCATAATGCATAGACATGGTTAGAATCTCGCTATAGGATAAACACGTCCTTGGAATGATAAAAACATATGCAAAATATGCATACACATGAACACGCTAAATATTCTGAAAAACTCTTAATATGTAGCATCTACCTACCTATATATATAATGAATTAATATTTTTCAAAAGATAAAGTTGTTTGTATAGTCTTCTGACATTTTTTCTAATAAGTATATTTAGAAATGTTACAAGGTTATAGTTTACACTATTTAATTCAGATTTGTCAATTGTAAAACTTTAATTATTATGATTGAGGAACCACACCAGATCGATATAGAATACCTTTTATGGTGTGTATTTTTTCTTTTGTTATCACGTGATGACGTAGCGTTCACATAGTCTCACTTAAATTTCATAATTGACGAGCGAGAGTTGACTTCATATGCTCAGCCTTGATTAACTATATTGTATTAACATTGTGAAAGTTTAGACTTTCCTTTAATGGGTAGTTGAAGAACAAATGTCAAATATGCTACATGTAAACAGGTCAAATCGCATCAGTTCGATGTTTAAGTCCAAAGTTACATTCCTTATTTTGTGTATCAGTAAAGTCTACACTTAATTGTCAACACTTAGAGTCCACTTTTCTTAACCAAACTAGTAACAGTCAAATTTTAATCTCTCCCCCCGTTACAGTAGTGTTTTTAACCCGTCCACAATTACTTGCAAGGTTGTTCAAATTTGAAAACAAATGCTTTTGTTTGTTTCTTTGGAATTTCGCGCAAAACTACACGAGGGCTATCTTCGCTAGCCGTCCCTAATTTAGCAGTGCAAGACTAGAGCTAGTCATCACCACCCACCGCCAACTCTTAGGCTACTCTTTTACCAACGAATAGTGGGATTGACAGTCACATTATAACGCCCCCCACGGCTGAAAGGGCGAACATGTTTGACCGGGATTCGAACGCGCAACCCTCAGATTACGAGTTGAGCGCTTTAACCACCTGGCCATGTCAGGCCTTCCAGATGAACGAATCTTTCTAATATCTTAACACATTTTACAATTCCAAAGGACGAGACCGATAACCGACACGCAACTTTGTAAAACCAACAAAACACGTTAAAAATGAAAGGTGTGTCTGTAAAATGTTACGAGATACAATTCATCAATTCCGAAAATGTTCACGTTTTAATATTCTTATTTATAATATACGTTTATTACAGCTAAGCTACATAATTTTCTTCTGCTAACAATATTTATAACTTTGTTACAAAGAAACTACATAATACTGATATGTTAACAACATTAAAAATAAAACTTCGCGTACGATATTTCGCTAAATCCAGCAATAAAAAAATATTTAATAATTTATTTTCTTTTTTTACTGCAGACGCTGCGATTGTTTTAACATTAACTGGGTGGTTAAGAGTTAATGAAACATTTTGATATAAATACTTTTAATTTTTCATGAACCCGTATTAACGATGTTGGCCCTTCCAAAAATATCGTGTATGCTGTAACAGCTCTAAGTTTAAAGATAAAGGTTAAAATCTTAACAGTAATATATTGGTAGCCTAGACTTTTCTTCCAAAGTCTTTTTTTCTTAAGTTGACAACGTTTTCTGTTCGAAGTCTTTAACGTACCTCGTAACGTTTCGAATACTCTTTTCAACGGATTTATTTTCCCCAACTTGTGAAAGTATTTTATACTGATCGAGCACGGTTAAACAATCATAACATATTGTTAAGGAATAGGTCGAAAAAAAACAAACAAAATCCAGCTTAGTAGCCATATTGGTAGTAAGGGCCCGGATAAGCCGCGTAGTTGTAAGGTTGTCGTTTGTCGGGATAAACAGGCATGAGATATTGGATGTTCTTTGCTTGTTCTATCTTCTTCTCTTTTCGAAGGCAATGAGCAGCACCAAGGAACAAGATGGCGGTTAAGAGGCACATTCCCACACCGATCCAAGCTAGGATGTAGGACCAGCCATAGTAGAAGGTGGTGTACCCTTTGTGTTTCAAGACCTGTGGAATAATATAATTTCTCAACACTGAGGTTGTATGTGAGAATACACATAAAATAACTTCGCATTAATCATAAAAATGTCTACCGTTTGTAGAACATATACGAAAACAAAACTTAGATAATGAGGTTTAATATTCACCGGCGATTGTGCCGTTTACCCTTTTAGAAAACACGATGTTTACTAATTTTCCGTTTAACTCTCAGTGTTGTCCGCCTGCCTGAGTCCAAACAACCAAAAACAACTGGGTTAGTTAACGTTCTTTTTTTTGTACTAGAGCAAATATATTTCGAAAAATAAAAGCGCAAATCATGAAGTACTGACTATTGTTAAGCGCAAAGCCATGCAGTAGGTCGTCTGTACTGTTCCTCTACAATGAATCCAGATTTTGGTTATAAGGTGGGTTAGTAGCAAAAAATGTAACATGAATGGTTAACTTTAAGAAATCTTTTTAATGAAGTTTTCCACCAATCCTCCAAAAAGCAGTTTCAAGACAAAGATCAACTGTATATCCAATTAATTATTTGTTTTTTTATAGAAAAGTCACATTGGACTACCTCTATCTGCTCTCTCCACTGAGGAGAAACGAACCCCGAGATCTAGCGTTGCAGGTCTTTAAACTTATTTCTACACACCGGGAGACTGTCGAATTAATAACTATGCATTTGCACATTTAAACAAGGAAAGTCTTGGAAAGTGGTAGAAGTACGCCATTTATCCGACTTTTGATCTCTATTCGCAAAGCCTTACGTGGAATTAATTTAAAACTGTCTACAGCAGCGCCATCCCATAACAATTCACGCCCAATCTCTTATTTTTGTGAAAAAGTAGATGCTTTTTTTATTGTTTGTTTGTTTTGAATTAAGCACAAAAGCTACACAATGGGCTATGTGTGCTCTTCCTACCACGGGTATCGAAACCCGGTTATTAGTGTGTAAGTCCGCAGACATACCACTGTGCCACTGGGGGGCGAGGTGCTTTTTAAGAAATAGAAGTATAAAGATTAGTTTGTTAAAAAATCACCAAGTGATAAATGTGTGTGTGTGTGTTTTGTTATAGCAAAGCCACATCCGGCTATCTGCTGAGCCTCTGAGGGGAATCGAACCCCTGATTTTAGCGTTGTAAATCCGTAGACTTATCGCTGTACTAGCAGGGGGCGGGTGATAAATAAAACTTCTTTCTTGAAGTTGACTTCTTTGTTTTCCTAATGGAAAAAAAAAACAAAAAAAACTCGTATCATAAGTAAGTACAAATATAAAATGGTGGTTGGATGTTAAACCATGTGTTATGAAATTCAGTTGATTGTTTCAAAGTTTAATTTTCCTTGATATCTAATACTTCATTTGATGTTCATTTTCTAATACAATATCAGAAACAGTTAATTCTAGTTGTTACATCCAATCTAAAAATAACTATAAAACATATAGATAGAGGTTAGTTTTTGATTTAGTTATTGCTAATTATGTATTCTCCACATATTCTCAACTCACATTTTGCGCACCACGATAAACTAGCATTTCTCTGTTCACAATAACAACAACTGACTAAGATATAAAAATTTGAGCTAAAATTATTCCGCTTTGAAAAGCTGGAAAGTGTTGGCATTGCAATGTACTTCTTTAACAACTACATCAGAATTTCTCAAACTTTAGTAACCCGAGGGGCCCTTTTAATTTAAAATTTTCTCGCGAACTCACAGACCTATTGATGATTTCTTTTTGTTTTGAAATATATGTACGTATGCGTATGTATGAAAAGCTGTATTAATCCCCCGCTAGTACAGCGGTAAATCTACTGATTTACAACGCTAAAATCAGGAATTCGATTCCCCGCGGTGGACTCAGCAGATAGCTTTTGTTTGTTTTGAATTTTCGCACAAAGCTACACGAGGGCTATATCTGCGCTATCCGTTCCTAATTTAACAGTGTAAAACTAGAGGGAAAGCAGCTAGTCATCACCACCCACCGCCAACTCTTGGGCTACTATTTCACCAACGAATAGTGGGATTGACCTACATTATAACGCCCCCACGGCTGAAAGGGCGAGCATGTTTGGTGCGACGGGGATTCGAACCCGTGACCCTCAGACTACGAGTCAAACGCCTTAACCCACCTGGCAATGCCGGACCTTTAGCAAATAGCCCGATGTTGGTTTTGTTATAAGAAAACACACACGCAGGCAAAGCTGTATTACGAAATTAAATATATTAACCCATAAAAATTCAATTAAAACATGCTTTTCGAAGTATAAATCATTTTCTAAAATATTTTTATGAAATTTCATACACGACTAGCGGATTCCATTTTGAGAAACGTTGGCCTATACAATAAGTTACGGACGTTTGCACTTCGCCCAACAATTTATGAAAATCTCGTATTAAAAAATAAGTAAATAAACTCTTAATACAGATAAATGAATACTAATAGCTGTGCTTACGTCTGGCCAGCCAAAGTATGCCATACTATCTCGAAGCTTTTGATAATCATAATACTGCACTCCGTGCCACAGTCCCATGGCGCCAGCATCCACAAGAGCTGATTGAAAAACAAAATAAACATTACCACTATTTTAAAACAACAGTCACACTGCAATGTTATCATAAAATAGGGTGATTTTTTCCCCCAATATTTTAGTACTTGAAATATCACCATGAATGTAATTGTTAGTTTCTATGCCACAAGTAGATGTTATTTTGTTGGCTGCTATTCTAAAAGAAAAAAAAGAAGTTTCACTTCATTTATTACAAGTAATATTGAAACATTAAGGCGATTATTACATCCGGGGCGTAAGGACTAGAAACTCGCATCTCTTATTTTAGATTGGGTAAAACTCTTCTGAACGTATTATAATTCTGGTTACTACTAGAAACCGTATCTAGTTGTTGCAAGTAATTATAATAACATAAAACATACTGAGAAAAACTTAAAAACACTATGATGCATACTTTTTCATTTCACACCTTTATATACAACAAATCCTACAATAACATAATATAAAAGTATATGTACATTTCACTAGCAATAATTAACCCTTTCCATACGCTTTTCCACTACAAGGGATACATTCGACTTACTTCGCATGCTTTTGATGAATTTGAAAGAGAGTAGTTAGTTTTTCTGACAATAGGTAACGCGGCAGTAGTATTGCAAAAGGCCTATTGGCGGCAAAATATTTTGTAAAAAAGCTGGAAAACAACCATCAGCCAGAGAGCCACATAGTGCTCAGAGACTGAAGAACATGGAACAACACCTTCCAGTTTTCACTGATATCATTTTTCATAACTGTAGGATTTTTAACTAAAGGACTGCAAGAGAAAAAATATTTTGCAAATATGGAAGTTCACATGATGACACACGATTAACATATGAAGAAAACTGTCACCGCATTCATTTTATGTACAATTCATGTGGAGTACACTCGTGTCTCAACAATGATGGAAACAGTTTTGAACTTTATCATACATACAGACAGTTCTTATTATAATCAATCATCATTCTATTTGCCATAAGCACCCCTAGTATTTATATTACGGTATGTTACAAAGTAACTGTTTAAAATGTTCCTCTGGATGACATAAAATATCATAAATATTTTGTCTGGAAAGGATTAAGGTCAAGCACTCTACGTTAAAAAGTCACCTAATTCATCAAATTACCTGCTAGAAGTTGCAGAAGACCTGTGGCAACAATATTTCCATGAGAGCGTTTCCAGCATCCTGCAACCCCCGTGAAAAATGAGAAGAAAAGAAACAAGAAGCCCACAAGATACAGCCCGATCACAGCTCTTGCCATATCTGTGAAGTAAGAAACACAAACAAAAAAAACATTAGTAAAATGCATTGTGGACATGATACTTCCTCAGTCAGTAGGTTCCATAACATATATTGGTTTGCACCTCATTTGTTCTGATCATAATTATATTTCTAACGTTTAGATCGTAACTTTTAAAGTTTCAAATACATTTGTAGCAGTAATAATATTACGAAGTCACACAGGACAAAAAACAAAAATATATATTGATTCCGAAATAAGAAACTCGATTATTCGGACTTTAGAAAGGTTTGCGTGTCTTCTTTTGTACACGTATAATTTACTGAAGCTCGATTTTTTAGCATTTTAGGCCTCCTCACTTACCGCTAGACCACGGAATTAAAGTCAGATTTACCTTCAGAAAAATATTCTGTAACTTATCAGTAAGTCCAAAGATTTATAACGCTAAACAACTGGTTTCGATATCGGTGGTGGGCACAACACAAATTGCCTATTGTTTAGCTTTGTGTTTAACAACAAACAAAAAATCTTCAAAACGAGTTCGCGTTATCAAAATCTCTGTGTGAAAGTGAAATAATGTTGTTACGTAACGACATAATATTAATTACTGAAGGCATGGATCTCACTTATTAGTTCATTGAAATGGAAATAACAGCTTCGATTAATAATGGTTGTTCAAAACGCTATCTACAATAAGTTATATTTTACGCTGTCATTTTTTCACCTACGCAAGCTGCTTATTCACTGTAAACTCTTTAGACTATTATATTGAGGTGACGCTCTCACGCGAAAACTGCATACATTTTTTTGTAATTTGTTGCTATTTACCAAATTCCGAGTAGTTACTAGCCTATAAACATCTTATGAAATATGAGAAATATTTTAGCTTAAAAAAATATTTTCCTTCTTTTCCAAGACTGGCACACGAGACTCCCTCCCCAAGGCTTATGTCAATAGCGAACCTTTAACAGTAGACAAAATCACTGATAATATCGGTTATCGTTTTTAATCGCAAAACTGCACGTGCATTAATGTAATTACATTGCGAGAAGAGATACGTTTGGTCAAGGGAAATGAATTTGAATTACCCAAATTGCAACAATGGTAGAGAAAGTTTTATATAAGGAAATAGTGAACGTTTTTTGATAAAAAATTTAAAGAGGGCGCGTTTAGTAGAAGGCACTTGAGTCATAGCTTATAAAACATTGGGTGTAGTTAAGTATCACTGTATGTTAAGAACTACATTACTTCATAATTATGCTTACTACATTAATATGAAGTATTAGGTAATATAATACATGTAACAATTACAATTCCGGATGCAAGCAAGATTTACAATTCTAATTTTATGTTTGAAAGTACAAATGAACAAAGAGTTTGTTGTTTGTTTTTTAAGTCAGGTTCGCACATTTTTAACAGGATTAATGTAAAGAAATGTACTAGAACTGGATTTAAACGAAATTACGGAGATATGAATGTGCAACTTCTGTTGTTTGTTGGCTTTTCTACATTGTAAAACCGTAGTAGCTTTTCAAACCACGCCCAATGTATCACGTTTTCTAAAAATTTGGTTTTCCTTGTTGTTAAGCGCAAAAGATACAAAGTGGGGTATTTGTGATATGTTTATGACTGGGTTAGAACTCCAAATTTCAGTGTTATAACCTACAACTTACTGAATCACAAACATCGCTAAAGCAACAACAATCACAAATTTGTTTGTTTGAAATTGAGCACGAAGCTATACAGTGGGCTATTTGTGCTCTGCCCACCATGGGTATAGAAACTCGCTTTCTAGCGTTATAACTCCGTAGACATACCGCTGTGCCACTGAGGAGTACATCTATAAAAAGAACCAAAATAATTAATAGTTTTCTAATCGAATTTACAAGGGTTTTGTAATAAGCGTTACAATAACGTACGAGAATTGATTTGTGGCATAAATAACAACAATATTCACACACAACAAATGAAAGTAAACACCACCACACAGTGTCCGTAAGCAAGAAGAAGCAGTGAGAGATAGACCAGAGACAACGCGTATAATATTTTGTACAGCCTTATGACGAGTTCAAGGTTACATATCAATGTAACTTCCAAAGGAAGAAAAACAAGGAAGAGGAGCCTAGGTTACTGACATTTGGAGCAGGTCCCTGGAGTCGACTACTTCTTCCTGGTTATTGTGACCCCAAAGAATTTGTAATATCATAGATCCGAGCGATAGTTCCTTACAGAAAACTACAAGATTCTTACCGTTTATATACCTTAATTAACAAGGACCGAAAAACCATCCTTTACTTTTGGATTAATCACTCCAAAACGTTTATTAAAGTAGGCATCAAATAATATTTTTAAGCCAATACTAGATTGAATAGTAAGAATATAAAAAATTATATATGCGTACCATAATTAACATAGCAAATTCTACAGAAATAAGCAATATTTATTACCTTAGTTTATCTACAAACATAAAAAAAATTATAAATTACAACAAAAACGTAATGTCAAACTTGTTTACCCTCTTTTGATACAAGTTAAACTTATTCACAAAGTTATAATGTCTGATTAATGGAGTTGTTTTCAGTAAAATGGTGACAAAGATGTATCCAATATTTATTATATTTATACTTATTAAATGAGTGTATTGCAGGTTTTAGATTCCTCAATATGTAGAAAATGTAACCTAACTTAAATATTCTAATATTATTTGCATTTCCATGAAAAATAACGAATGTTCTGTTTAGAATATTCAATACAATGATTTTAGTGATAAACACTCTCTTTATATTGGTCCAGCCTGACCACGTGAATAGGGCACTTGACTCTCAATCTGCGGGTCGCGAGTTCGAATCAATAAACGTGCTCGCCTTTTCAGCCGTGAAGGCATTATAATATGACAGTAGTTGGTGAAAGTGTAGTCCCAGTGTTGGTGGTGATGACTAGCTGCCTTGCCTCTTGTCTTATACTGCAAAGTTAGGGACAGCTAGCGCAGATAGCCCTCGTGTAGCTTTGCGCGCAATTCAAAAACAAACAATACACTGTTTTTCTTACGAATGATTTCTTTGGTATTCACAAAAAAATAAAACTTGATCAAGAGAAATATTGAAAAAAAAACAACACGAAGAGATGAAAAACAATTTGTACCTCGATTTTCCTCTTGTATATTTCGGTATTCTTCTGTTTCGCAAAGTTTAAAACCGAATGATGACTAAAGAGCGAAAGAGCAGAACTTTACCAAGATTTGTTTCTTTCCTTCAACGTGTATTTTATGGAAGGTAATTTTATGAATCTTTGAGGTTTTACTTCGTGAAAATCAAAGTACATATATATTATAGACCATACCGGGGTCAACTGTAATCAATATTACGCAGATCAGGTTTTATTGGCCGAAATAAGAAATTTTACCGACTAATCGACTATATTAAGGGCTGTTTTCACTAAACCGTCAGCAGTGTATATCAATTAGATCACCGTGTTTTTAATAATACTTTTTTAAATAAATAAGTTAAATTCGAGTAATTTTTACTCCAATTAACTTTATGCACCCAAGGTTATGAAATAAACCCTACAGTTAACTTTTACCTGCTTACATATCCTCTTACTCGAGCATATTTTGTTACTGATCGTGGTTTCGAATCTGAACGGTTAATAAAAATTACAATTTGTGGGTACATGTATACTCCCCGATATTGTTTGTTGTTGTTTGTAATTAAACGCAAAGCTACACAATGGGCAATCTGTGCTCTGCCTACTACGCAGACATGCCGCTGTGTTGCTGGAGGGGCCATGGCTCCTGATCATTCATCATCTGCCGAGTAGGGCGTTCTTCAATTTTTCCTCATCCTATTTCATATTGTATTTTATTTTTAGATAGAATACTGCATTGTTTATTTTTAAAATGTTTATTTTTTAACAGTATAAAGTTTTGTACTTACGCAGACGTTCCCAACGCTCTTCAGAGAAATCATCTGAAATTTTATCCTCAGGAAGATAGTAGTTGATATTTATACATTCTGTCTGAACGGGAGATACGTAGGTCGAAACTAGAAGAGAAAAAAAAAATGTTTACGTTTGTTATTCTCCCAAAATACTCAACGATTCTTCAAAATAAAATTACATATTATGACCCAGTCAAACATTTATTTTCAGTTGTAATAGATGGAACGTGGTTTCGTCTGAGTGAAATGTTGATTGGACCAATTTTAAAGACAAATAAAATATAAACAGCTTTAACCACATTGCATGCTCATACAGTTTTTAACCCTAAAACAGTGGAAATGTTGTAGGTAGCAGTACCAATTGATGATGGCTGACGTGTAAGGGTTAAGAGTGCTCCTTCCTTATGTAGGTTACAATAGGCTTGTTCAAATATATTTTAATGGCTGAGACCGGCGAAAATTCTGACACATTAATATTTTAATACTCAAATACTTATTTTTTTAAACAAATGAAAACAAAATTAAATTCACTTCAAGAAAATTATATTATTTGCCAAATAAAATATACTTAATACTTGAAACAGTCAGCAGGTGGTGAAACTCTTATAATTAAAGCATTGAGGGGGAGAACTGCTCATTTCACAAATATTTTATTTAATACGACTACTGTTTCACCACTGAAGGATCATCGAACATCATCATCACAATAAATTAAATATTTGTCTTCTGTTTTCCTCAATGATACCATATAAAATAGCAACTATATTTCATATGCTCTCATAGTCTAGGCCCCCCGCTAGTACAGCGGTATGTCTACGGATTTACAACGCTAAAATTAGGGGTTCGATTCCCCTCAGTGGGCTCAGAAGATGGCCCGATGTGGCTTTGCAAAGAAAACACACACTCATAATCTGGACAAGTGCTGTTCTGACAAAGTAAACTGTTGGCCGAAAATTGCTTCAATATACTTGATTTCTTCAGTTTCCCGGCAACTTATTTCAACCATTTCAATATTTCAAACAGCCATTGTTGCCATAAGAAAACAAATGGCGTAACAATATACCTTCATGAATTTTTCTTCTCCTCACTATTTGTAATTTTAAAATTACATATTTTAGTGAAGAACAGATAATATTCATGAATGACTTAAGGCCTAACCTATTCTTCGATTCGCAACTCTCTCTACATTAGATTAATTTCGCTGAATGTGCAGCTCATCAGCACTCCTTAGAAGAGTGTTTGTTTAAAATTAAGCACAAAGCTACACAATGGGCTATTTGCCCACCACGGGTATCGAAACCCGGTTTCTAGCGTTGTAAGTCCGCAGATATACCACTATCGTACCGAAAAGCCCTTAGAGAAGGAAACTAAACAAGTACAGAAAGACTTACGGTAATATAAAACAAACAATTTTTCAAGATTTGTGTAAAGTCCTATACTTATTACTAATAACATATTAATCTGTCACTGAAGAGATTTTAAATAAAATTGTCCACACTAAATTGAAAAGACATTTACAACAATTTCATAAAATCTGGTAAGATGAATATGGTTATATCTTACAAAAACAATTTTTATTGATGTTTAAAGCTGGTATATATATATAAAACAAAGTTGGAATTGTTCAAACATGATAAGGATTAAACAAAATCTTTCACTCCAAACTGGAAGTATCAGATTACATCAAGTGTGAACACTGAACGTTAGTGAAACTATTTATCATTCTATAAATTTTTTTGAAAAATATTTAATTAAATAGATAAGATAATCGATATAAAATACCATTTTTTTATCGGCAACTTTACAAAAAAATTTCTGTATTAATACGGTCCTGTAAGGTTATTGTTGTTTTCGTTGGCGAATTCTTTTAAATTATCTATTTAACATAATTTCCCCTTTAATGTTTCCAAAGCTTGAACACCTGGAAACTGCTGTAAATTGTTGTAGGCCTATACTACAAATGATGTTCAAACTTTTCTAACAGTATTAGGCCTAACATAAAAATCAACTGACTTTTATAAAGTAACAAAACAAAAGCGGTAGCATCACAATAACTAATTTAACTCTTTACATACTTCACAACTATCTAGTATTTATAAACTAGCTTTGAATATATGAGAAAAAAATTGATGCCAACTGAGAATCTTCTAACAATATCTATCAGTATTAGGCCTAACATAAAAATCAACTGACTTTTATAAAGTAACAAAACAAAAGCGGTAGCATCACAATAACTAATTTAACTCTTTACATACTTCACAACTAGTATTTATAAACTAGCTTTGAATATATGAGAAAAAAATTGATGCCAACTGAGAATTTTCTAGGCCTATCCTAACAATAAGCGCCTTCTAAATAACATTAAAATTTAGCTTACAACAATGAATATTTAGAATGTTACATCTGTTAGTCCGTCATAGTTCGCCATTTTACCTAATCTTTACTCAACTAATATGAGGTACAGATTAAAAGTCTTCGAGGCCTAGAGCTGAAGTCTTCCACTAGCCTACATTAGTTCATAATACAAGCAGAATGGCCATTCAGGCTTTAGATTTACAAATCTATCATCAAATTATTGTGTTTTTTGTTGGGTTTTTTTTCAGGAAATGGTGATAATTATTAACAACAACTTGCCTAATAAGATTGTACAGAAGACAAATTAGATATTAATTTCAAGTTTTCAATACAGAGTTCAGCCTGTTGAAAGGTTACACATATAACAGCAATATATACATTTATGGCTCTAAAATATATATTTGTAAATAATGGTCATTGGCAAAACAATCTGGTGGACGCACTGTTATTAACACATGTACTTCTATGTTATTAAAATGTTTTAATCTATAAATTATGTTTAAAGCCAGCTTTATCGATATACATTGATAAGAAAGTACTTTACTTAAATTTTGAGTGTAACTGTGAAAGACCGCTACTTTAACTACTTGTTGCGAAAGAGATAACTCTCTCCATAAGGATTCGGTCCCAGGGGCCGACATGTAAATATTTTTACTAGCATATAGTTTCGATACTATAATTTTTAATGTACTTAGTGTATTAACACAAAGTTCAAAAAATTTGTAGTTTGTACACAAACATTTAGTTTTTACCGAGGTACTTTTTGCTGAAGTTTTTCCGTCAATATATCGACTTCTTTTTTATCAGTTCGAGTACAAAGTTATTTAATATTAAGATTGAAATACTTATTTTCATCACAAAATTTTCAAATGCATTTGTGTAATATATAAATCCTTCTAAATACATTACTAACGCTTTATTCACTAAAATTTTATACCTTATCTGTTTTCTCAACCTTAACTCTACACCAGATTGGTCAAATTTACCGACCTTGTAACAACGAAAAAAAATGAAATCAGTCTAAATTACCCTTGTTTCTTTCAAGAATTGCTTCCAATTGTAACGTGAAACTACATTTGTCTATTCTTAAATACAAAATTTGTCTATTTTGGAAGTGCCTGTCCATAAAAATTTTTCGTTTGTCCATTAACCTCATATCTATCTCTTTTCACTCGTTGTCAATTGTGAATTTTGCAATCTTGCTTGAATCCTTCATTGGAATTTAGGTCTCTTCTTGCGTGTATTTAGAACAATCAAGTACTTTAGGACTTCTTCCTTTTTTCTTTACAACTGTTAATATTGTAGTATGCTAAAATACTGTTTATTACTACACTTGTGGCATGTACCTCCGAGTACAACATCTGACCCTTTCAAGGCCATATCCTTGTACGTAATGCAATAGTGAAGTGACGTGTTTACCCGCTAGCAGTAAATGACTTGTTCTTACAGTAGCGGATTTAAGGTTGTGTAGGCCTAGGAGCTAATAATTTTTGTGAGCCATGCATCCTAGGGAATTGTACATAAAATAAAATTATCAATGCCCCCCACACACACACACACATTAAGACCACGGGCTCTAAGGCTGGGCCCACTCTAGCCCCTACCTAAATATACCACTGTGTTATTCTAATATTGATGGAGAAATGAAAAACATCAAGGATATGTATTTTTCAAAATAGAGTTTTGAAGAATCTGTCTATTTAAATAGATAGTTGATGATCCTAAGTCTGTTCAAAAGTGCATTCAGCGTTATAAATTTACAATTTCTCGCTAATTTTAAAATGTGACCATAGAAACAAAAAAGAGCACACTACAAACTCGAATGATTTTTCCCGATACTTCTGAAAAACGGAGATTTTCGTTTACGGAGTCAATTTAAATCTCCTTTAGGTATAGAATTTTCTCACATAGGGTTTGGTTTGAATTTCGCGCAAAGCTACACGAGGGCTATCTTTCCTAGCCGTCCCTAATTTAGCAGTGTAAGACTAGATGGAAGGCAACTAGTCATCACCACCCACCGCCAACTCTTAGGCTACTTTTTTACCAACGAATACGAGGATTGACCGTAACATTATAACGTCCCCACGGCTGAAAGGATGAGCACGTTTGGTGCGACGGGAATTCGAACCCGCGAACCTCGGATTACGAGTCGAACGCCTTAACCGCCTGGCCATGACAGACCCTCACACAGGGGAAATGACGCAATGAAATGTATATAACGAGTTGTTTCTAAATTTTAATTATGGTTATTTTCTCAGATTTTAAAAAAGCCAAAAAACAACCAAAACTATGTTGCATACTGAGAGCACTTTGTACCGAAAGTGTCGGTAACTTCACTCCTGTATCCACTACTAACAGAACCATGCTCAAAGACGTGAAGTTGCTCTGACATGTTTAGACATCTGCCGGTGGGACAGTGGTAAGTCTTTGGATTTACAACGCTAAAAAGCAGGCGTTCACTTCTCCGCGGTGGACACGGGAGATGGCGCAATGTGGCTTTGCTACAAAAAGAAACACGCACGCATGTCAGTCAGATTTTGTCATTTTAGTGTCACGCGCAGTTCTTGTTCCTCAATAATACTCTGTTTAAGGAATCATCTGTAATGTTGTATGTCTTAGTTTTTTCTGTAATAAACATAGACCTGTCACAAATGACGAGGCCCACACATGTTGTTTTTTAAACTCTGAATCCTATTGTTGACATGAGACCGTGTATAGTTTTCAATACACTTTTTTCAGTCTGTTCCTGTCTAACAGTCGTAGGCATTCTAGATATCAAAAGATGAAATTTTAAAAGAAAATTACCTTTGCTGACGGTTTATATACCTTATAAAACTTAACTATAATAAAATGTATTTAAACTTTTTAATAGTTCAAGAAACACTTCTGTTCTTTGCGTAATGGTTTATTTGCATGTGTATAATCACTCACGTGTCTAGCTTTTATGTTAATATCTTTTAGCTTTATTAGAACTGGTTCTATAAGAACAGGTGTCATTTTTCTCAATCTGCATAATTACGAGAAACAAGGTTGAATCATACGTTTATATTCTTCTAAAGACATTTGTAGATGTAGGTATTTGGACGTCCATTGTTTTAAAACAATAAGAATATTTTAAAGCGGAAGAAGTCGTTAAAATAATTACTTATGATTCACATACAACTTTTATTCATTCATTACTTTAAGTTCAATGAAACGTATATACAAAGTTACAAACACACTTAACTGAAATTATTCAGCATCCGTTCTTGTTTATTTGTTTATTTTTCCTTCAAAACAATGAACAATATCAGTAACAAAACATGCTGACATGTACATTATTGTCATATTCCAATTTGAGCCAAAAACCGTCACTGTAAAACACAATACATTGTACTTGAAACAACATAAGGGAAAAATATGTATTTTCAAGAGAAATGGACAAACAAACAAAAGCCCTTATTTTAGCTTGTGAAATTGTTGAACACTTATTTGTATTTATAGTAAACATAACTAAGGCCATCTTCAATCTTATTTTTGTACTACCGAGGATGCGTTTGTTTCCGTTTAATGCACGTGATTATACTGTTAAATGTGTGTTGCGCAAGCCCCGCCTACTCCCAAAACTTGTAGAAGACTCTCGAGTGTAAGAATCAACGTTTTACGAAAACACTAGCGAATCTTGGAATATTGTTGAACAATCGAGAATGTCGTCTTAAAGTATATAAACCACCTCGCCAATAAACAGAATAGAATATTGTTTGTCAGCTCCAGTAGGTGAACTCGGAAGATATAATTGAAATTAACGCTTATTAATCGAAAAACTACAGATATTTGACCAGGAACGTTCAGAGATTTGAAACATTAAAACCGTTTAGCTTCAAAACATTAACTTCGAACGTTAGCATTTCTATGAAGACGTTAGATATTGTCGTCGATGAAAACTTACTTGTGCTTCAAGCTAGCTAGCTTCAAGTGTACAGGGGTGTATCAACAAAGAAGTAATTCGCACTCCGTGAACGTCAATAAAAGATACAGTTTCAGACCAAATACAAAACTCAATGTAGTTTGTAAGTTTGTGACTATTGTATATAAACCAATATTTTTAACAACTATCCGTTTTGTTTTGTTTTAATTTCGTGCAAAGCTACATGAGGGCTATATGCGCTAGCCGTCCCTAATTTAGTAGTGTAAGATTAGATGGAAGGCAGCTAGTCATCACCACCCAACGCCAACTCTTGGGCGATTCTTTTACCAACGAATAGTGGGATTGACCGTGACATTATAACGTCCTCGCGGCTAAAGGGGCAAACATGTTTGGTGTGACGAGGATAACTATTCGTAATAACCATTATTATAAATTGTAGTGTTGTTTTTATGTATTAAAATATATTTGTGTTGAGAAAGAACAGTGCATGTATCATTCTTGTTGGCAAATATATATTTGATACATATTAAAATTTAATTAACTTCTTAATTTAAAATTCCAGTTTCCATTTATTGGAAATCGTAATACGTAACGGATGTAATATAATAAAGCGGAGACGCGTTCGAAGTAACTTGTAATACACAATAAAAATTACACAAGGGCAAACTACACTAGCCATCCCTAATTTAAACAAAAAACACAAAATTTTAAATAAAACGGACTTCGATAAAAGGCTGATGTATATATAAAACTAAGATCTTTTTAAAATGTTATGAATATGGCTACCTTGGTATATAAAGTTTGTAATATTTTTGCTTACGTACCTATAAAAATTATGGTTAATATTTTAGTAGTTATGGGCTTACTAAATGTTTTATTTACGAAGAGATATAAGGCTGTTACAGCATATTACAGTTTGTTAATGTTCTTCTCAGAGTCTCTCCACCACTTTTAAATTGAAACGAACAAACAAATCTTGACATTTAACGACCCAGGTCCTTTAGTTGTTTGGAAGGCAACGAGTGCATATTTCCTCATGCAAGGCCTAACGAAGTAACGAGTTAAAATTTTTTACAGGTGATTTCACTGTGTATCAAGCGGAAAACAGACGGAATTTTGAAGAGTCAGTGTCGCGTAAGAAAATATCAGAATCTTCCAAGAATCAAGTTAACCCCTAATACATTAAACAAGAAAGACCGGAATTTGCTGCTATAGGGGGAAGTGGAACTTACCTCATTCGTATCCCTCGCAAAATAATTTGATGATGAACCTTATGGTTCGGAGAAGTCGATTAAAATCAACTTAAAAATATAGTAATAATAATAATAAAAGGAAAGAAAAGTTACAATGAAAACTTAACCTTGAGGTATATACCCACAAAGATCCAAATGTTGCACAGTTTTAATCATGTATTGACAACATTCGTAAACAGATTGCAACAACGTGTGTGAGGAAGTATATTTTCTTCTCAAGTTGAGGCCCGGTATGGCCAATTGGTTAAGGCACTTGACTCGTAATTTTGGGGTTGCGGATTCGAATCTCCGTCACACCAAACGTACTCGCCCTTCCAGCCGTGGGAGCGTTATAATGTGACGGTCAATCCCTGTATTCGTTGGTAAAAGAGTAGCCCAAGAGTTGGCGGTGGGTGGTGATGACTAGTTGCCTTCCCTCTAGTCTTACACTGCTAAATTACGGGCGGCTAGCGCAGATAGCCCTCGTGTAGCTTTGCGCGAAATTAAAAAAACAAAACAAAAACTTCTCAAGTTAATAATCTAAAACGTTAAGCATAGATAAGTTTGCTTACTAGTTTTTGCACAAGTCTTACAAAGTGTTATCTGCACATAGTCGTTCGTAATTTATTTTGTGTTAAGTTTCGTGCAATGCTACTTACTTCAGGAATATCTATGTCAGTCTTCCCTAAGTTAAAAATGACATACTAGAGGGAAAGCAGTTATACAACAACACCCATTGCCAACTCTTGGACTACCCTAATTGAATAATGAGATTGATTGTAATATTATAACGCTCCAACGGCTGAAACTGAAAATAAACACATTCAATGATGGGATTCGAACTGGTGACCCGCAAATTGTGAATCGAGTTCTCTAATCATCAGGCCCCCATAATTTTGAACTGATAGACTCAAGGAAAGACAGTTATTTAATAAAAACCCGACCAACCCGTAGTCTATGTTCGTTTGACTGAGTGTTAGAATTCGACACTCACTCTTAGCCTTAAGTGACAAGCACCTAATTCTTCAAAAGCAGAGCAAGAGTTTGTGGTCACATGATATAAATCACTAACCATAAGAATCACAATCTATACATACTAACAACAGGCCACGCCCAGCCCTAAAAATATGGATAGAAATATTCACGAGCCAATTTACAAAAACTCTAATAGAGCATACAGGCAAAATTAATCTTATAAAGGAGACTTCTTCTTGAAACAACACTCAAGACCTTCTTTCCCAATGGCTAAGGCTTCTAAAATATTGACAATAGCAAAAAAAGTTGATTTTCAAATGTTCAGACAAAATTCAGAGTTCATCCATTTGTTAATTATTATTCCTATTCTTGTTTCACAAGAATATAGAAGAAATGGCTGGGAATATTTTACTCAGACTTGGGCAAACCCACTAAAACCTCCTGCACAGGCTACAGAACTAATTTTTATTGACTCTTGAAAGAGAAGGAGCGATTTCATCAGTTTTTTTCATCCCTACTCATCAAGTTTCTCTTCCTATACGTACCGCGCCAAAACATATGCACAGCTGCTAAACAAACTCCTGTGAAGGTTGTATGGCTACTTTTAAGTTGATTCTTGAAAGTTGAGATTCACACTCTAAAATTTTGTTAATTCTTCTTCGCTACCAACTTACGATCTTCGAAATCATTCAACTTCAAAGCATCGCAGAAATGTCGAAGCCATTTATGTATCCTTAGAATAGTCAGAAATATTTGTTTTATTAGAGTAAACCATATGTCTCCAACCTTTTTATTATGGATTATATATTTAAAAGCCGTTACAGAAAAAACGGCTATGAATATTTTACTGAAACCTGGACAACACTAATGAATGCAGTACTGAGTAGGTTATATCGTAGTTTTAAAATTAATTCTAGAATCTTCATTTATTCGCCATAGAGAATTTCCTTGAAGGTCCACAATTGAAAGACTCTGGTGTTTCACTAATGCGCACTAATTGGATACTACCACCTTAAGGATTCATCATTTGTTCGCTGTTGTACTTTGCTTCTACGTGGTTTTCGGCGACAATTTCAGTGAGCTTTCTAATTCAAACAGCAGACGATTACCATAATATATTTCTTTACTCTTAAGGGGGTGATTTATTTTACAGATTTAAATGTTGTTGGTTTTTTTTTGGGGGGAGGGGGGAGGGAATGCAGTAATAAACTATTGAAAAGCATGTGACATTCAACTAAATTTGAATGGACACATAAAACTAAGTAAACAAGGTAATTAAAAGTAGTTAGTTTAAAAAGTGGAATAGGGATCTTAAAAATATAAAAACAAGTTAAAACAAACTGCAAAAATCATATAAATCTAACTTAATATTTGTATTTTGATTCAACTCATTTCTGTACTTTTTATACGATCCTTATTCCACTTTTTAAAGTAATAATTGAATTATATTGTATAAAGTAACTCGCTTGTATCAGTTGTAAATGTGATTCCACTGTCCTCTTATTTTGATCAGCTTTTTTTTTTGTACTTTCTCTATACATTAAAAAAAAAAAAACACGCAAAAGCCGCAGTTAAAACTATATAGTAATGAAAAAAATAAATCCTACGTACCACCACGTGGCTTTTGCTGTGGAAAACAGATTCTGAACAGGCCTTCATCTCTGTCGAAATATCTTGCATCATTTTCAAATTTTTTCAGGTCCTCCGTATTCCCCTCGAGCCGTGCACGAATGATGGTTCTATTCACCCGTATCTCATACCAATTGTCCGTACCGAAACCAACAGCAAGACAAACTATCGCCACTACAGCGCCAATCGTAGCTACTGACAAAGTCACGGCGGAACAAGCCATGTTACGTAAAGTGAACTGAACTATGTATGTTGGTTGTTCCTTCTTTCCTACAAATTATCCTGATTTCCTTAAGGTATTTTTAATTTTACTGAAGAGTTTTATGGACTCTGTACTTTCCGAATTATGTATTATCTTTAAAACAATTAAAAACAAAAGAAAAGTAAAAGAAACGCTGTGGTTCTTTATTTTAAATATTAACGAGAACTCAGTTTTCACCTGTGAACCAACCCTCGCTAATACACAGTAAAACCTGGCGCCTTCAACTCTCCCTCCCCTGCGTACCAGAGGCTAACATTCAATAAAGGCCACGTGGCTCGTGTGGAGCGTGTCGTCGAAGCAGGTTCCCAAACTTCTAGTCTGTTGCGTTGTCTTAGTTCAAGAAAGTTATTACAAATGCCAGTTTACATTCTATCACAGTTACTACTAGTAGATAAACTGGCATATATGATTGTCGATACTTATCTGTCACTCGCCGAGTTCGTCTTATAAGAAATCGAAAATTAAATATTGACAGAAGTTCCTGTGTACCTTTCAAGTAAGCTAGCTGCTTACAACCCCTAAACAGGTGCAAAGATACAGTAGGGCGGAAAGAATGTTGGTCACGTGGCGAAAAAAAACCCACAGGCATTCTTGTTTAAAGACACGTAGAAACTGGATTGAGAGTTGTCATATCAAATGAATGGATGTTTTTCACCAAACTATATAAATATAAGACTAAATTCTAATTTCTTCTTGTTTCATGTGTCATTTCATTAGTCCAATACATAATGTTATTATGTGATATCAAATATCGAGATTTAAACGCTATAATCTTACCTAGAAAATACATTGAGTAATATGGTAAGCCTGAAACATTTTGTTATACACGTTGAGATACAAACTGTACGTTGACACATATAATTTTAACTCAACCACCATCTTCTTTTGGTAATACTATACAGTTGACGTCAGAACTTTGTCAAGACCTTCGGGCCCGGCAAGGCCAGATGGCTAGGGCGCTCGACTCGTAATCCAAGGATCGCGGGTTCGAATCCCCATCACACCAAACATGCTCGCCATTTTAGCCGTACGGGCGTTATAATGTTACGATAAATCCCACTATTCTTTAGAGTAGTCCAAAAGTTGGCGGTGGGTGGTGATGACTAGCTGTCTTCCCTCTAGTCTTACACTACTAATTTAGGGACCGCTAGCGCAGATAGCCTTCGAACAGCTTTGCACGAAATTCAAATTCAGCTTTCTAGCTGCAACCCAGTGATCTCAAAGAAATCGATTACTATTTTTTCTATAAACGAGCTCTAGACTATCGAAAGTGTGGTTGAACTCTACGACCATTGTGAAATATTGTTTTGTAAAGACAGGGACGGCCTTTAAGGTGGGTGAGGTATGCATCCGTACTGGGCATCCACCCTCAGGGGCGACAAAACCGACAATTCACAGAGGCAGGAGCGCTGAAGACAAAGTTCACGAAGGTAACTGTTTGACTTAAGGCTGGCTCTGTGTAAAGATACACCTTTGGCTGAGTACAAATTGCAGATATTTTTATTAATTTTATGCTAAATAAGTATATATTTATGATATAAACAGATGATTCGAAACAGTTCATTACCATTAAAAATTGTTTATATACAATTTTATAACTTAAAGTCATTTTCGATAACAAGCATATTTAGCGATAAAATCTAGCAGTTGCTCTATAATGTGCATTAATAAATAGTTTGTTCTGAATTAAGCACAAAGCTACACAATGAGCTATCTGTGCTCTCCTCACTACGGGTGTCGAAAACGGTTTCTAGCGGTGTTAATCCTCAGACATTCCGCTGTGCCACTGTTATTAATAGAAAAAAAAGTACACGTACCTTTTGCCTAGTACGTGTACCTTCATCACATCGCTTGCTGTCTTTTGACTTGATTCTGTAGTATCTCACAGTTCATAATGTGTGATTATGTTCCATGTGTAAGTGCATACAAAGACACGCCTAACCTTTAGAGTTTTATATAAATGTATATTGATGTAGTTGAAAATATTTTCTACTTTTAACTACATCTTGGAGAGCACTTTGAAGTATATCTGTATTTCGGGTTTGTTCTTGGCTTCTTCTCACTGGATCTTGTCTTATAACCAGATGAGTGAACCTATTATCTTTTTTTTTTCTAACTTGCATCCTAACGTTTCATTTTCTTTCTCAAGATTTCAGACGTTCTCCGTAATAAGGAACAAACCCGAAAATACCGAAATGCATCAAACTGCTTGTTGAAGTCCGAATTCTCGTGCATTTTCATGAGAGAGAAGCACACCATTAAGTTCACCAAGGTCTTGACCAAACAATATTTCTGCAAGTAGTGTATAGAACTTTCACTTTACAGTCGAAGTTTTATCGTTAACTGCACTGGACTTTGCATTATTTTATTGAAAGATAAAAAAAATAATCAATTCAATTGTAGAAACTGTTATTACAAGAACATCATGATTATGTGATATTCCCAGAATCACGGGTAGGACAAACAAAAACAGGAGATCCGTCGAGTGACGTATTACACAGAGTAGTATCTTTCCAGGAGATCCGTCGAGTGACGTATTACACAGAGTAGTATCTTTCTTTCAATGAGGCTGACACAAAGAAGGCCCGGCATGGCCAGGTGGGTTAAGGCATTTGACTCGTAATCTGAGGGTCGCGAGTTCGAATTCCCGTCGTACCAAACATGCTCCTCCTTTCAGCCGTGGGGGCATTATAATGTGACGGTCAATCCCAGTATTCGTTGGTAAAAGATAGCCCAAGAGTTTGCGGTGGGTAATAATGACTAGTTATCTAGCTGCCAACAGACACAAAGAAAGAGGTGTCATAAAAATGCATAACTCAAGAATCTTTCTTGCACAAAAAGAAATTAAAGTTATTTTAAACAAAATGAGACAAGTGTTCCTTGAAACATCAGAAAGAGAGAACCTTCATTGGTCCCTTTTACCAGTTTAGTACGAGCAAACATGAAAGCTAAGACTTAAAATGAAGACAAACAAAGTGAGAACTTACATTCAAAACGTAGTCTCTGGCTAGGTCTGTCTATAGAATGGAGAGCCTAGTTTAAAACGCTTATTAGTAAGATCGGTAGAAATTGTCAAATATATCCAAAAAACAGGAGTTCTCTTTTCGAGAACAAGTTGTTACTTTACAGCGTTTTTTTTTTTGTCTCGTATTTAGGTTTATTTTACGAAATAAACTGTTTCAGAGCTAAATTTATAAATAAATAGCGTCATATAGTTATCTCAGCAAAAGGTGCCAAAAACGGCTTTGGTATCAAAGTAACGTCCTCTAGTGGCTCATTGTTAAATCTTAAGACTTAAACCAGTTTCGATATCTGTGGTGGGTATAACACAAATTGCTCATTTTGTTGATTATGTGTGCGTGCGTGCATGCGTGTTTTACTATAGCACAGCCACCTCCAGCTATCTGCTGTGTCGACTGAAAGGAATCGAACTTCTGATTTCAGAATTGTAAGTTCAAAGACTTTACCGAAGGAACTTACTCTTGACAACAAAACAAATAGTTAGGTAATAAAACCTGGATCTTCTCATCAAGAAAACAGTGAACTTAGCACTTATTATCATTTTTACATATGCACAATAAACGTGTAGCCTACATTTTAACAACACACAAGCAATATCATATTAAAGGTTTAAATTATCAAAATTAAGTAAAGTAATCCCCTTAGGTTTGGTTAGAATTTCGCGCAAAGCTACACGAGGGCTATCTGCGCTAGTCGTCCCTAATTTAGCATTGTAACACTAAAGGGAAGGCAGCTAGTCATCACCATCTACCGCCAACTCTTGGGCTACTCTTTTACTAACGAATAGTGGGATTAAATGTCACATTATAACGCCCCACGGCTAAATGAGCGAGCATGTTTGAGACGACGGGGAATCGAACCCGCGCCCCTCAGATTACGAGTTGAGTGCATTAAACACCTGGCCATGTCGTGCCAATTCCCTTAGCAGTGGCTGTTTCGTTTAATGAAGTCTTGTCATGTAAGTGTATGTTACGCGGAAATTCATTTAAATAGCAGCTGTTCCTATTGCAAAAAAAATCACTGAAAGGTAGACTATTAGAGAAAATTATACTTCGAAGAACATTTCATTTTGTATTGGAACACAAGTATATAATCTCGACAAAGAACTTCCACGAGGCCCGGCATGGCCAAGCGTGTTAAGGTGTGCGACTCGTAATCTGAGGGTCACGGGTTCGCATCCCTGTCGCGCCAAACATGCTCGCCCTTTCAGCCGTGGGGGCGTTATAATATGACGGTTAATCCCACTATTCGTTGGTAAAAGAGTAGCCCAAGAGTTGGCGGTGGGTGGTGATGACTAGCTGCCTTCCCTCTAGTCTTACACTGCTAAATTCGGGACGGCTAGAACAGATAGCCCTCGAGTAGCTTTGTGCGAAATACAAAAACAAACAAAACAAGACTTCGACGAATGACTGCTTCCACTGAATTGATTTTCCACCAGAACACTTAAACTTCATCGATGAGTTATGACCATGAACTTGTTTTAAAAATAAGTTTACGAGAACTGAATAGATAAAACTCAAGGCATCGAATCAAACTAATGAAGTACGTATCACAGCGATGGTTCAAATACGTATTACAGCGATGGTTGCCAACCTTTACATAGTGACGTCCCCAACTCAGTATTATTCCCTCTCTCTTTAAAACTGAAAAATGTTCACAGCTGATAAGAACAGTAAATACGGTATCTTATTTACCGCTCTTTACTCAGTTGTTTTTTTTAAAGTATAAGCAGGAAATTTTAACATTTTTTTTCTTGATTCGTTCGTTGTTATTTCTGGGTTCTCCTGGCAAAAGGTACGCCCCACAGTTTGGAAACCACTATATTAATGTACAATATAATAAGTACGAGATGGCGTATTAATTCAACAAACTAGGTATACTTAGGGTAGGTTCATATCAGTACGTAGACCTTCTACGTCATTCCACTGGGGACCATAAGGGTATATTCTAAGTTTGGTGATAATCTGTCCAGAGGTTCGCCAGTTGTAAGCAAACACAACGTGCGGGTGTGACATAGGGAAGTCAAATACGAATATAACCCTACTCTTTCGTTTCTATAAAAATCTGAAAGGTACACGTCAAGCTTGGAGACAGTCAGTCCAGCGCTTCCCCAGTTATAAGCGGACACGTAGACTCTTATCAAATAACGTCTAAGACGTGGTATATATAATATTTTAAACATATATCAGCTTAATAATAATCATACAGTTTTAATGATTATATCAGATGATTCTGAACACGTTTTAATTTTTGAGTAAACTGACACTTACAAAGTGACTAAGAAAGATAATGGAACTGCAACTGATAAGTTGACGTAAAGTTACCCGAATGTTCAGACCCGGCATGGCCAGGGGGCACTTGACTCGTAGTCCGAGGATCGCGGGTTCGAATCCCTGTCGCACCAAACATGCTCACCCTTTCAACCGTGGGGGCGTTATAATGTGATGGTGAATCACACTATTCGTTGGTAAAAGAGTAGCCCAAGAGTTGGCGGCGGATGGTGCTGACTAACTACCTTTTCTCTAGTCTTACATTGCTAAATTAGGGACGGCTAGCGCAGATAGCCCTCGTGTAGCTTTGCGCGAAATTCAAAACAAACCCGAATGTTCACTTCACCGCAGTGGCTGTCGGGAGCAATGCTCGAATTTTTGAAACAACGTTAAATTGCTTAAAACGAACACTGCTTTTATCTCATCATTCTCAATTAAATAAGGTGAATGTTTCTTTGTATCATTTTGATGCACCTGAACTACGCCAGTGTGGTTGAGAGCACTGTGTAATAGTTCGGAATGTTTGTGTGTTGATGCTTTTAAGAGTCTGGGAGTAAGTTACTCGAAAATGCCTCTGAATTTAAGAACAAAATTAGCATTTTTTTCTGAACTGTGTGTATTACGTCACATCACTTTTATTGTATTGTGTTAGTTACAAAAGAAAAAATCAGTTACGCTAAGCAACATTAGCTGGACAAGTACGTGGCAACAATCTCGGGTGTGTAATCAAGTTAACAATTTTCAGACTGAGAGGAAAGAGTTCTTTAGGAAGTTTCTCTGTAATGTTAGCGCTGCGCTCTCTCGGAAACGATAGTGTATTGAAGTATAGAAGATGAGAACGATTTTTTTTTTGATTTTTTTAAGGAACATTCAAAATTCCGCATTCGATGTCAACATATTTAAGGAAACTGTTTTATTCTTTATTTGGATATTTTGATAGAGTTATGACAATTAAAAAAAAACACCCACTCAATTTAGAAAAGGATATAGAGAGGAAAAAATATGTTTTGAATATTTTCTGTTTGGTTGTTATTAAACACAAAGCTACACAAAGGGCTATCTTTGTTTTACCCTGTGGTAAAACTTTGGATTTCAGAACTGGAAAGACGATTTCGGATCCTCTCGATATCACAAAATATTCCCCTTATTTTAAGTTGGAAGTGTAGTATAAAAGTGGCAGCCAATCCGTTAATGTGGGTGGTGAGCGTTAGGGGGCTGCTGATAAGCTGATTAGGGCAGGCGTTAATGGCCTTAGAATTTTTGCCAGGTATACAACAATTACAAAATTCATACGTTGGTGCGAATCAAAATTTAGTTTTTTCGTACTTACCTACTTTTTGTAAACCAAGTTTTTGTTATTGTATTGTAGCATTCGGTAATTAACAACCAAATATAATTACGTATGTTAACAATGTGAAACGTCAAGCTGGGCCGGCATGGTCAGATGGGTTAAGGCGTTCAACTCGTAATCTTAGGGTAGCGGGTTCGAATCCCCGTCACACCAAACATACTTGCCTTTTCAGCCGTGGGGCCGTTATAATGTGACGGTCAATCTCCCTATTCGTTAGCAAAAGAGTAGCTCAAGAGTTAGCGATGGGTGGTGATGACTAGCTGCCTTCCCTCTAGTCTTACACTCCTAATTAGGAACGGCTACCGCAGCTAGCCCTTGAGTAGCTTTGCACGAAATTCAAAACAAACAAACAAACAAACGTTAAGCTGACAATTTTTTTTTTCTAACAGTGCTTGAAATGTGGGAAAAGATGAAGCGGGATAGTTCATGAAATTCTTAAAGCTGAGTACTATATTTTTTGTTTTTAATGTGCATTTTTAATAATTAGTATAAATATAATTAAAAATGTACAAATTAGAAACTTATAATTTAGATGACGGTAGATTAGGAAACCCTCCCCTCTAGTACAGCGGCATGTCTATGAATTTACAACACTAAAACCAGAGGTTCGAGTCCCTTGGTAGGCTCAGCAGATAGTCCAATGTAGCTTATCTATAAAAAAACACAGATTAAGGAAGATAATGAATAACACCGAGCTTTTTTTTTTTTTTTTTTTTACACCAAGGTGAATCAAGTTATTATCTTGTCTTTCCTTCAGGTTGGTTTTCAACTTATTAAGTTCTACAACAATATCACTTGAGTTGCTTTTGTTTTATCCATGGATAAAATCACTTTATTGAACAAGCCTAGTTGTCCAAACAATCCATAGATACATTTCTTCACATTTACTCTCAAAAAATCTTTTTATCAACAATGGGCCTTATTCTTGTGAACAAAAATATGACTTCCATCCTTCATAAATCTGGAGAATTCTCTGAACAGCTGGTAATAAAGACAGAAATCGCGTATTTCCATATTGAAGAACCTTCTTGTACTCAATTTCTACAAGCTCACAGAATTATTTTAGGTGTGTAACATGCACAGTGTAAATATAGAAATACTTGTAAATTTTGACCACCAAGCTTTCCACTTCAGTAGGAAGGACGTCAACTGCAGTTTGAAGACAGTTATGTACAATATGAGCACCTCAACCAACACTCACAATATTTCTGCCAAGTTCCTTCTTCAGTCGACTATATACATTGTTTTTTCTCTTTATCTTTTACCTCCAAAATTTGTATTGCAGTTGTCACCACAGTAAACATTTTTTTTTATAAATCATGTTTTTTTTTAAGTGGACACCAAGCAATTCCTCAAATTTTCTGATTCCATTCCAGGAACCGACTTAAAGTCTGAAGTTTTACTTTCACTCCTTCCTCTGGCAAAAAAATATTGCACCATGACAGATATAATTTTGGCATCTTTTCGGTTTGAAGTATGTGCTGAAAGTGAAAGAAATTGAACCTCTATTAAGTCTTTCTTCAGTCCCTCTGCTGCAAAAGGAACAATTGCATTCAAAATAATAACCTCATTTTTTTTTCTGGTAGAACTGAACTTTGGTTCAAATAACTTTGCTATCAGTTTAGAAGGCAATCAGCTGTTTTAAAGCTTATGTTATGGACAGCACTGTGATAAGCAAAGGTTGTTTCTTTGGCAACTATTAAAACGCCACTCTCTTCAGGCACAGTTTTTTTGAAGAACATATCAACTCTTGAACTTTGAGCAACTACTGAAAGACTAGCTGCATGTTTAGCACTTTCTAAATGGTCTTTTATGTTTGAGTGACCACCATGTGAAACAGAGAACTCAGATGAACACTGCAAACATTTCACTCTGTTCTCTTTGCCACAATTTTTTTTCAAGTTTTTACCAGTTTTGGACGTTATGACTTGGATTAATTTCTAAAATAAAAGAACGAAAATAATTCAGCATGTACCGTAAGACTTATACAATAAATACTGTAATAAATAAAGCAATCACAAACACATGCTCAAAGAAAGCTTTGCATATGTTGCCGCTCGCTGCTAGTGCAGCTGCCGTCACGCGCGTACCCCCAATAGCAGCCCACCGATGAAATATTATACTTGTACAGGTACCGTATCAGTCGTCCGTGAATTTCGTTTAAAAATTTGCATGCTACAGCACTACGGCTCCCTCTACCCATCAATAAATAAAATAAAAACTTAAAAATTATTTTTAATTATTTTTATTGACAAAAATTATTTTGTCAACACCAAGTTTGAACTCTATGCAGATTTTAACGTTTTCCGTTTATCCTTTTCAGAGTTTATGTCTTTTCTTCAAAGACCGAGACATTCTGAGACAATTCAGTGTCAACCAGGACAAATTAGTAAACCGAACAGGACATCGGGACAGATCCCTCAAACCGGGACGTATGGTAATCCTACGTATACATAAAAAAGTGGGAATTTAAACCTGCAAATAGGTATTGTACAAAAAAAGATAGCGAATAAATAAGGCTGACGTTACTACAGACGTTGTTTAATCAAACTACAATCCCCTATTTTGGCTCCATGCTATTACTTAGAGTTACATTAGATGGAGTCGAAATGAGGATTAGTAGTTTGAGTAAATAATGTCTACAATATTTCCAGCCTTGCCTGCTTTTTTATCCCTATTTGCCGGTGTTTAAAATTCCAGTTTTTTATTTGTTGGCCTTTTTATGCTCAACTATGATTTAGTTGAGCTATGTATTACAGTATATTATAACTAATTTGACACATTTTAATGATAATAAACATAGCTAATAGCTAGATGGCGCGATCTTTAATGATTTATTTTAACTATTAACTAATGGATCGCTTTGGTTTGAGATGTAAAATGTTAAGCTGCAACAGAAGATTTTTATGGATTTTTATATATTACAGTATATTATAACTAATTTGACACATTTTAATGATAATAAACATAGCTAATAGCTAGATGGCGCGATCTTTAATGATTTATTTTAACTATTAACTAATGGATCGCTTTGGTTTGAGATGTAAAATGTTAAGCTGCAACAGAAGATTTTTATGGAAATTTCTTTGAGACTATAGCGGGTATTTATAGTATCTGCGAAACTAAGTTATTTCTATATATAACGCATAACAATGATAAATATATTTCGAGACTAACGCACAACCTCTGCTAAGTACGTATAAAATTTTACCAGTAGAAAATGCAACCTTTTCAAACAAAAATATACGTCTGAAATGTCGCTAGAAATAAACTTTCGTGTTTTTAAAGTAAGTAATCTACAAAGGTGTGAAATAAAATTTAATATTATGCGTACTGATTTTTTTTTTACTCCTTCACTTCATACTTGACATAGGAGTTAGCTCCCGAAAGACATCGATTGTATAGTGTACAAAGCGTTAAGTATCTACATCTTACAATCATCAGATGTTCATCTATTATTGTTGGCAATTCATGTTTCACACTGTACTTTTAAAGAAACAGCAGATATTTACAAGAAAACAAACGTCAAGGAATAATGATCACATCGTTTATGCTAGTGTGTGTTTTATTATAGCAAAACCACATCGGGCTATCTGCTGAGCCCACCGAGGGAAATCGAACCCATAATTTTAGCGTTGTAAATCCGTAGACTTATCGTTGTTCTAGCGGGGGGCGTTTATACTAGAATTATGATGTTTTTTAGTTTATGTGAAATATGGAAGAAATAAGTCGCCTTTTCAATGCCGTTACGATCTTCACAATACTTTATTTAGGGGCCCGTCATGGCCAGATTTGTTAAGGCGTTCAGCTCGTAATCCGAGGGTCGCGGATTCGAATGCCAGTCGCACCAAACATGCTCGCCCTTTCAGTCGTGGGGATGTTATATAGTGACTGTCAATTCCATTATTCGTTGGTAAAAGAGTAGCCTGAGAGTTGGCGGTGGGTGGTGATGACTAGCTGCCTTCCCTCTAGTCTTACACTGCTAAATTAGGGACGGCTAGCGTAGATAGCCCTCGAGTAGCTTTGCGTGAAAGTCAAAACAAACTATGTTTTGTGAACAGTTGTAGTCTGAGATGTAGCATATAAGTTTTTGTTTCATATGGTGCTTGCAGATGGCGCTCGCACACATTACTGAAAACATGCCTTCTCATTCCGTCAAGTAATGTAAACATGGCTGATGATATAGCGGACGATTTTAGCAATGTTGAAGCAGAGACTACATTTGAAGTTCAGTTATATATATATGATTTATCTAAAGGTTTGGCAGGGAATTTATCTTCAATTTTCTTAGGTAAGCTAATGTTCATTTTTTATTCATCTTAATACCATAAAGATATTTCTACTCTTAAAAAGTTAAGTTACTATAGTAACTTAGTATTAAATAGTATGTAACACAAATTACATTACGGCAGTGGTGAATTATGACGTTATATAAGACTTTAGATTATACCTTACATGTATTTACTTAATGCGTAAAGTTTGTTGAAAGAGTTCTAAATAAAATTTTAGAATAGTAAACTTGAAAAAATAATCCCCAATAGTTAAGAAAATCCAAAGGTATAGTTAAAATACGTACTGGGTGACTCAATAGTCCTGATTTGCTTTGTTGTTGTGAAGTTAGAGTGAAATATTGAAAACTTGCTGGCATAGTGTTTAAGCATGTTGGGAGTCATTTCTTACCTGACACAGTGTCATGATAAGGAGGTCAAATCTAGGCCAATCAAATACTATCACTCAAAAGTAAAATTTGTCAGTGCAAAAGTTGTAACACTCAATGATATTACTTTAGAAATGTTTAGTTTGTAGTAGACTTTGACTAAATTTGCATTTTTGTAATAAAAAATACTGTACTTCAAAATAGGGTGAGTTTTAAAATTATTCAAATCAGACATAACATTGAGATAAGCTTGGTTTGTCCTTTATTTCATGACATATAGAAATGAATGATTTTCCATTGTATTTGAGCATTCTGTGTCAGTAGATGTTCAATGTTCTATACCTACTTCACAGAAATTTGGAGAAATCATTATTTTTTACTAATCCTATGTATGTATATTATAGAAATGAAAATCATAGTTGTTACTAAATATTCAGTTATCTCTGTGTGTATTGGATTAGGTAAAGTGTTTATAAAACAAATTAATATTTATCAATTTAAAATTTTGACCTAAAAATATAACATACATATTAGTAGTTACTGCTTTCTGATAAGTGAGAATCCTGACATGTCCTTAATTTGTGATATGGTTCGTATTATATGCCTAGTAATGGAAACTTATGAATGGTTAAAAATACGCACACACAATATTAGTAGCTTTGAACTGTGTATAAGGTAAAAAAACATGAATTAAGTAAATTTTAGAGTGTAAATTTTGTAAAGTGCTGAAAATTTGGAAAATGAATACTTGAAATCTTCATAACTATCAAGATTAATAATTCTTACAAGCACTGAAAAAGCAGAGATAATATCAGCCAATGTTATTCCAATATAAACTCAAGTAATGCATAATATTTAGTAAAGTGTAGTGTATGTAATTTATGAAATACCATACTCTCAAACCAAATAATACAAATACAATATATTGTGCATTGAGTTTCTAATATTATTAAAAAAGAAACTGTGTCAAAATCAAATCTAAACCACTCTTTCAATTAGGTGAAGTAAAGTCGTGTTTCACATCCATAAAATGGACACATGAGAAGGAATCAAATGTACATTACATGCACATGCATTCTCATATTTAAATAGGTAAAAAACCAACATAAAGAATAGATAAGAAAACATAATATTAGCCTAGACAAAACAAACATAAAATTAAAACGTTTCAAGTGTGCAACAAACTGTAAAGGGTTAGTTTATTTAAAACATTTGCCATAACTTACTTTTAACTGTGAATCAAAAACAGATGTTGGATTAATGTGTTCTCATAGTTTGTTGTTGATTTTATTCCAGAATGGTAGGGTTGAGCAGGACAAATGTCTATGTACTCACACTAAATGCCATGATAAACTTCATATTATGCATTTAAAAAAAATTAACTCGCAGATAGCTTTTAGTGAAAAATCCCATTTCATTAAGTTATACATGTAACAAATTATGGCCCTCCAATTTTCCATAAAGTATATTCTATCCCTCAGTGTGTAAAAGGTTGTTCTTTCAGGGGTTGAGGTGATTCTCTCTATAAAATGTCATTAAAGCCTGATACTCAGTTTTGTGTGGGTGTTTAATGCTATAAGGCAAAAACTGCAAAAATGAAAACTAACAGTTTCAAGTGAAAAATATGCAACAAGGTTATTGCGATGTTGATCGTATAACAGAAAGAGGTAAGTTAACTTACCACATTTCCAGATTAATATTATTTTGACTGTTATTTTATAAATTTTTATTGTTTTGTATGACAAATAAAGGATATCTTAAGCTGCATTTATGATAAACAAATTAAACCTTGCTGTTGGACACATTTATTTCTACAAAGTTGAGTCTGTTTGCTTGTCTGTTGTGAATCACAAGTTTATTGCTCCATAATTTACATGTATATTTTTACTTATTTGGCATTAAGCCTTTCAAGACTAGTTTTTAAAAACACCTGTCTTGTGGTTGATTAAAAAAAATGTTAAAAACAGTGTATCTTTTTTATTGTAAATAGTGTTACAGTGCATATGTAATTTAGAAATAATGAAATAATTTAAAACTTATTGAAAAAAGTGTATGCATATATATGTCTGTATTAACAGTGTGAAACTCTTATCGTGATTAAAAAGAACCATGTACAAGTGACTGATAGGTGACTTTTGAATGTGTTAGTTGCAATCTAGGAAATACAGATGTTATACTCGACTGTTATTATAAAATAGAAGAAAACTTTGAGAGTATTCAAGTTGTTACCAGTCACTTTCAGTTAGTTAGTTATTTCAGAAATAGTTTTTATTTCACAATGAAAATAAGAATAAAACACAATATTTAGTTTTTGTCTTAAACTAAATCTAAGTATTTTCTTAAAACTTTTCCACATTTGTTGATTTAATGTAACAGGAAAACATCTCCCTGGCATTTGGCATACTGGAATCGTAGCATATGGTAGAGAATACTTCTTTGGATCTGATGGCATCAACAGTTGTGGACCAGTAAGTTGTATTAGTTTGAAAGTTAACTAGAGACATAATTTCACAGTTAAAATTAGTTATCTACATTTGTCTTAGATATCAAAATATCAAGTAATCACCAACATAACTTGGCAAGTAAAAACTGATTCAGAGTGAAGTTATAGTTTTCACTCGTACAAAATGTTACCTTCATTGTTATAAATTGTTTCATATTATAGCTTAATTTAGAAATCTCAAATCAACTGAAGATAATACTTATAGATGTTATAAATGCCAGTGAATCACAGATACTAAAAACAAACTCCTTCCTCCTTAATTAAAGCAGTAATGAATTGCATTGTTCTGATACTTAAAAAACTATAGTACTAGAGAGACATTATTAAGTTTTTGTTGTCAACTGTATTTGTATTAAAGTTTAGATGAATTATTTCAAAAATGGATGGCAGGATTCTTTATGATTTCTTGTTTTTTTGAGACTATTTGTGTGTGTGATAAATAGAATCACTACCACTAGGCCAAAACTACAAACAAATTCTACAACTACAATCATTCTGCCACATATATCAAACCCAATAATAAAATCAACATGACCTTATCAAATTTCATGTTAAAGTCTACTTCAGAACTGGTAAAATATGTAGAAATTGATTCAGGAAAGTTGAACAATGGACTTCTGATTAAAAACAGAAAACCTGTTTGAAAAATTCCTTGTTTCTTCAAAGATTCATGTAATGAAGTAGCATATCATATGCATAGGTTCTTGTTCGTTCACAGGTTTGTGTGTTGGCATAACATACTGTCTGCAGTTTTCTCTGTTCCTTGAAAGATTTCTGTGTTGGAGTAACTTACTGGATATGGAGTTCATTGTTCCTTTGGAGATTCATGTGCTGGGGTAACTTGCTACTTGCATAGTTTCCTGTTCCTTTGAATGTTCTTGTATTGCAGTAATACAGCCATATCTTCACTTGGAGTGAATGACTCTTATCCATAACCAAGGCCTTGAATTTAGTAAAGCCTGAACTTTTCTGCTGTATAAGGACATCAAACAGAGGACATCATAAAATGAAATTTTTCACAGTGATATATTGCCCTATTTGCAAATGATATAACACATTGAGTATGTCACACACCAAACTTCAGCAGTCAAAGTATTCTAGAAGGTCCATGCTACAACCTTGGAACAACAGTGCAGTTTCCTAAATCTGATGAATGCTTCAACAGAAATTAAGCCATCCTACACTCCAGGCAGATGTGCATGAAAAGAAATGTGACAGAATGCTTGATTTTAGTGGGATTTTAATGAGATTGAACTGTAGTGGACTGGAAACTTTCATGTTTGCCAAAGTGTGAATATCTAAACTTGATTCTTCTCATTAAAAAAAAAAAAAAAAGTCTAGAAAGAATGTATGAGAAAAGTATTTCTCTATCATTAACACTGTGATAACATGCTATTAGATTTTACAGCAGATAAAATTTGAAAGGATTCCTGTCAAGTCTGAAGTAATTATAAGGCAATTAGTCTTAACAGTTTTTTTCCATAACAGTCTTCATTTATAATTATAAATAAAAAAAAAAAGGTTTGGAGAAATGTTTTTGAACTCATATTTCTGTTGCAAATGTTTAACAAAACAAACTAATTGCAATAAAAGGAAAAATTATATTAAACAGAATGGATTTGCATTTTTATTGCATATTTGTCTGGTATTGATAGAAAGAAAAGAAAAAAATATGTTTTGTCAGGCAATAGTGAAAACACTGTAAACCTTAAAATAATCTTAAATTTTTAGATAGGCCACTAGTGGATACTAGTTAAATACTGTCTATTTTTATGAAAAATGACCAGAGATATGTATTATTGTGTCACATTTTTTAATCTCTGTAATGTTTTGCTGTTATGTATAATTCTTATGATATTTATAAAAATACCTTTATATGTGTATGGACTTGTACAAAAAATATAATTTATTATTATTTTGCCAGTACAGTTGCACTTTAAATCTCTCTGCCAAGTTTAAAGCTGTACCTGCATATACTAGCTATTAGTATGTTGTTTTTAGTCTATGCTAACTATTTACATTAATAAGCCTTCTTCATCAGCGTAAACTAAAACACTAAAATTGTCTATAGTGTAATAATAAAAGTTGTTTGAAAAAATATTTTACCAACAACATAAAATTTTAGATTTCTTTATTATTTAATTTGTTAAAATAATATGCACAGGAGATTCTTATTTCAATTTTTGACATGTTCTAAAACTCTAACATTAGTTAAAAATTAAGACATATCAGTTCATTATTCTCTGCATTAGTGCAAACCACGTGTTAATAGAGTAACTTTCTGTAATATAACATAAAGGGAGAAACGATCCTTGGAGAGCCTGACCAGATCCTGAACTTAGGGAAGACTGAGATTCCATACAGTATCTTTTTGGAGTTTATATTTGCCTTAGGAGAGTCTTCCTATAGGTAGGATTAGACCACTTATTGATCTAACAATTTCTGTTTTTTATGTATATTAATCTTTTCTTCAGCAAAAAAGAATGTTTAGTTGTTTAAAATGTTCTTTTTTCAGTAAAATGTTCTGTACTTGTTTTAGGCATATATTAATTATACATCTACATATCATTTTTAACTGAACCTCATTATGAAGGTTTCTTTGATATTTTATGTACACTATTTAAAAATCCCTTCATAATATTAGACTTTCTGCAAAACAGAAATGTGTCTAAGAATTAGAAGAGTTTGAACTTGATTCTTATTCCAAGTTTCAAGATGTTTATTAACCATACACAGTACAATATATCCTAAAGCTTTTGGAGTAATCTTCAGAAATCTTTGATTACTGCATCTGGTAACTTGGCCTGTATAGCTTCACATGGAATATCAGGAATACCCATTTCATTCTCCAGCTACTTGGGGTATGAGTGGAAAACGCTTCTTGGTAAACCAATTCTCCATTGGTTTTGTTTCCAGGTAGATATTATTCTAGATTATGTTGTCTACTGTTACCTAAGACATGTGAACAGTTACATTTGTGTTTATGGATTCTAATATTTTACATGAAGCTGCACTTTCTTTACCATATCTGGAGTATAGTATGTTATAGGTCTCATTTTAGATGGTCCTAGATACCCAAGTTGATCCATATTTTTTTATTTTCTAATGCTGTTGAGTACAAGGGACATCCCTGTCTTGGAAAGTCTAAAGTCCAGATCTGAACACATCATTATGGTGAATGTATATACATGTTTTGTATTGGAGAAAAGTTGTTCTAAATCAATCCCAAAGAGTGATTAACGGACTATGTTACCACACTACCTACTAAATGCCAAACAATGATAAAATGCAGTTCTGATACATACCATTTCATTGAGAATTTATTGACAATAACTAGTTTCCAGTCTTTCTGCTTTGTTGAGGGGTCTGATACAGTCCATGGATGGACTAATCAAGTTTAGGGTAAGATGCTGGAGACAAACCATTCCAGGCAGTTACCTCTCTGAAACACTTTAGAAAATGGGCTGTATATTCTTTTGAACACAGTTACCTGTGATTTGGCCTAAAGTTTCTGGCTAAGATGCCATCAACATTGCAGTTACATGTAGAAGATGTATTCAGGGGTTCTAACTGTTGGATGAATACTTGTTCACTGGTCTAGGGTGACAGAATATTTCTCTGTTAGCTCATTCATTAATTTAATATGACCTCAGGTTTTTCAATCCTCACTTTGACATTATACCTTCTGGCTGCCCATTGGTTTATTGTCTTTACTACTTGGTATTTGGTCTCTCACTTTCTGTAGAAACAGCTCTAAACAGGCTGACTTTGTTCTCCTGTGGCACTTCCAATCTTTCTCAGCTGGTCTTTGCCAAAATCTGTATAAATTATTTTCCAGTCTGAGAAAGTATCGTGTTATATACTCAAAATTGCAACATCATACTTTCCCAGTGCATTTAGCACCACCCAGTTAACTGGTCATTTCCATTTGAGAATAAAGGATGTTGTAATGTTGATGTATAACTTAACCTACCATTGGAGAAAACTGCTGTCTACTTTCATACACTAACTGCAGTCAGTCTTACAGTTGTTTTTGCAGTGAGAAGACAAGCTACTGTTTCTGATGTACAAAATAAAAGTGGTTAACTAGAGTGAAAGTACTTGATGACTTTGTTGAGTATGTTATGGGAAAACTGGACATACCTAGAATAAATGGAAACAGTTACATTAATAAAGGAAGTAACATTTCATTGTGAACTCTTGACTACATGTAGGGTTTTTGGTTAAAACAACTCGGAAGCAGCTGCTCACGAATGGTGCAAGTATTTTGTGTAATATTATACAATATTGTATTGAGAATACTTTATTTGCAGATACACTTTAATTGTAGTAAATTTTCATTTAGGTGAAATTTTCATTGTACTTTTGTCAGTCTTCTATGTAAATCAAGTACATTTGTCCAATATCTCAATTGAATGTTAGCTGTTACATGTACTAATCATCATGGTGGATTTACAGTTCTAGGATTATTCATTGCATGGTTATATTTTTAAACCTTAGACTTTATGCTATATAATATGGGAAAAAAGTCACTTAACTTGGAAATTAAAGCTGTAGTTAGTTATTTAAATAACTTATTACAACACGAGACTTAACAGGTAAAATAAGCGTTTTTCTTCTTTTCTCATGTTTGTAGACCTGGATGTTATGACCTCTTAAAACACAATTGCAACAATTTCAGTCAAGACACAGCAATTTTTCTGACTGGTCGTTCTATTCCACAGGAGATACTTGACCTACCTCAAGAAGTTTTGAACACGCAAGTTTATTAAAGTTTTATTGATAGAAAAGTAACACATTGTTTTATATGTTGTATACAAGTTTAGTTTTATAGTACAGTCCTAGTTTTTCGAGTACTTGTTTCTCAACTTTTCTGTTATTTTCCTGAGATATGAATTGAGTGGTTAGTAGTCTCTGTTGATTTACCAGTGTTGTATAGCTTTTGTGTAACGGTTTTAAGATGATTTTATGCGTTTTGTTAAATGAGAAAACATCCGAGTTAGATGTTTAAATTTGATGGTTTAGGCTTGTTTGTTTTATTCCATAAATGTTCCCATGATGCTGTGTGAAAGTGCAGATTTCTACTGTTATTAATGTTCTTAGTTATATTTACACTTTTGTCTTGTAATGAAGACAGATGTTTTGAAGAGAAGCTTTAGTAAGCATCTTCAAAGGTGTGAACCAACATACATGGTTTGAGTCATGAAGTATAGGAATGTCTAAAAGTAGTTACCCTGAGTCAGACTCTAACCATGTTGGTAGTTGTTTTATTAAACAATGTTTCTATTATAATTTACACTTTTCTCTATTTAGTTCACACATATAGTTTTAATGCTACATAAGATGATTACCACTACATACTTAATATGTGGAGAAATATTTGAAATAGAAAATTAATTTTTAGAAAAATAAAAGAAGCTGTTTCATGATTATGTTGCTTCTCTGAGTAATATAGAATTTTTGTTACTTTACTGATATAATGATATTTGGTTTGCCAATGCTTCTTTATAAATTTAGGGAAACTCAACACTAGGTAGTTCATAACTTGTTTGGTATTTTTCACTCTAGAAAAAAAAATTAGGAATGTCACGAACAAGATAACTTCCTGGCTCTTTCTAATTTTAGCTCGTTCCCTTCTGGAGACTAAAATTAGCAGCTTGCTATTCAGGCTGTGCATGTGTTATGCTACTGTTGCTGACTATTGAACTCTGTACATTCTTGGAGATGAGGGTGGACTGGATATCATGTTTGTTCTGTACATCTTTTGGCATTTGTTGATTTGTTTGTCAAACAAAATGTTGAGAAGGGAGAGCAACATACAAACACATGATATTTTATGTTGCTCAGTGTCAGGTTTATATTTCTTTTTTCAGTTATGTTTGCTAATTTGAATTAACACTGTTGAGAACAAAGAAAAAAATCAATGCAATGTATCCATTAAAAAAAGAAAAAGTTTAAATTTGAGTCTCCAATATACTGACCTTTCACTCATATCTGTATGTTTGGGTAACTGAATAGTTCAAGGTCAGCATATAGGTAATGACCTCACGATCGTTTATTTATAAATTCACAATCCATTGTAACCTGGGTTGTGCTTTTAAGGCTGCTAGACAGTTCAAGGTCAACATTCAAATAACAACCTGTAAATCATGTTTGATGTTACAGTCACGAAGGGGAACACAAAATAAGAAATTTACTTTTTATTTTTATATATATTTTTTTAAGTCGTCTTGATTTTGAAGTAGATCATAAGTATAGTAACAAACCTCAGTATCAGATTAAAAAGTCAAAGCTCTGTAACACAGATATTTCTGTTTTCATAAGTTTGTTGTTTTTCTCTTGAGCATCTATAAAATTTTGAAATAAATAAAAAATTGGAATAAATAACACCAATTTCAAGTTTGAAAGTCAAAGTTAAAATGTAAAAAAGATGTTTTCTTCCTCAGTTTTAATATTTTAGTGGTTTGGAATTTTTGAAATGGTATTAATAATTTCAAGGTATGGTTTAAAAACAAATTTGTTATATTTTGTCTTTCTTTTTTTAGCATTTTCTAATTTTTTTTAAAACAAGTGAGAGTTTATAAATGAAAATTACCATGTGAAATCAATGCCTCATTTTCATTGTTTATTATTTGATTTTATGAATATGTTTAAGGTTTAAATTTGGTCATGTAAGTTATATTTTGAGATGAAAACCAACTCTACTCTTTTTCACATGCAGTGTAATTAAGTATGACTTCACTGAAAATTATCATTGCTATGATAAAGGATAAGTAGAAGATTGTTCGCAGTTTGAAATTTAAATTTAATCAGTCTCTTTCAGTGACTTGTGATTGTAGGTATTACATAATTTATTCTACTGTAAATAGGAAATGAAGCAGCAACTGAATTATGTTTTGGTTGAGAAAAAAACAACTAAAATAACAAGATTAACTTTGGAGACCAACTTGCTTAATAATATGTATACATATATTAGGTTGTTCAGAAATCAATGTTGGAATTCTCACAATGACACTTTGAAGCTGGATATTGAGTAACTTATTGTTGGTTGGTTTGTTTAAAATCATGTTTGTCACTTACAAGGTGTCTTAATCATTTGCTGTTTCAACTCTCCTCAGAGTAAGTTTTGCAATCCCCAAGGCAGCGTGGACAAGAAAGGCTTTTGTCTGATTTTCCTCTATGACTTCAAACTTGGATGAAAAGCTATCAAAACTACACAGAACATCAACCAGGCATTAGGACTCTGTTGATGAACAGACAGTTTAGTGTTGGTTTCTAAGGTTTTAACATAGAGACGAAAGTCTTGAAGACCACGAAGGTCATGGAAGAAAGCATCCTCAGATGAAAACTCGTTAAGAGAAGCAGTTGAGACAGGCCCTCACATTACAGTACATGAGCTTGCAGAAAAGCTAGGCATAAGCAAATCAAGCATTGCTAACCACCTGAGTGTGATTGGAAAGGTGAAAAAGTTGGATAAATGGGTTCTGCATGAGCTGCCTGAAGATCAACAATATTGGCATTATGAGGCCTGCTCTATACTACTATTGCAGAACTAAAATGATCCATTTCTTGAACGGGTAGTGACATGCTATGAAAAGTGGATTCTGTACAACAGTGAGAAACAATCTGCACAATGGCTTGATTGCAAAACAGTCCTAAAATATTTCCCAAAGTCCAAGTTTCACCAAAGAAAAATCATTGTGACTGTATGGTGGACTACAACTGTCATCATTCGCTACAATGTTTTGAATCGAGGAGAAACAATCATAGCAGCAAAATACTGTGAAGAATTGGCCAAAATGTATTGAAAGTTATGTGTGAGAAACAGCCAGCTCTAGTCAGTCGGAGCAGCCCAATTCTTCTTCACGACAATGCTCATCCCCAAGTGTCAAGGATGATGCTCCAAGAATTGAACAAATTGGGAATCGAGGTTCTGCCTCATCCACCTTATTCCACAGACCTTTTCCCTACAGATTTTCATTTTTTCAAGCACTTTGACAATTTTTTGAACAATAACTACTTTCAAAACCAGGCAGCTGCAGAAGAAGCTTTCAGGGAGTCCATTGAACATAGAAAGTCTGATTTCTACAGCAGAAGCATAAATTGCATTTACTCATTAGCAAAAGTGTGTTGAAGCAACTTACTTTGATTAAAACATATTTTACAACTCTGGTTTATACTTTTCCAAATGTTGCAGTTCAAAAACAACATTTATTTCTGGACAACCTAATATTTTTATATGGACAGGAGTGTGCTTTACATTATTAATGTAAAATGTAGTTGGATTCATGCTGGTATTTTGATATATCAGAATTAATTATTTCTACTAATATTTATAATAAATCAGTTTTTCATATAAATATGAAATATTTGTAAACATTTGTTCAGTTCTATAAATCATTGGATTGCTTTATTTTGTGTACTGTGTGGTCATATTATCCTTGTTATTACAGTTTTGTTTTTGAGTCACTTATTTAGCATGTGTACACCAGACTTTTTGTGTTGTACATCACAGATCTACTTACTGGTCATAATTCTCCTTTGTGAGCAAAGTTCATAATATAAAAGTGGTTATCTTATATTCATTAAAGTTTTTTTGTTTTTTTCTGCAATTCTGTTATAGAAGCAACGTTATGAAGTGAAGCAATAGCTTTATATATTCTATGTTTTCAATTCCCTCAGGTGTAATAAAAAGAACACAGTAAGTTGTAATGTGCAGAGATTAGCAATTCAGTATGGGAAGTGTAAATGTGGCATGATCTTGCTTTTTAAACAAATGATACCTGTGGTATTATTATATCACTACTGATATGATTTGTGTTTAAAAACCACTATCAGAATGCCAGTCAGTTTAATTTTTGCTTCCAGAACTGCTTCACTTCTTCCACTGAGCATAGGTATTCTGTTGTTGGGGCAGCTGACATACTTTCAAAATTGTTAACATCATTATGATGTTGGGAAATAGCAACATGTTATATTGAGTTATTTCACATACAAAGGTTTTGATAGACATTAACGAGTATTCAGTATACAAGAAAAATGTTTTTATAAGTTAATGCTGGCTGTTGGTTAGAAGAGTTAACTTAGTATTTGGTGTCTATTCATGTGTAAATATAGTTTCTCCAACATAATTAATGATATTTCAGTACTTCTATGATAAGAAATTTGGTTTATATTAAGTTATTTAATTTGGAACTGAATTTCTGAAATTATTTTCTTTGTAATTTCTCATATTCTTTTTAATACACAGCAACATATAGTGATTTGTAGATTTTTTTTTATGTTAGTCCAATTGGAGAAATGCTAAAAGTTGAAATGGATAAGCTCAATCTGCGAGCTGAAGGATCAAAAGGATTAAGTTTTGGTGCTATCCCACCTCCTACCAGTCACAGATCACAACATAACACAGCTCCATCTAGATCAAATGATTCAGCAAGCAGAAGGGATAGAAGGCAGCTACAAACCCAAGACAAAGCAAAAGAAGATGTTAGTATAGCTAATGAAATTAGTAATAACTTTCGTTCAGATGTTCAGGGAGCTACTACTCAAACAACTCAGTCACCAGTCTCTGAAGCAGATAAAAAAGAAAATATTTTGTCCTGTGATGAGCAACAAATACAACATTCTAAAGTACCTGATGAAGAAACTGAACAAGTGCAACAGGTCCGATCACAGACATGTGACAGCGTACAAAACATTGAAAGTTCTCCACAGATAGAACAACAGTCTTCAAGATCTCCAGAAAGTATATTACAGGAAAATTTTGAATCAAACAGGCCAGAAAATACATCGGATAGCAGAGGCGAAAGAGCCAGAGAACCTCCTGTTGTGTATAGTGATATTGATGTAGGTTGCTTATTTAAACTGAAATTTTTGTATTCTCAAGTATAGAATAATGTTTCAACCTTCTTAGGTCATTTTCATGTGCAAACTCTCTTTGTTAACCTGAAGATGACCTAAGAAGGATGAAACATTGCTCTGTACATTATTTTAATTAAAGTTCTAATACCTATACCAGCTGTCTTGAGAATACATTTTTACTTCAAGTGGGTTTCTTGTCATCATAAAATGATATTTTTGTTTTTGTAATCACAAGTAAGATTAACAAAGTTGGTTACTAAAAGTGCCTGAAGAAAAAGCATGTGATTTTTTACCACTGGTCCTGTTTTAATTAGAAAGGGACTCACTTTTTGCCTTAATCACAGCCTGGCCTGTATTACTAACAATTTTCATTAGTCAGTTGTGTAAAGTAAACATCCTGCAAAAGTAGTGAGATTATGAGTTCTCTCTTTTATGTCCACCAGATGGTGCACTAAAAGGTTCTAGGGTTGATTATTTAGGTTCATACTGGAGATCTGAGCTGTCCAAGGCAGATTTTGGATGTTTTTTGAACACAATACAAAATATGACTGATGCATTGTAAAACTGAAGAGGTATGTTCCTTTCCCTTGTAATGCTAAAAAATGCAGACAGAGCAGCATTAACCATAGTATCACAAACACAACAAAGCATTTATGGCTTCCTTAACTGTTAAAAGTAGATTAAGATTATGAAACTAAAATGGGTTCAGGTCATGATATTACCCTCATTCTTTGTGAACCTGATGATGACTGAAGAAGGTTGAAACATTGTTTGCTCCTCTACATAAAATTTTTCTCAACCAAAACCAGCCTTTTTTTAAATATATTTTTCTCTACAAGTGGGTTTTCTCGTCATCACTGATTACCCTCATCACAGTTTAGGGTTAATAGCTATATCCAAAACCTCCTTCAGGCCGTTGTAAGACCCAGATATGCACATTCAAAACAGACAGTGAGTAACAAAATTTGTCACATGAAATACTCTTTATTTTTGTCTCATTTTTGATACATTATTGTGAAAGCCTAGACTTTGCATTCATGGCTGTTGTAAGAGGTTAATGAATTCATGCTGAATTTAATACCAGATTTGTGGTTTGTTGTCACATTTCATTAGAAATTTCACATGGATCAAGTAATAATTCATTTTGAGTGGGTGAGCAGACATTTGATATCGTAATGCCGAGCGGTCTTACAAACCTTGATATGCTAGTCATGATGGTCTTGAGAATTGGAAAGTGGGATTGTGTGTTTCACATGCTCTTACTACCAGTGGTTCATCTAATAACCATTTCTCTTTGAAAGCCTCTAGACTCCTTTGTTCATAGCATTTTGACTCCAGTTAGTTGGCGAGATCAAGTGCAGGCTTTTATAAACTATATAGCATTGTATCATGGAATTCAGATTCAATTGACTATCCTATTATTTTTGTAGGGTAGATTTTTATTGTATTTTAAAACAAATTAATGTTAAACAATAAGAATATAATATTAATAATATGAGAATATTTTAGGATATCTGCAGGTAATGAAATTCGTCAATAAATATATATATGCAGCAGTGGAAGTAATTATGAAAGCAGAGAATGAAATGGGTGTCAAATCCAAATATTATGATACTTTTTACCTTATATGAACTGCACCACAGTTCAGTTATACATTAACAGTTTACTGTGTGATTTATTTGATCCAGTCAATAAGATAGTATGACAGAAGCATTATGCCTATAAAGGTAGAGGCAGTCATATATTCTGAACAGAAGTGTTTAAAAGAAATTCCAATGTAGTTTTGGCTGGTGAAGGCTACTTCATCCAAGGTGAAGTAAAATTTAATTTTTCAGTAGGAGCTGTAAGAAATCTCTGTTGGGATCACACAAAACTAGTACTGCAGTCAAATAGAAGTGGTAAGTGAAGAAACCGAGTTGTTCAGAAGTGATGTTAAGTTACTTAAGTTACATGATGCGTGACAACTTAGTTGAGATCTTGCCAATGACTTAGAGGTAAACACTTGTGTGAATGTTAACTCTCCAGTACAGTATGATACACATTAACACACAGTGGCCACAGTTGATGAGAGCTGCTCATAAACAAACTTCTTCAGAGAAATAACTAAACTAAAAGACTGAAATATGCATTAGACCTCAAACAGTAGTGTGAGCAAAGCTGGAGTGAAGTGCTCTTTACAGATGAATCCAAATTTAAATTGTTTACCAACAATTAACAGTAGCTTGTTTCATGGTAGTAAAGAACTAATATCACAGTAAACGTGCAAAACCTGTAGTGAAGAACACTAAAACTCCGTTTAAGTATGAGCTGCATCCAAGCCAGTGCTATTAAAAGTTTAAATAAAACTGAAGGTGCCTTGGCTACTGAGAGGTAGTAGCAGATCTATCGTGTGTCCCTCTAGAACAAGGCTTGTTTGTCAGGGACTCATTTTCCAGTAAAATAATGATTCTAAACTTGCAGAAGATGTGATGCAATGGCATGGTTATGAAACATACTCTAAATGGGCTACTCACAGTCACGATTTAGCTTTCTCAAGATGCCAATATGAATGTTGTTATTGCTATATGGTCTTATTTGAATGCTTGGAAAATCAGAAGATCAAGTGTTAACAAAACTCGGTTACATTGTGGAAGATAATGTAGGACACTTTGTTACATAAAAACAAGTTGTTTGAAGCAAATACAATATACTGGTGCATCATACACTATTTTATTTTTTTACCTTTATATTTACCATAACTATGCACTGTACTAATGATACCATTTAGATGCAATTACTCACTCACTGTTTGTAGCTTCTGTTTGTGTATCAGTTTTTTTTCAGTAAATATTTCCAGTACTGTATATACACATATACACTGTATGTTTTTTATGCAAAAAAAATGTTTTATAAATTTGTTCATGAATCATCAACTGTCTATTTAAATGTTTTCCTTGTTATTATCGTAATAACAACAGTACCATAAACATAACCCATAAGCCTATAAAAACTCAATCAGCTTTGAAAGGAATGTAAAAAATAGGTTACCAATAGTAAGGGGCATATTTTCAAATAATTTTTGATTGAAAGGAATTTGATAGTATTCACACAGATTACATTACATACTAATTATTTCCAGTCTAATTAACATGTGCAAAGTTTCCTTTTATTAGGAAGATAGCATTTTAGATAGATCTGGAGTGACTAAAGATTGTTTGTCTTCAAAATATGTGTGTATGTATATATATATTTGCATAACATCTGTATTGTCATGTGAGAAGAAATATATATTTAGTCCTGTAAGTCAACTGTCAGTAAGGTTGCATAGAATGTTAGCATTTGTACAAATGTGCAGAGATTCTATAATATAGCTCATGATGCACCAAATTCTTGCAAGAGACTGGTTTATTTTAATAAATGAAATCATAAAGATTCATTATAATCAAAACAATATCTAATATGATCAAATTGTTCCAAATCTTTTTATTATATACATATAAATATAAAATCCACATCATTAAGGAAATTGTGGAAACTTCCAACAAACATTAAAGAGAATTTTACTGTATCCTGTTGCTTAATGCTGTGTTAATATTGACCATTTTGGTTTGTCATAGCACATTCTTGACAGTAAAGGCTTCTATATAAGGCTTAGCCTTCATGAATATTTTATTGTTATGTATGTTCATTAGCCATGTGTTCTCTTCTGCTTGAAAATGCCAGATTATGACCAAATAGTAGATAATCCTACAATCATGAAAACAGAGGTAACCATACAGTTTGGCCCAATTTGAATGAATTAACAAATGTACGTATATCGTGGATGAAATGGAAGTTTGAAAATTAATAACCTTGAACTAGAAAATTTTTAATTATACCTAATTTAGGCCAGTTCTGAGGAATGCTGAGTAACTGTTTTACATGTGCATTTTCCATTTAGATGTTGGCATGTTTCCTTCAATGTTTAAACTATTTTATTGTGAAAGAATTCTGAGTTTTAAATTGAAATATTCAAGTGAAGAACATATTTTTGTGTATTTTTACTATGACATATGTACATAAAATACAACGTAAGTTTCAAAGCACTGAATGTAAAAAAATATAACTGTCATGATAGCCCTGCAGTAACCTGTTTTTTCAATAGGGAGTTAAAGCATTGATAAACCTTGCTGAAATTGCAAATCCTTTTCTGGGTGAGGAAGACAAATCATTACTTCTAGATTTTGAAGAATATCTGAAAACCCAGAGTGGAGCTTGGGCTTTAGGTTCAACTCATCTTGACCTTTTAGGTGAGAGTTATTTGTGTATACAAACTTCTTAACTCATCAATTTTCCAAACACTTTGACCTTTTACTGAAAAATACAATATAACCATTCCTTTGAATTTCCTTTTTTGTCACTCAGGGCATTTATTAAATGATGAGGGTTTATCACAAAGTGTGAGGATTTTTACATTGAAAATGCTGCAGGCAGCTGTATTTAAGGAAGATATAATTTTGCTACTACATCAAGATCGAAAAGATCATCACATCATGAGGTATATCAACAAAATAGAGAAACTGAGTGCAGAAGAGCAGGAGGAGATATCCAAACTGGTATGTGCAGACTGCAGGACAAATAAATTGTAATCTAACCATAAACTATAAAATTTTACTCTTTTTTATTTTTTATTTTACCAGGATTTACATTTCAATTAAGATACCTTGGACATAAATCTCAAATTTATCTTTCACATGTAAAGAAATTGTTAAGAGCCACCTACATCTTACTCATGTAATAGTTAGTTATTGTATTTTATGAGTAGATTAATCAATAAATCAAAGAACTCTCAAACCTTCATTCCAGACAAAGACAATTGTAAAACTGAACTGGTAAGTCAACTATTAAAAGTGTATTAAGTCAACTCTAAAACACAGTATATTAGACAAAAATGACCACTCTTTAATTCAACTTTCAAAACTAATTCCTAGACCAAGGTAAACCATGAAGTCAACATATAAAATTATTTTTTGGTTATGTTAACCCTTCCTGGTTATAAAACTGAAGAACATTTATACGTTACTATTACTCTTTTATTAATTAATTTATATTTTCATCAAAGCATAATTTTAAAGTACGTTTCTGATTCAGACTAAATATTGGTATCAGTTTCAAATAATCTTCAGTGCTAGAGTAGTGTCTCATTTTGTAAACCATTTTAATGTTTATTATCATGGCTGTATCTGAGGTTGACATTATTTTTTAGTACAGAATCTTTTTAAGTAAATAATATTATTATGGTTTGGGGATGAACATAGAACTACTTAATTCTAGCAAAATAATAAACTAAAATTGAATGTTTGAATGAGACTTAGATTAAAAATATGTAATGAAATGACCACAGTTCACAAAATTAATATTTTGCAAAATTTAAATAAAAGCAAAATGTTTTAAATTGGTAGACGGTGCTATTAAACATTTTCAACCTGTCATGGATAAGTGATTTATTTATAAACTTAGCATTTTTTTATTTTTGAAGTGAAACACTTTTTGTTTGATAATTCAAAATATGAAACCTAGATTCATAGATTTGATGATAAAGTAGACATTATTAATTCACTCCTGTTTCATAGACATAACCTTGTATTGTTAAATGGTAAAAGAGTCATTACAGATATTTTTAGGTAAGCATTCCAACCATAAAATACATCACTAGGCTCTGAAATGAAGAGATACATAACATGATCAATCCATTACATAATGGACCAATGAATTAATATAACTTATTCCAGAAGATCTTCCTTCCAGAATCTATTTTAAAGCATCCTTCTTCACTTGTATGCTATATTGACCAAGCATAATATGTGTCTTCATCTTTATGTTGTGTTGACTGTGTACCATTATTTATCTAAGCATGATACATGTCTTCATCTTTATGTACCATTATTTATCTAATCATGATACATGTCTTCATCTTTATGTACCATTATTTATCTAAACATGATACATGTCTTCATCTTTATGTACCATCATTTCTTTAAACATGATATACATGTCTTCATCTTTATGTTGTGTTGACCATGTACCATTATTTATCCAAGCATGATACATGTCTTCATCTTTATGTACCTTTATTTATCTAAACATGATATACATGTCTTCATCTTTATGTTGTGTTGACCATGTACCATTATTTATCCAAGCATGATACATGTCTTCATCTTTATGTACCTTTATTTATCTAAGCATGATATGCATGTCTTCATCTTTATGTTGTGTTGACCATGTACCATTATTTATCCAAGCATGATACATGTGTCTTCATCTATATGTTGTGTTGACCATGTATCATTATTTATCCAAGCATGATACATGTGTCTTCATCTATATGTTGTGTTGACCATGTACCATTATTTATCAAGCATGATACATGTGTCTTCATCTATATGTTGTGTTGACCATGTACCATTATTTATCCAAGCATGATACATGTGTCTTCATCTATATGTTGTGTTGACCATGTACCATTATTTATCCAAGCGTGATATTGCAAGCATGATACATGTGTCTTCATCTTTATGTTGTGTTGACCATGTACCATTATTTATCCAAGCATGATACATGTGTCTTCATCTATATGTTGTGTTGATCATGTACCATTATTTATCCAAGCGTGATATTGCAAGCATGATACATGTGTCTTCATCTTTATGTTGTGTTGACCATGTACCATTATTTATCCAAGCATCATACATGTGTCTTCATCTTTATGTTGTATTGACCATGTACCATTATTTATCTAAGCATGATATGCATGTCTTCATCTGTATGTTGTGATGACCATGTACCATTATTTATCCAAGCATCATACATGTGTCTTCATCTTTATGTTGTATTGACCATGTACCATTATTTATCTAAGCATGATATGCATGTCTTCATCTGTATGTTGTGATGACCATGTACCATTATTTATCCAAGCATGATATGTATGTCTTCATCTATATGTTGTGTTGACCATGTACCATTATTTATCCAAGCATGATACATGTGTCTTCATCTTTATGTTGTGTTGACCATGTACCATTATTTATCTAAGCATGATATGCATGTCTTCATCTGTATGTTGTGTTGACCATGTACCATTATTTATCCAAGCATGATACATGTGTCTTCATCTTTATGTTGTGTTGACCATGTACCATTATTTATCATGTCTTCAAGCATGATTTATATGATACATGTGTCCTCATCTTTATGTTGTGTTGACCGCATTACCATTATTTATCCAAGCATGATACATGTGTCTTCATCATGCATGAAACATGTGTCTTCATCTTTATGTTGTGTTGACCATGTACCATTATTTATACCATCATCTTTATGTTGTTTATGTTCCAAGCATGATACATGTGTCTTCATCTATATGTTGTGTTGACCATGTACCATTATTTATCCAAGCATGATACATGTGTCTTCATCTATATGTTGTGTTGACCATGTACCATTATTTATCCAAGCATGATACATGTGTCTTCATCTTTATGTTGTGTTGACCATGTACCATTATTTATCCAAGCATGATACATGTGTCTTCATCTATATGTTGTGTTGACCATGTACCATTATTTATCCAAGCATCTTTATGTTGTGTTGACCATGTACCATATTTATCAAGCAAGCATGATACATGTGTCTTCATCCTTATGTTGTGTTGACCATGTACCATTATTTATCTAAGCATGATATGCATGTCTTCATCTTTATGTTGTGTTGACCATGTACCATTATTTATCCAAGCATGATACATGTGTCTTCATCTATATGTTGTGTTGACCATGTATCATTATTTATCCAAGCATGATACATGTGTCTTCATCTATATGTTGTGTTGACCATGTACCATTATTTATTCAAGCATGATACATGTGTCTTCATCTATATGTTGTGTTGATCATGTACCATTATTTATCCAAGCATGATACATGTGTCTTCATCTATATGTTGTGTTGACCATGTACCATTATTTATCCAAGCGTGATATTGCAAGCATGATACATGTGTCTTCATCTTTATGTTGTGTTGACCATGTACCATTATTTATCCAAGCATGATACATGTGTCTTCATCTTTATGTTGTGTTGATCATGTACCATTATTTATCCAAGCATGATATGCATGTCTTCATCTGTATATTGCATGTAGCATTATTTATGAAGCACATACATGTGTCTTCATCTTTATGTTGTGTTGACCATGTACCATTATTTATCTAAGCATGATATGCATGTCTTCATCTGTATGTTGTGATGACCATGTACCATTATTTATCCAAGCATGATACATGTGTCTTCATCTATATGTTGTGTTGATCATGTACCATTATTTATCCAAGCATGATACATGTGTCTTCATCTTTATGTTGTGTTGACCATGTACCATTATTTATCTAAGCATGATATGCATGTCTTCATCTGTATGTTGTGATGACCATGTACCATTATTTATCCAAGCATGATACATGTGTCTTCATCTTTATGTTGTGTTGACCATGTACCATTATTTATCTAAGCATGATATGCATGTCTTCATCTGTATGTTGTGTTGACCATGTACCATTATTTATCCAAGCGTGATATTGCAAGCATGATACATGTGTCCTCATCTTTATGTTGTGTTGACCACGTACCATTATTTATCCAAGCATGATACATGTGTCTTCATCTTTATGTTGTGTTGATCATGTACCATTATTTATCCAAGCGTGATATTGCAAGCATGAAACATGTGTCTTCATCTTTATGTTGTGTTGACCATGTACCATTATTTATCCAAGCGTGATATTGCAAGAATGATACATGTGTCTTCATCTTTATGTTGTGTTGACCATGTACCATTATTTATCCAAGCATGATACATGTGTCTTCATCTATATGTTGTGTTGATCATGTACCATTATTTATCCAAGCGTGATATTGCAAGCATGATACATGTGTCTTCATCTTTATGTTGTGTTGACCATGTACCATTATTTATCCAAGCATCATACATGTGTCTTCATCTTTATGTTGTATTGACCATGTACCATTATTTATCTAAGCATGATATGCATGTCTTCATCTGTATGTTGTGATGACCATGTACCATTATTTATCCAAGCATGATACATGTGTCTTCATCTTTATGTTGTGTTGACCATGTACCATTATTTATCTAAGCATGATACATGTGTCTTCATCCTTATGTTGTGTTGACCATGTACCATTATTTATCTAAGCATGATATGCATGTCTTCATCTATATGTTGTGTTGACCATGTACCATTATTTATCTAAGCATGATATGCATGTCTTCATCTGTATATTGTGATGATCATGTACCATTATTTATCCAAGCATGATACATGTGTCTTCATCTATATGTTGTGTTGATCATGTACCATTATTTATCCAAGCATGATACATGTGTCTTCATCTTTATGTTGTGTTGACCATGTACCATTATTTATCTAAGCATGATATGCATGTCTTCATCTGTATGTTGTGATGACCATGTACCATTATTTATCCAAGCATGATACATGTGTCTTCATCTTTATGTTGTGTTGACCATGTACCATTATTTATCTAAGCATGATATGCATGTCTTCATCTGTATGTTGTGACCATGTACCATTATTTACCATTTATGTTGTGTTGACCCATTATTTATCTTCATCTTTATGTTGTGTTGACCATGTACCATTATTTATCCAAGCATTGATATTGCAAGCATGATACATGTGTCTTCATCTTTATGTTGTGTTGACCATGTACCATTATTTATCCAAGCATGATACATGACCATGTCTGTCTTCATCTTTATGTTGTGTTGACCATGTACCATTATTTATCCAAGCATGATACATGTGTCTTCATCTTTATGTTGTGTTGACCATGTACCATTATTTATCCAAGCATGATACATGTGTCCTCATCTTTATGTTGTGTTGACCATGTACCATTATTTATCCAAGCATGATATATGTGTCTTCATCTTTATGTTGTGTTGATCATGTACCATTATTTATTTATGCAAGCAAGCATGTAAACATACATGTCTTCATCTTTATGTTGTGTTGACCATGTACCATTATTTATCCAAGCATGATACATGATATGCATGTCTTCATCTTTATGTTGTGTTGACCATGTACCATTATTTATCCAAGCATGATACATGTGTCTTCATCTTTATGTTGTGTTGACCATGTACCATTATTTATCCAAGCGTGATATTGCAAGCATGATACATGTGTCTTCATCTTTATGTTGTGTTGACCATGTACCATTATTTATCCAAACATGATACATGTGTCTTCATCTTTATGTTGTGTTGACCATGTACCATTATTTATTCAAGCATGATATGTTGTGTTGATCATGTGTCTTCATCTTTATGTTGTGTTGACCATGTACCATTATTTACCATGTATTGCAAGCATGATACATGTGTCTTCATCTTTATGTTGTGTTGACCATGTACCATTATTTATTGATATTTATCCAAGCATGATTGCAACATGTGTCTTCATCTTTATGTTGTGTTGACCATGTACCATTATTTATCCAAGCATGTGTCTTCATCTTTATGTTGTATTGACCATGTACCATTATTTATCTAAGCATGATGATACATGTGTCTTCATCTTTATGTTGTGTTGACCATGTACCATTATTTATCCAAGCATGATATGTATGTCTTCATCTATATGTTGTGTTAATCATGTACCATTATTTATCCAAGCATGATACATGTGTCTTCATCTTTATGTTTTGTTGACCATGTACCATTATTTATCTAAGCATGATATGCATGTCTTCATCTGTATGTTGTGATGACCATGTACCATTATTTATCCAAGCATGATACATGTGTCTTCATCTTTATGTTGTGTTGACCATGTACCATTATTTATCTAAGCATGATATGCATGTCTTCATCTGTATGTTGTGTTGACCATGTACCATTATTTATCCAATTGATATTGCAAGCATGATACATGTGTCTTCATCTTTATGTTGTGTTGATCATGTACCATTATTTATCCAAGCGTGATATTGCAAGCATGAAACATGTGTCTTCATCTTTATGTTGTGTTGACCATGTACCATTATTTATCCAAGCGTGATATTGCAAGAATGATACATGTGTCTTCATCTTTATGTTGTGTTGACCATGTACCATTATTTATCCAAGCATGATACATGTGTCTTCATCTATATGTTGTGTTGACCATGTACCATTATTTATCAAGCATGATACATGCATGTCTTCATCTGTCTTCATCTTTATGTTGTGTTGATCATGTACCATTATTTATCCAAGCATCATATATTGACCATGCAAGCATGATCTAAGCATGATATGCATGTCTTCATCTTTATGTTGTGTTGACCATGTACCATTATTTATCCAAGCATGATACATGTGTCTTCATCTTTATGTTGTGTTGACCATGTACCATTATTTATCTAAGCATGATATGCATGTCTTCATCTGTATGTTGTGATGACCATGTACCATTATTTATCCAAGCATGATACATGTGTCTTCATCTATATGTTGTGTTGACCATGTACCATTATTTATCCAAGCATGATACATGTGTCTTCATCTTTATGTTGTGTTGACCATGTACCATTATTTATCCAAGCATGATACATGTGTCTTCATCTTTATGTTGTGTTGACCATGTACCATTATTTATCCAAGCATGATACATGTGTCTTCATCTTTATGTTGTGTTGATCATGTACCATTATTTATCCAAGCATGCATTGATATTGACCAAGCATGCAATACATGTGTCTTCATCTTTATGTTGTGTTGACCATGTACCATTATTTATCCAAGCGTGATATTGCAAGCATGATACATGTGTCTTCATCTTTATGTTGTGTTGACCATGTACCATTATTTATCCAAGCATGATACATGTGTCTTCATCTTTATGTTGTGTTGATCATGTACCATTATTTATCCAAGCTTTATGTTTGTTGATATTGCAAGCATGATACATGTGTCTTCATCTTTATGTTGTGTTGACCATGTACCATTATTTATCCAAGCATGATACATGTGTCTTCATCTTTATGTTGTGTTGACCATGTACCATTATTTATCTAAGCATGATATGCATGTGTCTTCATCTGTATGTTGTGATGACCATGTACCATTATTTATCCAAGCATGATACATGTGTCTTCATCTATATGTTGTGTTGATCATGTACCATTATTTATCCAAGCATGATACATGTGTCTTCATCTTTATGTTGTGTTGACCATGTACCATTATTTATCTAAGCATGATATGCATGTCTTCATCTGTATGTTGTGATGACCATGTACCATTATTTATCCAAGCATGATACATGTGTCTTCATCTATATGTTGTGTTGACCATGTACCATTATTTATCTAAGCATGATATGCATGTCTTCATCTGTATATTGTGATGATCATGTACCATTATTTATCCAAGCATGATACATGTGTCTTCATCTATATGTTGTGTTGATCATGTACCATTATTTATCCAAGCATGATACATGTGTCTTCATCTTTATGTTGTGTTGACCATGTACCATTATTTATCTAAGCATGATATGCATGTCTTCATCTGTATGTTGTGATGACCATGTACCATTATTTATCCAAGCATGATACATGTGTCTTCATCTTTATGTTGTGTTGACCATGTACCATTATTTATCCAAGCATGATATATGTGTCTTCATCTTTATGTTGTGTTGACCATGTACCATTATTTATCCAAGCATGATACATGTGTCTTCATCTTTATGTTGTGTTGACCATGTACCATTATTTATCTAAGCATGATATTGTCTTCATCTGTATGTTGTGTTGACCATGTACCATTATTTATGATACATGTGTCTTCATCTTTATGTTGTGTTGACCATGTACCATTATTTATCCAAGCGTGATATTGCAAGCATGATACATGTGTCTTCATCTTTATGTTGTGTTGACCATGTACCATTATTTATCCAAGCATGATATATGTGTCTTCATCTTTATGTTGTGTTGACCATGTACCATTGTTTATCCAAGCATGATATATGTGTCTTCATCTTTATGTTGTGTTGATCATGTACCATTATTTATCCAAGAATGATATGTATGTCTTCATCTGTATGTTGTATTGACCATTTACCATTAATTATCCAAGCATTATATATATTTCTTCATCTCTAAGTTGTGTTGACCATGTATCATTATTTGTCTAGGCATGCATGTTGTGATAAAGATTACTTAACTGCATGCTGTCCCTGTTAAAACAATTGCCAGTTTGTTAATGTTTTCCATGTGAGAACTGGAAACCAACAAACACTTGATTACACTGATCTCTTGATTAATGGGGCTTTTAGAGACATTGTTAATGGCATTGTGCATTATGAATTTGAACAGTTATTCACTTTGGCCTTAAATCCTAACACTTTATGTTTCTCACTTATATGTAGGAGCTACATATTGCAGTTTACTACAACCACTGAGATTTCCTATGTGTTTCAACTTTTCCAGAATAGTTCACTTTCATGTCTATTTCTTATCATGTGAAGAATTAAATTAGGATAATTTATATATAAATTAACTGTTATTTATTAGCTCAGATGTAGTCAAATTATTATTATTACTATCATGAGTAGGAAATTAAACAGAAATTATCTGTGTACAAACTTAGAATTCTATATTCTGACTTGATTATTGTCAAACAGCTATTTAACTAAAAAATATTTCTTTACAAACTAAACATTTGAGCCTCAGTTTGGTCTTTATTGAAAAAAGTAACTTGTTACACCACTTTTATGTTGAAGCATTTGCTTGTGCAGTGTGTTATCACTGGTTTTATAACTGATTATTTGTTATTGAAACAACTGATCCCATTATACCATTTGGGAAATGAAAAGACAGTTATTAATTAGTACAACCATGAGTTATGTTAGTTGGTAAAAAAAACTATTGTGTGATTTTTATAAGCAGAGCATTTTATTCTATAAAAAATATATAACAGTATCTTAGGGCATCCCTAAGCACGTAACATTTTTTTATCACAGCTTTGTAATCTCTGCTACAACTACAGCAGTTTTGATTGGTTGATGTATATTTCTGAATGGGAAGAACATGGTCAGGTGTGTAGCAACTGCAAGGTGACAGTTCGTGCAGCTGTTCATGCAATCTTAAGTGACGCACCTTCAATAAGAGAAAAAGGAGCAGCTTTGATATACAACTTAGCATTAAAAGAGGTAAATAAGTTTCTCTTTCAAATAATAAGTACTTAACACTCATGAAATGAGATTTTTAAAAAGTATGTTTTTAGAGCAGTGGATATTCGATGTTTACAAAATTTTTAGATTGTGTTTTGGCGAATCATCTTTTAGTATATTATTTTACATCAAACTTGCTTGGAGATACATAGAAACAAAGTCACTTGTGCCAAACTGTACTGTGTAGTGTATTTTATTTGGTTATTTAATAATATTTAGTTAGTATCAAATTGTTTCAGTGTTTTCCCTCAAACACTTCTCTAACAGAGTACTGAAATATACTCTACTGACATCTGAGGTACATGCAGTTAGGGGTCCAAAATTTGCAGAATTTTAACTCGATCTCCAATGATTCTAATGGTTTTTATGAGATTTAAGTGGTCCACTCCAAGAATAAGTGTCTATATATGTATATAAAGATGTGTATGTTTGCAAATATGTATGTTAATAAATATGTAACATTAAATAAAACTTTTGTTTTAAACAAGAGTTTTTTATTATGTTACTTTTATAACACACATAATATTCATGTTAGTAGATAAACTCACACAAAAATAATGTGACTTAATTTTATAATTTCAATATGGACCAAAAGGGAAAGCATTGTTTTCTTGTGATGTGAATATTCATCACACTTTGTTTGGATTAATCCCACCATTCACATGCTTCAGGAACCTTGTTGTCATTTTAGATGCCATAGCAATTTCCCATAATATTCAAATTAGGCCAGGGGACCTCTTAACCACTGTTGTTTACTCTTATATATGCCTCCAGAAAGCTAGGAAAGGAAAAGGCATCACAGGTCTGTGAACTTGATCCAACCAGTAAGATAGGTTGTTGGATATGATAAATTTGGTATCCTATGTTATACCATAAGCTGCCTTTGTTATGATAAACTAAGGAAACAAGCCAATGACACTGACATGTCTGAATTTGGACAATATGCTGACTCCTGAGGCAAGGCTTTACAAATGTTAAAAAGCATCGAGTTGGTTTTATTTATAATAGAAAAAATCTATGGAATAAATTAATGGAGGCTTCATTAGGGCTCTTCACAACAGTCTAACTTTCAAAGTAGCATGTTTCCAAACTAAGTTTGATCAATATGAGTGGTTAACCAAGACTGTGTTTTCATCAGACTTTTATCTGAGCTGCTTAGACGTCAAAAGAAATTATCAAAGACATAAAATTTTAACACAAGGAATTGTTTTGTATTAATAGCTTATTCTTCATTACTGTTTAAAATTCTGGTAATTTAACGCAATAAAAATACCACATAATCACAGAAAATCACAAGGTACAAAATAGTTGAGTAACAAAAACTGCTAAATCACTCTCATAATTCATTATTTCTTTCAAACGTTTTAGTACAGTGTGAACAAGCACATCAGAACTAAGTGGCCATGTTCTCATGATTCTTTAAATATACTGTAAACAAAGGTACAGCTGTAATAAATGTTGAGTAATTATTCAAAACTTTCTCAGTTTTTAATTTAAAGCTGAAGAAAGAAGGTAATTCAAACTAAATGATTTCTAAATATCAAGTTTCCTTGTGTAGTTTCACTAATTTTTTAAACATTTTGAACGTTTGATTTTGGATATTCAAAGACAAAATATGCAAATATCAAAACCTTCAATAACTTTCTGTTAATAGGAGGAAAGAAATGATACATTTTTCCATTCATACAAGTATTTAATATTATGCATTCATTTAATATAATCAGTTTTAATCTGTATACTTGTTGTCAAACATTTTTAAATTTTGTTTTGGACAACATAGTGACTTGTCACAAAATTCTTAAATGTGTCCCTAAATAGAAACTTCATAGCTTAGGAAACTGTTAAACCAGTTAAATTAATATATTAAAGCTCTTGAAAATTTTAATAAACACATGATGTATGCCATTGGTACCAAAGTATCTTAAAACATGCACCATTTTATTATGATAAAAATGCTTTGCAGGGTTTTAAAAAATTAATATTATGATTTACTCACTACCTGTAAAAGTTCCATGGATTATAAACACAGAAGTTAGGTATGTAATGTATGTGTGTTGTTTATTTTGATAGAAGGTTTAAAGTAAGGAGCTTTATGAAAGCAAATATCAGAAACTTTGAGAGCAGTCATTAGTGCTTTTCTGTTTTTGGTTTATTTATTATATAGTTCAGGGTAAGTAGGAACAAGTTTGTAAATGCCACTTAGAACAGTATTACTTTGTAGACAGGAAAACTGTTGAAAAGCATACTTTTGTGGTTCACTAGTGCTGTAAGCAGAATGAAAGAAAGATTAGAACGAAGCTGTTGAATGCTGGTAAGAATGCTAAATAGTGTGACCAGTAGGCTTAATGTTGCTGATTAAAATCATGCAAATATAAATATCATTTTTAAACAGTTATTATATAATCTTCAGAAACTTGTAGCACTGGAAACCTCAAATGTTTTTGCATGTCATAAGTGTGTAAAATGCAAGGCCACTACAGAGATCAGATTAGAGGTTTTGGTTTGTGTAATGTTCAGCTCATTTGAAATCTCCTGGACCATCATTGAATGAAACAATATTGTTGGTAGCCAGTCAGTTTTGGTATATAGGGGATATGTCTGACTTTTTTGTGTTTTTTATTGCAAACTTTTGAGTATGAACAAACTGAGGAGAACCACATTATTTTTATCATGAACAAAAAACCTCGCATTGTATGTAGTTACTTAAGTGAGGCCTTAGCACTGGTATCTAAATTTCGTGTGCTTAATGACTAAGCAGATGGTGTCAACAGGTAAATCAGAATCTACTCTGTCAATAGTTTCTCTAAAATGGAAATTAGTGACTTTTTTCATATTTCAAAAATTTATAAGTGAATTATATATTCATTATATATCTTAAAAAAACCAAATCTAACAATGAAACATAAAAATCTCAAAATGTCTTAAAATTATATATTCAATTACTTTGCAGGAATATCTATTTATGTGGAAATTATTTAAAAGAAATTGGTCATGAGAAAAATTATTCTGATAGTATGTGTCTATTTCCTCGTCCTGAAATATAACTCTTCAATAAAACTCTTGTCTTAACTTACTTTAATGGGTTTTTGTTTTTTTTAATTAGGATTTACTTCTATCTACCAGTATCTTCAGTTTATCTTTCCTTAGGTTTTAAACTACAAGACTGCAGGTTTTTGCCATCTCTTTTGACTTAAGTTTATATATGTCAGGAATGATTATACTGAGAAATTTGGAACTACTTATTTTTTGTTAAATTATATGTTTTATTATTAGGTACTTAATATTGTTAGCATATGGTTTTTCATACTGCAAGCAACCATGCTGACCTCTGAATATTTCAACTTCCTACAGTATATGTATAATAAATATGAAGTATATTTCTTTATTGCAAGCTGTGAAAATACTTATAAAAGTGAATTCTTATTAAAGTATGTATTTAATATGTGTTTTTATTACATAATGGCTAAGTTAGCTGGTGACAGCTATTTAGCCTATAGGCTAGGTATTTCTCACTGGCTATTCAATAGGAACCAACAGCTGTTTAACTTATAGGCTAGGTAGCTGTTGTCACCTATTTATCAAGAACTGACAGCTGTTTAGCATATAGGCTAAATAGCTGCTGCTAATTATTTAGTAGGAATATACAAGATAAACTAGATATCCAGCAGTATTTTAACATGTTGTTTTTTATATTAAAAAGAATTACAGTGAGTAGTTTACAAGCTACAGACTTGGAAAATTTTTCTACAAATTCTATAGGCATTTTTTTTATTCCTTAAAATTCTATAATGTTAAATTATATATAGTTGAAACCTACATAAATGTTTTTGTATATTTAACTTGAACTGAGAGTAGTGTATAAATTTATTTATTATATTGCATCATATTTTAAAGCAGTATGTAGAGACTAGGCTCCTATAAACATATCATTGTAAGTTTATATGAATATATTATTTGAAAGCATTATATACATACTGTCCCAGGAACACTATTTTACCAAAGGCTTGTACCAAAGAAGACTGCTCTCATGTGGGCCCCCTTAGTTCAGTGGAGTATCATATGTTGTGATATAATTTGTGTATAATAGCAGAAAGGCACTAAGTACCAAAAATGTTCACAGTGAGACAGAAGTAAGAAAAAGGTTGAAAACCCCTTATTTATGTAAAAGTTCTTAAGATATTTTTGAGCAGTTTTGAACAATGCTCAGAATAACCCAGATAAAACTGACATTACTAGAAGCATAAATATTTACAAATGCTGTAAATGTGATGTGGAATATAAAGTTATTTGTATTTTCATAGCAATTGTTTGATGATACGGCCACAGAATTGGCTACTGCAGTGTTACAGTTTCTTCAGGGAGATGTGCAAGAAGAAGCAGGTAAAACTAACCAGATGTTTATTTTGTGTCTTTATGTGATTTTAAGAAACTGAGACATTTTTTTCTATCAGTGATTTTTTCAGCACTTCCAAATTTAAATGATTAGATATTTAAAATTGTAAAAAGTAAACAAGTTAATAAATCTTATAATGTTTAAGATCATAGTTTCCATCATAAATGACATTTTCTTTAATAATAATAATAAGGATAATGTGCAGAATGGGTAATTTTGTTACTGATGTTTTATGTAGTAATAAAACATTAGTTTCATATGTTGGTACTACTTAATATAGGCTGTGTATTTTAGTTTGAACTGTTTGAAGAATAATTGTGTGTATAGTTAACTTGAATAACTAACCGGTTGTGCTCGTTTAAATTTCAAACTACTGTACATTTAGACCAGTCAGTTACCCTTCTCAGTTAAATATCAGTCTACTGTACATTTATACCTGTCAGTTACCCTTCTCAGTTAAGTATTAAACTACTGCACATTCAAACTAGTCAGTTGTCCTTTTCAGTTAAATAGACTGCTGGCCAAAATCTTAAGGTCAATGAACATAAAGAAAAAATTTGCATTTTGCATTGTTAGACTCAACCATTTAAATGAGTAGAGCTTCGAAAGATGAAAATAAGAAAAGGGAAAATAAAAATAAAGAACTTTTTTAACATTTAATAGGGAAAATGTGAACACTATGAAATTAGCTTAAATACTTGCTGGTCAAAAGTTTAAGATCATACCAAAAAGAAGTCCTAAACAGGGTAGGAAATGCCTAACAAGAGGTCTCAGTAGTGAGTTGCACGGCCGTCATTGCAAATGGTATGGTCGATATAAGCATTTGCAGAAGGCTAGTTTGAATGTTATTTCAAGTGGTGAAGATGGCCTCACAAAGATCATGCAATGTGTGGAATTGATGTCCATTTCTATGGACTTCCCTTGCCATCCACCCCAAACAATGGGGTTCAGTTCAGGCAAACACACTGGATAGTCCAAAAGAATCATGTTACTCGCCATGAAAAAGTTTTTTGTCCTGTGGGCATTGTGGATTGCAGTGTTGTCCTGCTGAAAGATCCAGTCATTTCCACACAAGTGAGGGCCTTCAGTCAATAAGGATGCTCTCTCCAACATGCCAATGTAGCCAGCTGCTGTTTGACGCCTCTGTATAATCTGAAGCTCCATTGTTCCATGGAAGGAGAAAGCATCCCAGATCATGATGGAACCTCCTCCACTGTGTTGTGTAGAAAATGTCTCTGGTGGGATATCCTTATCATGCCAGTAAAGTTGGAAGCCATCTGGACCATCCAGGTTTAAATTTTTTCTCATCAGAGGACAAAACCTTCATCCACTTTTCTATGTCCCATGTTGGTGTTTCTCAGCAAAGTTTAACTGAGCAATTTCATGTTGTGGAAAGAGGCGTGGCCTTTGAAGACTTTTACAGTTTTTAAAGCCTTTCTTTCGTAGATGCCTTCTTATTGTTCTTCAGCTGCATTCTGCATCTGTAAAGGCTTTAATCTAATTCGACGATTGGCTGGTGTCTTGTCAGACAACCCATCGGATCTTTCTGCTCAATGCTGGTGAAATTTTCTTGGGCCAACCACTTGAAATTCTCGTTTTGTATATCTCAGGGTCTTTTAAGAAATTTACAACAGTAGTTTCATTACGCCCAATCTCACCAGTGATGGCAAATTGAGAGAGACCTTGCTTTTGCAGTTCAACAATTCTGCTACATTCAAACTCTGTCAACGTTTTAGACTTTGCCATGCTTTTATGCAATGTAACACAGAAGATGTCAGTGGGAGATGTTGACAACACTAATGCTTGAACACAAATGACTAAATTTTGTTATGTGTTTATCAATTAATGCTTGGTTTCAGTATGGTCTTAAACTTTTGACCAGCTAGTATTTAGGTTAATTTCATAGTGTTCACATTTTCCTATTATGGTTTTTTTTTTTTCCTTTTCTTATTTTCATCTTTAAGCTCTACTCATATAAGTTGAGTCTAACAATGCAGCTATGTTCATTGGCCTAGGTGACTATTTTGTTATGTGTTTCATAGTGTTCAGTATGGTCTTAAACTTTTGACCAGCTAGTATTTAGGTTAATTTCATAGTGCTAAAATGCTTTTTTTTGTTTTTTTTTCCCCTTTTCTTATTTTCATCTTTTGAAGCTCTACTCATATAAGTGGCTGAGTCTAACAATGCAAAATGCATATTTTTACTTTATGTTCATTGGCCTGAAGATTTTGGCCAGCAGTATATCAAACTACTGCACATTCAAACTAGTCAGGCACATTCAAACTAGTCAGTTACCCTTCTCACTTAAATATCAAACTACTGCACATTCAAACTAGTCAGTTGCCCTTCTCACTTAAATATCAAACTACTGCACATTCAAACCAGTCAGTTGCCTTTCTCAGTTATTTATCAAACTACTGCACATTCAAAATAGTCAGTTACCCTCTTCAGTTAAATATCAAACTTTATTTCAGTGTAAATTTCATGTGTAAACTCTGAGGGTTTTTTTTCATAAGCCTGTAGAGTTTTGTGGCTAACACATAAAGGAAGTGATATTTGTAAACACATGCACATTACCTCATTTGCTGTTTGTAACATTAAGCTAATGGTTTGTTGCCACATAATTATTTGTTTGCTTTTAGGTTTATTTTCACTTTATAGAAGTACATTTTTATGAATTTATTTAATGCTCCTAAAGTAAGTTATCTATATTTTCACTACACCTTATATATTGATCTGTTAGTTGTGAAGTGACCTGTTTTTCTTTGGATTTTTAGCCTTCCAATGTTTGACAGCCCTTCTGAGATTCCTGTATATAAGTTATAATGATGTAAGTAGTCCTTGAGTTTTGATTTTCATTTCTGTTAAGGGTAGTAAATGCATATAATAAAACTTCATTCAGTGAAGACCAGAACAATGCTCTCACATAAATGCCTATTCAGGTGAAACTGTAAGACCTTTAATAATTTAATTTTTTTAAACCAGTATGTCAGATTGAATTTTCTCATGGATCATTAGGAAGAAAACGTTTTTGTTTTGTTTCCTTTTTTTTTTCTGTATTATGACTTTAGATGTGTGTTTCAAGTTAGTATTAAACATTAAAATGTATGATTTATTAGCTGATTAAGTAGTTGGAAAAATCTTTTCCTTATCCAGGTCCCAGCTTTGGTTCAGATGTTAGGCCCAGAGATGGAGAAGTTTAATGGAAAGTCAGAACGAGTAGATCAATTGGTTGAACAGATACAGTTCAAATTGTCTGTCTCTATTTCTGCTTGATAGTCTGAATTACTATTCAGATTTCTTTTCTGCAGCTGTTGATTTCATTTTGCTGCTAATGCTGAAGTACTTTGAGTAAAATGGGATGTTTTTGCAATAATGTGTGAATTTCAAGTGTGTTAGTATGTAAAAATTTAAATTATTTTTAATATTTACTCAAGAACATGATTAAAATCTAAAAGGACCTAGCCAAATTGTCATTTTAATAACATTTCATTTCTGTTAGAAAACAGAGATAATGCATAGAGTATTTTTTCTTCATTTTTTTTTTGCATTTTATGTTAATTAATTAATAATTAACTTTCTGTTGTAAGAGAACATGAAATTTATTCAAATTTACGTGTTTCTTGTTGATTTTATGAAAAAAATCATATAGACAAGTAAAAGCTATTTTAAATAAAAATCTGTGTACAAAAAATGTAAGTATCAAATGTTTTTCTTTCTTTACCATATATATATATATATATATTACAATGACGTTTTGCACCAGTAACATATTATTACTGAATAGTTTCTGTTCTAGTATATTAATTATATGTTACAATTGAAAAGTTTCTGTGCAAATGAAGAGTATATTACAAGTGAGCAGTTTTGTGCCAGTAAAATATGATACAACTGAACACCTGCAAAACAATTCCTAATATAGTTTTTCTTTGTTAACATATCCACTAAACAATGCAAAGTGCTATTTCTTTCTGTCTTAATGATCCTGGACAAACAGATTCTGTGTAAAATAATGTTTGTTACTATCTAATAATAATAATAAATGTTAAATTAGTTTAATTGATATTCAGCCTATATAAATACGAAATGTTCAAAATTTTGTTTATTACTAGTTCATTACGAGTCTGTTAAGGTATCTTTGGTTTAGGTTTTGTATACAGTATACAAAGAATGAAACTAATGTTGTTCATCCATCACAACGTATGTAATAATAATAATTGTTCCTTGGTTTTTATTTTATATGAGCATACTTTATGGGAAAACTTGCAAAATGTTTATTATTTGTGAATAGCTATGAAATTTGGTTTGATGTCTTTATCTTAAATAAATATATACAAATTAATAATAACTGAAATTACTTAGTTTGCTCATGTATATACTTTCTATGCACACAGTTACTACTTGTTCCGTATAGTACTGTTTTTACTAATTTATCTGGTTTAATACTTTTTAATGATAGCAAGTGCTAAGTTTGCTCATTTGACTATTGTGTGTTTTCTTATAGCAAAGCCACATTGAGCTATCTGTAGGGTCCACCAAGGGGAATCGAACCCCTGATTTTAGCATCGTAAATCAGTGGGCTTACTGCTGTATTAGCAGGGACCATTTGACTAGTACCATCTGGAAAAGCCAGGGGTAGCATGAAATCTGAAAATGTACTTAAGTTGAGTCATCATGGTTACACCTGTAAATAGAAAATACAAATTTGAGCAGTAATTTCAGAAAGAGATGAAATTGTAATAAAGTATGGTCACTGCTGCTATAAATGACTATTGTTTAAAAGAGTATAAATAATGGAGATTTTGACAGGCTTGAGATCGCTATGTTCTTTTCAAAAGCATTTGTGTAGAATTAGTTTTAAAACACTTAAATAAAAATGATTAATCTTCATGTATATTCTTCTCATTACTTAATTATGTAGCTGCTGTTTTTGTACACTAGAATGCTAAATTACATTCTTATCAAGGTTTTAGAGTCTGTAAATATCATTGTGATTGCCCAAACTACTAAAACATTTTACTTTTTCCCCAAGAGTGTAATTATTTCCAGTTTTGTTTTGAAGGTATAAATTAATTATTGGAGGTAAAGTTAACATCTTCCTAATGGGACACTTGGTTAGATAAATGAGTCTTTTCTTTGGGTATATTGTGTAAATATTAATATGAATTACATAAAGACATTCTACATATGCTGAATATAATCATTGTTCATTTTGCCATTATTTCTTTTAAAGCTGTTTTAGTAATTTATCATGTCTAGAAACATGGAAACACTACCCCATTCTCAGATCCTAATGACTTAGTGAAGGTGTAACTTGTTTTCTTGTCACACATTTATGTACTGATCTGAAAATAGCAGAAGTTAATATTTTTCTCACCTGAAAATGTTCTTCTGATATTCCCCTCTGCACGTGTATATAGTCATCTCCCTTGTACATTTGCATGCCACTAGCCTTGAGGCAACTCCCACCTAATTTCACAATTTAGCACGAGTTGGACTACTGTGTGATAATGTAATCATGTGACAAACCCTCTACCAATAGGAGGACAATGCACATCCATGTGCAATAACTCCTCTTGTATTTGCTTTCATGTAAACATCATTCATTGATGAGGCAAGGAAGAAAATTTGCACTGGATGTGGAGAGAATGTTTTGGATTGTGTGTGGATATATCTGTAGAAAATAGTTTCTTCAGGTAAGGAAATCTTTAACTTCAAAGATAATACCTCACTTCTATACAAAGATATAACTAACTCCAGGTTGAGTTGGTAGGGGGCTGGTATAAATTTAACTTGGATGAACTTTCATAAAGTGTCCAAAGACAGACTAATGGGCACAACACCCAATAGAAGGGGTTCTATAGGGGCACACTTGTGGGAAACTGCATCTCATCCAGGATATACTCTTCACTTGAAAAGTTAGGGAGGAAGAGGCAAATACATCTAGTGTGCTGCAGGAACAGACAGAATAAGAACATAGTCATCTGAATACTTTCACACAAGCAGTCAGAAAACCAATATGTGAAGTGTGGCAGGGGTGTTTTAAGGCCATATCATGGTTTCTCACCTCCATTCAACCATTAGATTAGCAGGTAAAACCTCAGAAATGTGAGTAATAATGTAATAATACAGGCTAAAGGCAAGGGAAAAAATATTCCTGAAAATTAAATCCAGAAAGGGACTGAAAGTTTTAGGTCGTCTCGCAAATGTTAGAGTACTTTCCAAAGCAAAAAAAAAATTGAGGGTCTTAATCAAAAAAGATAATTTTCGATTAATGAGACAGAAATGGTAATCCACAACATGCTGCAATGATCCTGACAGTTAAGCCTTAAAAAGCTAGAGCAGAATGAAGGGCCAAGTCTGAACAACATACGACACCAGGACCAAGTACAAATCCCCATCCTTTGACAATTTATGATAAAAATTAAAGCTTTTGAAACAAAAGCCACGAAAAGGAGATGAGAAAAGTGAACACATCTACCCAATAGAAGGAGAAGAATGAAGTGTACATGAGTGCAAAAACATAGGGAGGAGTTATTGCACAAGGAGATGTCACTCTCCTATCAGTGGAGGGCTTTGTCACCTGATTCCATCATCCTGCAGTAGTGAAATTTACTATTATCCCAAGACTAGTGGGATTTAAATCTCTTTGGCTGGCACATGAGGAAGATAGCAAATTGTAATGAAAGGGAAAAAAAACGTCAATCATGATGGATGAATATGTAATTGATGTGTATTGTTAATTGACAAAAACAAGTACAGTAACCAATGTAAAATTAAGCCAACATATTGGTACTTCAGTTTTGATTACATCTATATGTTATACAGGAGAAGGTGAGTTATCACCACACTTGAAGAAAACCAAACCTAACAACTGTCCACAGAATAGACTTTTACATGGGGCCCCATCTTGGCAAATACCACCCTTTTTCTGATGTTATCTTATCACCATAGATTTCATAATAGAAATATTCAGATAACCTGATTCAACTGTGACTAGTTTTTCAATAGAGTAATCTGACACTCATGTAAAATTGCAATTATAGTAACATAAAAAAATACTTTTTGTTGAATTCTACATGTGAACATGTTTTTAGATCCAAGATCTTGGTAAAGTAAATACATTTCTGTAACTAAGGCTCTGAGGTAGGTTATATTTTTAGTTCGTAAATCAATAAATTTATTGAGGTGAATTTAAATTTCAACCACCAGTTCAGCAAAGTAATTACACACCAATTCATTTAGTTTCTCTATGAACATAACGTATTAGTAATTGGCATTAGCTTTGAAACAAGTTTTACCAATTCATTTGAGCTGGAAGCCAAACTGAGAAATTGTGTTTACGTAAATAGTTACAACAGGAAAAGATATCTGTAATATATATCTTTATTTCATTGAGGGAATACAGGATAAAAACAAGTAGAATTCACATTAAAATACAGTGTCTTAACACTTTTCTTCATTATATTAAACAGCATTATTTTACATATTACTTCACTTGCTTAAACAATGGTATCCCCTGGTCAATAAGCAATAAGTTTATGAACTTACAATAATATAACTAGGGATTAAATTCTTTCTAATGAGCAGAGCACAAATAGCCCATTACATAGTCTTGTCCTAAGAACAACGACAGTAATCAGATCATTATAGGTTTTCTTTGAAGCTGCAGTATAGTGTGTTGACTTTTTATGTTATGCTATCTGCACTCTGTCCACAATGTGAAATAAAACCTTAGGCTTTAGCAATGTAAGTCTGAAGGCTTACCACTGGATTACAGCAAATTCCTATGTTTTAATGGCCTAGTGAACACACTTTTTTTACAACTTTCCTAAGATAATAACAATTGGGCTTGAATGAGCAAGTTTAAATGTAGTAAGGATATATATATGCAACAGTCAAGCTGATAAGGCCACAAATTACATGAATCAGATAAACATGACAGCTTTACAAAGATGTGTATTGTTAAATGATTAAAAAATACAGTTTTGTCAAATTATAGTTAGGGACAAAATGTGTAAATAATTTAAAGTAAAGAAATATGTAAAGTTTTGAAGCCTGGTGGTAAGTAGTTGATTAGGAAAGTTATATTTTAAACAGAACATCTGTTATAGTGCAATTAACCCAAGACATTTTGGCTTAGATTAACAAAGAATCTAATACTGACTTAGGATTGAGTAAACTGGAAAACTCAGTCACTATTTTTATACAATTACAATAGAATATTTTTTCTGAAAATTAAAAACCAAAAATCACAGGTTTTACTGATTTTCAAGATGAACTTAAATAACCTCTCTCAAAGAAATTAACAAGGAAAAAGATTACTTGGAACTGTACAGCTATTCTAATGAACATTTTGTGAAGAATAATTATACATTAAAAATCAGTACTTGACACCACTTTCATAGTACCTCACAAAATTAACCAGCATTTAAGTTACTAGTTTTGATTACACCTTATGGAAGATGTACCATTATTTAGTAGATGTACTATACTGAAGTGACAAAAATTAAACAACATATGTAAATACTTGTAGGATATAAGAAAACTGCTTTGCTTCAAGTACTAATTTACTTATTCTAATTCTATTCTCTACATCCAAAATAATAAATTTGTACAAAAATTGACCCTTTAACCATAAGAAATTCTACCACCATAAAGGTATTCTGTATTTTATTACAATGTTTCGTATGTATTTTAAAATAAAGTATTATATACACTAAAATAATACATGTACTCTACTTCAGGATGAGATTTGTAAGTAAACATATATCATCATTATCCTGCCTTTTAACTCCAAATATCCAACCTTAGCTTCTTTGTGCCTTAACAACAACTGCATATAGGATGGGTAAAAGGAATCTTTGATAAGAAAGGAATACTTTAGTAAAATATACCCATTTCATGCTAGTCATCAAATCTCATAAATTCACTTGCTACAGTGACCAAATCTGATTCATTAAACATTTACTGGATGCTTAAAATCCATAACAAATGCAATGTAAATAAAGTACTGGAATTAATAACTATAGTACAAAATATATGGTTCAGTATGTTGGTTTAACATGTTTTAGAAGCATGAAAATCTTTGCAATAAACATAATTTCTACCAGTTTCAGAAAATGCCAAGCACATATAAAGTTGATATATTACTATGCTATAGACAAATTACAAAAACTGTTAATAAGTGATGCTGCCAAAGATTTATGCTGCTGTGTTGGACCATACAATTCAATAACGCTCTTATTACCCAACATACAGTGGTTGAACTATCAATTACACTATTAATTCCTTCTTTCCATTTTATGGAATAAAAATACTACACAGCTACATTTTCTGGGCAGTTACATTTCTCACATAACAGTTGGAAAGGAATTAAAGATGAAATTCGTAGACATAAATATAATGTGAATGAAATGGTATATTTCACAAAAATAATTTTCTAACAGTTACGAGATACAGGTTAAGCCATACAAATCTTTATGAATTTGTACAGATTTTCAATATATTAACAACAAAAACTATCTACAAAATCCTGAAATGTACATTTTCATACCATCAAACAGAAATTAATGCATGACCAACACTATTTCATTAACCAAAATAAGTGGGAAAATATGGATTGACCACATGAGAACTGGTTTTAACTAAATGCCTTTAGAAGCAGTCTAATAGCTGAAAGATCAGAGTAAATTTTTAAACGTGATGTAAACCTCTTTCCCCATTATGTGGAACCACAATTTTACTGGCATAATGAAAGATGACTAACTTATTTGTTACATTTATTTTTAGGGAAGCACAATAAATGAGGTTAATTCTAGTTGCAAATACAGACAAGTGTGACAACACAATATGTGTTAAATACCTTTTCAACTTGTTCAAGATAAAAACCTTATCAATAACATTAAAACTTAGAAAGCTCGACACTTTAATAAACTATGCTGCTTGATAAAATGATTTTAACAAGTTTAAGCACAGTTTCAGCATTGGTTGCTTGTCACTCAGTATCATCACCAGTTATTATACGATAAAAACATCCATAGAGAATCAAGGTGTTTAAAACCACCTGCCATTTTAAATAAAGGAATTTCATTAACCACTTAAACAAAACACTGGTATAAATATAAAAAAATATTTAAATTACATTTATTGTGCAAAAAATAAGCAAAGGGTGATGGAAACATCTTAAATCACCACCACAGTATTTCTAAATCTTAACCTTGCTATAATGTTTCTAAGTCATGTTTAATTAACTCTTTTTCTTTCTTCTGTTATAATAATTGGATGTGATGTCATTAAATTTGTGTACTCTCCTGGTTCTACACAATTATGCTTTTTTTTGTTTTGGGGGTGGGTGGGAGGGGGGCTATATCAAAACACCCGATGTTTATCATATAACCTAGAAAAACCACAATTTGTGCAAAATAACATGATAAATGACACAAAATGTAAGGGATAACCTGAGTGGCACTGTATCAAGATATCAGTGACACATATTTTAATCAGCTGTAAGGGCAGGACTTAGAAAAACACCATGATTGTGTTCCATGACCTTTATATATGACCTCAGTAAATTAAAATGCAAGTAAGGTTGTGTGAATTTAGTTACACTTTCTGTTAACATTCAAACTTTTAATCTAGTAATAATATCAAAAATATTTATATATTAACATGTAATTTGAAAAATAAATATTAAGTATTAAGTAATACAAATTATTTATTTGTAGCCTGAATGATTATTTTAAGAAATACTTTTTTTCAGCCATAATCTAACACTCAGGCTGTTCTGAAAGCCACCAGTAAGGTAAAGATTTAATGCTTCATACATATGAAAGCCATTTCCCCATCCCCATACACTACAAAATACTGACCAAGATATGTATTAAAAAATAACAGAGGTTTGAGAGCATGTATTTTTAGAATAATCTAATAACTTATAAGCTGCAAACTTTGGTTTTATTTCTGTAGAATTGTAAATAACAGTTGACTTCATGTGCAGGTAGACTTTCTTTGGATGAAAATGTTGTCATTCTAAAAGACAAGTTTCATCTTCTGTTGGGACATAAAGAAATTGATTTTTACAACCACAGAAAATATCCAGTCTCACTCTGCAGAAACTATACCTCAAGAATCTATCTCTATTAGATTTCTATACAGCAATGGTTAAACAAATTTTTTTTGTTATACTGGTAAAGAAATAAACTCTTGAGGGCTGGAGATGGAAGATGCTTTTGTGAACTGCTTTACTTTCCTGTAAAGACAAAAAAAAATTTTTTTTGCAAAAAAAAACCTTATTTAATAATATTAATCAGATATCATAACTTATGATTACAATCCTCATTTTTCAATCAAAAACACAAATACAACAATAAATAAGTTCCCAACTCAGTGTGAAGACTTACAAATGAACAATGGAAGATTACATTACCCATCATAAATTTATTTATTGCAAGCCATAAGAAATTTCTGCTTATTATAACAGAAAATTATATAAAAAAAACAACAACTCATTACTGAGTGCATTCTCCAATGTCATTGTCAATTCCAACAACTTTATCAAATGAATACATATTCAAGACTGTTACTTAAGGAAATAATATATACTATTATGGAGTGTATATATACTTGTGAAGTTCATTATATATCTCATCATATCAAGTTATTATGAACAAACGGTAACTTCTAAGAATTACAAGAAAGAAAACCAAGTTGAATTACACTTATAGAAATATCAGCTTCAAATGCACTATAGCATTAATATACAAAACCATATGTAAAAATTATACCCTTATTTTGATACTCTTTAGAAATTCTCATCATAACAGTCAGGATACATACGTTGGTGTTGTAGCAGGACTGCCATGTTCCTCTATCTTCTGAGCACTTTCTCTGACAAAATTTCGACAAGAAGCAAGCTTGGACTCCAGGGCCTGGTTTGTCATCACAAGTGGGAATAGAAGGACAGGAAGGGTTAGTATTAAAAAATGCAATATATCATGCTTAGGAAATGAAAAACATGCATCGTACTAGAAAATCATAACAACACGTTCATACATGGATATGGTAATTCAGCAGTTACTGAAAACTATTAGAAAAGGGGTTCAATATCCACACAATAAACATCATCTGATTAGTTGCACTTATTTAAATCAAAACTCATACACAGGTTATTTTGTGACAATTTTTTATTTTCAAAAAGGGTTTATATGAGTAAATTTTAATGTAATAATGCTAATGTATTTTTGGAGTATAAAGATGAAATTATTTTATATTTTTAAAACTTCAAGATCAGATATTAGTCTACATTATATTAAAACCACCACCAACTTAACAGAAATGTCAATAATGTAAAAACCTTCATAATTAAATATATTTCCTCCTTATTTCTGTATTTTTGGCTTTCCTTTTTGCCAGTCAAGAATGCCAGCTATTGTTAAATATTGTTTTGCCACCATTGTATCGTGCTTCCCTCTTTATACGTTTTTCATACCACGAAATTACATTGAACAGTCTAAAACTCTAGAGCAAACAGAGCAGAATAAACACCCTTCATTCTATGTAACCTTCAAAATGCAGAAAGTGAATAAATTTTAACTCAACTGAATGTATTAAAGTTTACTTTCATAGTGATTTTTTTCCCCATCAATATTCATCAAAACTAAAGATAAGACCCAGACTTCAAGTGGCCCAATCACACATAACGTAAAGAATTAAGTTTGTTGTTGTTGTTTTTTAAACTTCACAATGGGTACACTTTTTACCATCATTAGGTGCAACCAGTGGTTAAGAATGTGGTGCACAACAGTTAGTTAGAGATTATCTAAATGTTAATTACTTGCTCAAATTTTCAGTTTTGTTCTGACTTGATATACCAGTAGTTACAAGCTTTATTTGGAAATAAAACAACTTTTATTGCTTCATCAAATAGCACAGTCTCATTATGCATAGCTATTTCCTATGTTCAAACATAAACACATCTAATGGACTTGTTGGGTTCTATAAACAAAATACTGCTAGTGGTAACATGAAAAGCCAGTAGTAACAGCATATGTGGATATTTCATCTTATGTATAGAGGTTATTTCTCAACTTACTTTTCTTAGCTACTTGCCCAAAATACTTGCTTTATAGATTCTCTTTTTCATAATAAGAAATTAAACTTTCAAAACTTACAGTATTAATAAACGAAGAAACATGTTTTACAGTAATACAAAACGTAATTATTACCTAGTCGTAACCAACTAAACAAAAGGTGAATGTATATAATCATACTTTACACATGGATCACATTTTTGCTCTGTTAGTATAAAAACTATTATAAGGAAAAGGGCTTTTCCAGACACTGAATGGTTTAGTCTTCAACATATACAAATCAAACTAGGATCTACTTCCAACTATGCATTAAATATTGACTATAATGTGTTAGATATGTGATTAATTGGAATCAACAATTTCTCAAATATTTTCAATAATCAAAAATGCTAATTCAAGTCACCAGACAGCTGCTAAAAATGTCTATGTTTCTGATCATAATGGAAGCATTAAAGAAAGAAGAACAGAAACAAACACAAGTATTAACAGTGGGAGTCTGTTTTGTTGGTGATCTCTACAAAGAGCTACCTTCAACTGTAGAGAAAAACAAAAATAATTTATCTGTTAAAAATATGATACAAAATTAGAATAATTTATGTTAAAAAATCAAGAAGCTATTCAATAAATAAGGTTTTCATATAATGGCACCTAGTTGTGTCACAAAGCTTTTTAACATCTATTCAAGCTTTTGTCTTCCTGTGTAGAGTCAATAAAAACAACAACTAAAGTTTTGTTTTTATTAGAACAGTTTAGATTTGCTGGAGTTTTTTTCAAAATTTGATTATATGACACAATCTTGAATGATAAATTCATAGTTCAAAAAGCCAAACTGACATAAGTTTTGTCACTCTTATTTCTATTAGGTTTCCATTAAGTGCAAAAAAAAAAAAAATATATATATATATAGTGAGGGCACTAAAATAACTGTACTCACTCCAACCTTCCTTAATAAATCTCCAACTATATTTAAGGCAGATATTCTGGCTGATGGTGTAAGAGGCATACTACTTCCTTGAACTGATGGTCCTATTAAGACACAATACATAATAAAACTGAGCAACTACAGAGAAAAAATCCATATGAAACTTTAAAAAACATATTAAATATATTATAATTTATGATAACATTAGCTAGAAGTATAGCTAAATTTGATGTGTACTTTAAAATTTTTTTACTTACCTTAAAAGTTTTGTTTCTTTCAACAATTGAATAACCAGCTCAAGGAAAAATATATTTTCCCTTTTTTAAAGTAAAAATTACCAATTTCTTAAAGAAACCCCGCTGACTATTTACCAACATGTTAATTTTGGTATAAGGAATAACAAATCAACACGATGTACTAGCAATTTTTACCTCTGACTGGAGAAACAGTTTGTGTGTGGTTCTCGGTAGTTAACTTGTTAGAATCTATTTCTTTTAATTTCTTAGCTTTCTTGTCATTGTCAACATGTGGAAGAACAGTTATACTGTTGTTATTTTCCTGCTTGTTTAGAGACTGATGGATCAGCTGCTCTTGTCTTAAATCTGAAATGTCAAACATGCATTAAAGTACTAATGAAACCATATCTTAAAATTACTAGTAAATATTTTTTATAATTACATTCAAACTGAACAATGAACAGATATGAAACTGAAAAACTATAAATACCAGTAATAAAAACCAACTCAAACTAATTTAACTACATATAACACTGCACAACAAAAGTTTTGCTTCTTGAACACTGTTGGGTGTTCCTTATAGATTTTTGGCTGCTGATCACAAAACTCACATCCAAATTTGCCCATCATGTACTGTTTCATCAAAATCTTCAGTTTCATCATGTTTTTTCTTATATTTGTGTCCAAAAATTTTCGTTTCTTTAAGAGACCTATGAACAATGTTTTGTGCAGTCTGGGCATGTCCAGGCATGAAATCAGACCAGGTTGGAAGCTGTTCTGTGGAAGTATACAGCCCGGGCATGCCTGGGTAGGTCAGAGTCAGCTTGACACTGTCTCAGCAAGCTATAAAAGTGGCTTGCATAAACACATGCTGCTCACTGGATTAATATAGTGTGTACGTATTGTTTCAGAATATAGCATTGCCTCAGTAGCACTGTAACAAGCAAGTTAGATGTTATAGACGTTTTACAGGACGACTGGTGTTTCAGAATATAGCATTGCCTAAGTAGCACTGTAACAAGAAAGTTAGATGTTATAGACGTTTTACAGGACGACTGGTGTTGGTCAATGTCATAACAGCTGCGATACATTCTGCTATATTTGTGGCAAGTATATGCTTTTCCATATTGAACAGAGATGTTCAATGACTGCACTTGTGAAGAAAGCATATCATCTGTACTTTGGCTGTAAAACTGGTGATCAAGACCAGGAATGGATGCCTCACATTTGTTCTGCAACAAGTGCTGTTTGTCTGACAGTTTGGCTCAGAGGCACTCAAAAGACAATGCCATTTGCTGTCCCAATGATATGGCGAGAACAGAAAGACCATGTGACGGACTGTTACTTCTGTTTGACTAATGTGTCTGGTTTCTCTGCCAATCACAAGAAGTCAATTGAATACTCTAATCTGCCTTCAGCAATGAGACTTGTACCACATGACGACAGTCTTCCAATTCCGAAACCACCAGAGGAATGGACCTTAGACAAACCAGATGAAGAAACTGTAATGTAGGGAACTGGCAGTGACATTGATCCGAATTTTGAACTGTGCTCCTCAGGTGATTCACATCTCATAACACAGTCAGAATTAAATGATCTGGTCAGAGATTTGTGTCTGTCAAAAGCAAAAGCCGAATTGCTGGTTTCAAAACTGCAGGAATGTGTTTGCTGTCACCAGGTACGAAAATTTCTGTGTTTCCAAGCCGCCAAGATGATAAAACCAAATTCTTTGCACAAGCTGACAGTCTCTGTTTCTGTGTTGACATTGAAGGATTATTCTCTGCTTTGGGTTGTGGCCATAACCCAAAAGAGTGGTGTCTCTTTATTGGTTCATCAATGTTAAGCCTCAAAGCTGTTTTGTTACACAATGACAATGTTCACCCATCAATACCTGTTGGCTGTGCAGCACACATGAAAGAAACCTATGAGAACATGTAAATGTTACTGAAGCACATCCAGTACAGCAAATACAACTGGAATATCTGTGGAGATCTGAAAGTCATTGTTCTGTTACTGGGACTGCAGCTCGGCTATACAAAGTACTGTTGTTTCATCTGTGAATGAGACAGTTGTGCCAAAGAGTCACATTATCCTACTCAGAGCTGGCTACTCTGTAAAAAGTTAGTTCCAGGACAGAAAAATGTGGCGCATGAACCACTTGTCATCCCAGCAAAGATTTTTTAGCCTCCTCTTCACATAAAATTGGGACTTATGAAGAATTTCATGAAAGCAATGAACAAAGAAGACGAAGTTTTCGTTATTTAAGACAGATGTTCCCAAGAATAACTGAGGCCAAGATCAAAGAGGGCATTTTTGTTGGCCCTCAGATCAGATATGTTATGAGTGACAAGCAGTTCAAAGATCTGTTAGTTGGGCTGGAAAAGATTGCCTGGAAAGTCTTCAAAGACATTGTTGAGAATTGTCTTGGCAATTACAGAGCCCCACATTACATTCAGCTGGTAGACAAACTTCTCAAAGCATACAAAACAATGAAGTGCAACATGTCACTCAAGATTCATTTCCTCCACTCACACTTGGACTTCTTCCCTGCAAATCTTGATGCTGTCAGTGACCAACACGGTGAAAGGTTTCACCAGGACATTGCTACAATGGAAAAACGACATCAGGGCAATTGTAATCTGTCAATGCTAGCTGGCTACTATGTGATGAAGCAAAACCAAAACTATATTTGTGCATACCCACCAGGTACCTGTCAATATCAGCAAAAACTTTTCAAAAAAAAATGTTGTGCAGTTATTTTCTGCATTACTGGGTTATCAAATCACATTAGTCAGATTGTCTGTTGTTATCAGCAACTTAGTCAGGTATTTCACTTTTATAAATTTGTGTTTGCACTGAAGTATTAGTTCTCTTTATATAAGAAAGTGCATTATGTACAAAAGAAGTTAGCATGTAAACAAAATTGTTATAATAGAATCTACTGTAAACTCAAGCACATCAATGAGTTTTTTAAGATAATTTGTAGAACTTAAAATTAATGAAATAAAATACTTAAATGGACTGGCCTCTGCATTTTGTTTTGTTTTTTATACTAACTAATACAATAAAAAGCCTGCCTAACAAAATAAAATAATTTCAAACATATGACAAGCTTTGTTCTTTCTGTTATATGTTGGTTTCATTAGATGAAAGAGAGATTGACATGGGGTGAGTAAATCTGGTTTTGCTTAGTTATAGCTAAAGTATTATAAATGCCAATTAACCAGAACTTGGAATATTATATTCTTCCATTCCCATGGAATTTAATCTTTTTTAGTTGGTTTTCCCATCCAGAATGTATGGCCCATCTGTATTCCTTCAGTTATGATCAATGAAAGTGAACATATTGCATGATTTAAATAATAAAAAAACATGAAAAAATATAATTTTCCATGAAGGAATGTGATCATCCTTTCCTTGAGTGACAGTAATTTCAGTTCATTATTTCTATCCCTCTTAATGTTTAATCATTCTGTGCAGTGTTCTTTTATGCTATTTTTAAAGACAACACTTTCAATCAAAAAACTCCAGCTCCAACAGACTCACTGTACAATAAACTACCTTTAGTGAAAGAAACTAATGGAATAAATTTCTACTTAAGTTATACCAAGTAACATCTATATGATGTAACAATGTATTAAACAATGCTAATTTTGAAGCTGCCAAATTAAGAAAAAGTCAATCTACTCTTAAACATAACTTACCACGTGTTTCATCTTTCAACCTCTGGACCATCATAGCTAAAGTTTCTTTGTCATCTAGTTCGCTTTCAAGAAAAGCATTTCTCTCAATAGCCTATTATAAACATTTAAAAAATTAGATTAAAAGGCAAAGAAAAAAATGAAAGTTTAAATCTGTAAAGAGATTTAAAAAAACAAAATATGGCTTCCTGTTTTTTTGTGCCACTTTAAAAGTAAATTATACCCAAAAGTCTCAGACTTTTAGTATTACTTTCAAAGCAGTTTAGAAAAAGTAAAATGTTTGTTTATGTTTAGAAAAACGTAAGTAAAAAATTTGTAGAAAGGAAAAAAAATTATGTAATTAAGAGTGAAAAGTGCAAACAAATATTTTTAGTGGGTGTGACATTCATTTAAAATTATGACTTTACTATTTATTGAAAGTGACATTTTAAAACCTAAACATTTGCAAAACTTTTAAAAGAGTTGCTCAAATAATGTTTAAAATTCACTTTTTGCACTAATTTCAAAATGTTACTACTAATACGAGGGCTGTTAAAAATACGCGGACTGTTTGAATTGCGCAGCTCCAGTTGGTTCCAGGGGAATCCGCTTAGTGTCGCTAGGTTCGCACAGATCAGCTGATTACGACGCAATTTCCCGATTGCTGATATCTTCATTTATGTATTAGCTACGTGGTTTTAAGTGAAGTGCAATTTTTTCGTTTGGCAGATTTCAGAATGAATGACCTGAAGGAGCAAAGACTTGCTGTGAAATTTTGTGTTAAACTTGGAAAATCTGCGACTGAAACTTTTGCTATGCTTAACACGGCTTACGGTGATGTTGCTATGAAGCGCATACGGCATGTTTCAAGTGGCATGAACGTTTTAAGGATGGTCGACAGTCCATTAAAGATGATGAGCGTCCTAAACGTCCTTCCACGTCAACTGATGACCCACACGTCGACAAAATCAACACCCTGGTGCGGGCAAATCGACGTCTGACTGTCAGGGAGCTTGCTGAAGAGTGTGGGATATCAGTTGGATCTTGTTACGAGATTTTGACCGAATAATTGAAGATGCACGGACGTTGCTGCAAAATTTGTGCCACGCCATGATGACGGACGAACAAAAAGCCCATTGCGTCCAGGTTTGTCAGGAACTGCTTGATCGTTCAGAAGAAGATGAAAACTTCTTGTCAAGGATCATAACAGGTGATGAATCATGGGTTTATGGTTATGACATTGAAACAAAGGTCCAATCGTCCCAGTGGATGGGTGAAACATTCCCCAGACCCAAAAAAGCTCGCCAAGTTCGATCCAAGGTCAAGGTGATGCTGACAGTTTTCTTCGATGCTAAGGGTGTTGTTCACCACGAGTACCTCCCCAAAGGCTCCACAGTGAACCAGACTTACTACATTGAAGTTCTGAAACGTCTGAGAGACGCCATCCGTCGCAAAAGACCAGAAATGTGGAGGAGTGGTGACTGGTTTTTCCATCACGACAACGCTCCAGCCCATTCAGCCCTCAGAACTCGTGAGTTTTTGGCCAAACACTCGATCACTGTTCTTCCCCACCCCCCCTACTCAACTGACCTTGCTCCTTGCGATTTTTTCTTGTTTCCCAAACTCAAAAGACCCTTGAAAGGAAGATGATTTGAGACGATTCCCGAGATTAAGGCAAATGCGACGAAGGAGCTGGAGGACATTACAAAAGAAGCGTACCAGAACTGTTTCAACAAGTGGAAACACCGTTGGGATAAGTGTGGGCGTTGGGGAGGAGAGTACTTTGAAGGGGTCCCAGACCTGTAACTTCTAAATAAAGTACATTTTGTTTTATGACATCAGTCCGCGTATTTTTTGAACAGGCCTCGTACATTAAAGTTTTATTTCCTGAATTGGAGAGTAAACTTTATTCCATGTGGTGTTCCATTACCAGTGTTAGTAAACTTGTATTAATTAACAAGAAAATCTAAACTTTACTATCTTAAGCAAGCAAAAATAGTTTATATAATTATACTTAACAGCTGTTCAGTTAGGACATAAAACAGTCCTCAAATTGTTACTACTTAACAAAGGCAACTCCATAAATATTGTCGTAAGCTATATTTTCAATGTTTTAATTCAGTTCTTAGCTAAAAATAACAATCAAGTACATCAACTAACATCTAGACATGGATACATCAGTAAAAGTGAAGTATTCAGTTGTTAGCTAAATATCACATAATATTAAGATCAAGTTAGTTCAAAAATAGTCCTACAATACCTAAAACAATTCTATTATATCAACTAACATCTAGATCTGGGTACATCAGTGAAAGTGAAGTGTTCAGTTGTTAGCTAAAGATCACATAATATTAAGATCAAATTAATATACAATGTGAACTTCAAGTAAAGTTTAGTAAGAGTTGATGTTTTTTAAAGTTGATCAGTAAGTTACTCATTGACAAAGGAAATCTCTCATAAATGTTATTAATGTATCAGACATACAGCAGTTTCAGACTTTTTGTCAAAAAAAAAAAGTGTTTTTTTAACTTAGGGCTACGACTTGCATCCAAGTGAATGTAGCCTGTAGCACTGAAGTAAATAAAATAAATTTCTTACTGCTACATTGATTGTTCTTCCAATTACTTTCACCAAATAATTAGAAAGAATCCAAACAATGATAGAAATATATTACAGCAATATAATGAAAGAAGTGTGCACTATACTGGTACTCTAATATAAGTTTTATATGTATGTGTGTGTTCAAATATACAGTAAAATTGATAACTTCAGTATGCAGTCATAAATAATATTGAAATTAAGATCTAACAGTAATTTACATAAAGACAAATATTAAAAGCAAATGAAAAACAGCTTTACTAATGATTAACAATAATATTGAAACTAAGTCAATCAGAGAAGTGTAACCTGAAACAGTTCTCCATACATGTGATTTTTTTGAACAATGGGATGAAGTTTATATTTATTTTAATAGTGGAAATTGAAGTCCCCCCCAATTTGATAACTAGCATAAAAACAACTAAAAATGAATTATTCTATGAATTATTAAAGACAAAAAAATGAACTGACATGATTTAGCTTTGATTCAAAGTCTTCAAGGGAGCATAATGTTGTCCTGAAATGTAAAGAAATTCATTAATAAATGTTAAAAGATAAACACCCTTGTTTAATTGTTTTGTGTCTTAACATCAAAATATTCTTTACCTAAATTTTAATGTTATCAATTTCTTACTCTTTTAATTTGTACTTAGAAATTCTAAACCAGTAGAACATAAAAATCAACTTACATTAAAATACATTTTTTTATTCAATTATTACAACACCTTCATAAAAATTTATTCCCAGCTTTCTTCAATCATAAATAATACAGCTAATTTTCATTAGATTCATATTTGTAGTCAAAGATTCACCTGCAAGACAATATTTCATGTATGACCTACAAATCTGAAAGACGATATATTTGAAAAACCAAAAATACCATACTCAGCTCATGCTGTCGCAAGATTACCAAGTCTCAGGATTAAACCCATGCTTTGATCCTGCTTTTAAAAATTTTTACCTTTTTGCACGTTCGAGGTCATCATTGGCTTGTTCCAGTTCACGAATATATTTTGTAAGGTTTTCTCTCTCAGCCTTGATCACTGATAACTCGTGTTGAAGGTCACCAATATGACGTTGGTTCTCCTTCTGCGTTTTTTCTAGCTTTTCCTGCAATTTAAATTAAATAGCGCATGAATTAATTTAAAAGTTCTGAAACTACAGACAGTAACTTACCACAAGTTTTCATTCTTGATCTATTCTTAAAAGACTTGTAGTACAACATGTGATGTAACAAAATCCTCTGAAAAATAACCATAACTAACTGTACAAGCACGAGCCTGAACAACATAAAACTAAAACAACAATGACACTAAAACCATGTGCAAAATCAGGTCAGAAAGTTGCACATCTTTAAATGTTATTATATTGAATTTATATTTAGTTATTATTAGATATAACACATATTTATAAACTTCTAGTAAAATGCATAGTCATTCATATTGATACAGAAAAAAAATTAAATAATGCAATATTTAAGCAACAATTGTCAGGAAAAATCTTAGGCAATTCCACTAATGTTAGCAATAACTTTATTTATGTTTTGTTATCACAAGTTTTAGCAACCACACCCCACCAACCATACAAAAATATAAACTTAACAATCAGAGATGATATCTCCATAATTGTATTTATTTAGTATATGATAATGCTAATTCATTCAGAAAACATATGAATAGAAGAAAAATAAACTATTGTGGAACTCCTGGTCTTCTCTGCAATGCAATCATGGGATTGCCATTAGACAGTCAACCATCAAATAAACCAGAAATAAGCTAAGTAGCTGAAGGATCTGTGACAAATTATTAGGTACAAAAGTTTATTATTTTGACAAATAAAACATTATTATAGAGTTAAAATGGTGAACCTGTACATTATGATTTAAGTTAATATATGATATCTGAGAGCTATTGAGACAGCTTACCAAAATAAACAGAATTTCTCCATAAGTATCAAGAAACAACTAACATAACAAACAGAAAGGAAAAAGTAAAACAGCTTTTGCTTAAGAGAAATCAACTGTCAACCTCACCTCTCTTTTTCTTTATCCACATGCTAAAATCAACATTTTGCAAAATATACATAAAACAAAAATGAATGTGGGACTATTGGTTACTTTATCAAAGTAACTAGTGAACATTAAAGCATCACAATACAAGATTATAATAGTTATTTACAGTTTGCATCAGAGTTACTCTGAAAATGTTTGAATGATCATTATAACAAAGGAAACAAACAACTGGAAAATTCAAACTATTCAATAGAAAATGTTCTGAACCTTTAATTGTTATGAAAAAATGATAACTGCAGCATTAACTATATTGATACAGTTTGAATATTATATTTATTTTGCTTGGTATGTATGTTTAGTTTTGACTTACATAGGCATCTTGCTTTGACCAGAAGGTCATAATAATAACCTACAAAATATACAGATAGGATCAAAGAGATAGAGGTCATCACACCATAAAGTGGAAACATGGAGAAACAGAAGAATAAAAGAACAGTTCAGGCCATGAAGTTGGCTTAACAACATATTAGGGTGCAATGCTGAAATAGAATCAGTTACTAGAATAAGTTTTAGTATAACAGAACCAATTAAACTGTCATGAATCTTAGCTTTTTGTACACAAAATAACATTGTTAGTTGTTTATATTTAAAATGACGACCAATCAAATACAACTTTGTTTCATGAGTTATCTTAGTACTGGGTGATGTAGGAAGGAATTGCAAAGCAGGGGGTACAGGTACTTGTCCGGAAATGCAGATTTTACAAACAGAAATTAAAAGCATAAGAAACCTCTAAAAGCAACTCTAATGTGGCCAAAAACAGCTTAATTTATATGAAGGAGGTATGGGAACATGTTCCCCAAAAAATTAGCATCATAACATAATATACAATTACTATACAAGTCAAATATATAAAAGTGGGGGGTAATGTAGCACCCCAGTTCTGACGCCTCTGTTAGTATCCATAAACCAGCTGTAAATAGATAGATATATCATGGTTGACTAACAGAAAATAAACGATGGTGGGAAGGTGTTTTTTTTTTTTTTTTTTGTTAGAATAACGACCACTATCTACTAATAATAACTACTAAGAATTTTTACTATCAATGCTTCTTAATCTAAACTGACAGATATAAGGTTCACTTCAGGAATCATGGTTTGCCCAAGCAATTACCTACATGATTACTTATTGTAAAATAACAGACATTAACAAAAGGTTGTTTATTACAACAGGGTAACTTTGGAGGACGCAATAGGTCTCCTATCACGCATGGTCACAGACTATGTCAGGAACATGAAGTACTTTTTTCTGTTTTTTTTCCTAATCACACTCGACTATCAGTTAGATAAGGGTACTAGTAAAAGATTTGAGAAGGCTAATTATGAAAAGCAACGAAGTGTGTTGTCGTGTCTTTTCCCGCTATCACTTCTTGTTATTTATTAGTATTATTATAGTATAATTATTGTTATAATTCCCCCAGCAATTAAAGGAGCATCCTTCCTTGAGTACATAAAGATTAAAACACGACTGCCGGTTTTGGAAGTGCTACAGTTCCGTATAAAGGCACATTTCAATCCAAGAATAACGCGACTCTTTCACACTCTGGTTCATGTTTATACCAAGACCGTTATCATCAAACTGTAATAAAAGGCTGGTGAAAAGTCGTGTGAACGTTTCCCTTTCGCAACATTTCACTGTATTTGTTTGTTTCTTTGTTCTGATTCATTTTCAAAGACTGTACTTCCTAGTCTGCAACACCACTGAAAACAATAACACGTTTGTAATCAAAAGAAGTTTGATGACATGTAAGTGGTCCTAACTTAACTTTGATTTTAGCTTTCTATCATGGGCGCTCACAGAAATATTTTCGGGGGGAAGGGCAAAACTTTCACAGCGTGAATCAACAGAATAAAGGAATGTGTACTTAAACGCAAACACAAATTTACACTCTTGATTAAAAAAATGTAATCATTTAGTTTAATTACGATGTTAAGTTTGCATCATAGTACATACAAGTGTTTCAGGAAACGTAAGGTTTGCAAACGCCATGCCTCCTCCGAAAATGCTAGGGCGTATATTAATTTTCACTCTAAAATATGACACTAGGGCTTATTTTCGGGGGATGTCTTATTTTGATATATTAAAAAAATGAAGTTACAAAGTAAAACTATTAAACTAACCATTTAAAATAAACTATTATTAAACTATTAAACTAACTGATTAATACTTAAACAAACTAATTAATACTTAAACAAACTAATTAACTAACTATTAAACTAATTAATAAATTATTTTTTTTTTATTTCTTTCCTCTTCCTGCCACTCTTAACTAGGGCTTATTTTAAGGGTAGGGCTTATATTAAAACTATCCCCAAAAATCACACTAGGTCTTATTTTATGGGTAGGTCTTATTATCGGAGAAACACTAGTTGCAAATAAGTGACCACCCAATGGCACAGCAGAATGTCTGCGGACTCACACTACTAGAAACCGAGTTTCGATACCCGTGGTGAGAAAAGCACAGATAGCCCATTGTGTAGTTTTGTGCTTAATTCACATGAGTCAAATTAAAAACACAAACTACTGTGATTATGTAGTAGAAAGTTAGAGCTAATATTTAATTTTACAACTCTTGAACAACTGTCTAGAATATTTTATCTCGATTTTGTATTTTTTGCTTGAGAATCTACTTTTATTTGTTTCATAAGAACCTTCATACAATAAATAAAATACAGAAAATATAGGTCATGACCACACATCAATTTTGAAACCTACTTACACGAGTGAAACCTTTTACAGTACTAGAACATCCGTGTTCTATTTGGTAACTACGTCACTATTCTAGTTCATTAAACAGCCAATTGAAGGGCACTTTCCTAGCATCAGAGCACCAACTAACTTGATCGACTGATGTCACAGAGAGCAACTGGATACACGGTAGCCCTCTACGTCAAATTGGCCACGTGGAAGTTCGTATTTACTAAAGAAATACCACGGGTGTGAATCACACGGTACAAACAGACAGACGGATGCTGATAGGACTAACAAACATAGTTATGACAGATGACTGTCGTTCAGCGCTAAAGAAGGGACGACGTTTACCAGAAGCGGTTCACTCTCGGTAAGGAGAAAACAAGAACCTTCCTATACACATGCCCTGTACTAGTGCCTTGAATCAATAAACTACCGAGTATAGGCGATTTTATTAGACTTCTAATTGCTGTTTGTATTTAAGTTAGCGCTTGACCAACACTGAGGCATCATGCATCACCTTAAAATCATTTATTGCAAAGAACACAAACCATGTAGACTTTTATCGTATTCAGTTTCGTCACGACCATTTACATTACCTTTCATGGAATAATTCACTTTTTTTAAAAGAGAAGCGCTAACAAAAGCGTTATGGGTAAATTGAAACATTAACAAGATAAGTGGGTGTTTAAACCTTTCGCATCCTTTATCTAGTGGGTCCTCTTTTTTTTTAAACTCAGAAAATATAATATTTCGTAACACATATAACCAAAATCACATTAAAACTCAAGTTGGCTTTCTTAAGCAGCTTTTGTAATAATCAGAGAATATTTTTCTGTCTCACTTCGACAAACTGATACTAAAAATAATGGCCTAATTAACCAAATAAGTTTTTGTTTTTTTTCCAAAGAGTTTTTACTATAAATGAAAAACCCTATTTACATACACTAAAGCAAAGTTAACTTTTGTTTCCGTTTCAACTTAAACATGTCTAAACTTGTCGCATTGGAATAGCAACGTGATCTTTAGTTAAAATTTGTAAATAATTATTTAATAATAATAAACTGTCAATAAACTTCGCACATATTACACTATAGCCACTGTTATATTTGAAATATTTCTCGTTAATGACTCAATGTCACTGTAATGTTTTTTCCTATTTTTAACATGCCAGAAATACCAGTGGGAGGTTTGAAACTATAATAGCTCTTAAATTTCACAACGGATATAAATGAAAGCATAGTAAAATAAACTTAAATTAATTTCTAATACTCTAAACATTTAAAATATTTGACACGATAAATTTTGCGGGTAAGTGAAAACAAGTACATGTACAAGTCTTTCAAACTTTTAGACTTTCAGAATAATTAGTAGTAACATATTCAAACATGTTTTGAAATAAACAGGTGTCACATTTCCAAATAATGCCACGTTCAAGAAATGATAAACGCATATAAAGTTTCATTGATTAACATAACCAGATGACTGAAAAAAAAACAAAAAAACAAGCCGCCTGTAACTATATTATCATCCATTGCAACAAATATCCTATAACATTTGGCTTGTTTGGTTTGAATTTCGCGCAAAGCTACTTGAGGGCTATCTGTGCTAGCCTTCCCTAATTTAGTACTGTGAGACTAGAGGGAAGGCAACTAATCATCATCACGAACAGTGGGATCGAACGTAATATTATAACGTCCCCACAGCTGAAAAGGACGAGTATGTTTGGTGTGACGGCGATTCGAACCCGCGACCCTCAAATTTCGAGTCGAGTGCCTTAACCACCTGGCCATGCCGGGCCTATAAAATGTGACCCACAACACATTAAAAATTTTCATAATAATAATAATGTAACAAATTACGTTTTTTGAAACTATTTTTTAAGTTCTCAAATATTACCTTAACGGTTAGTAATTACACGAGTGAAAAAGTAAGAATCTTCAAAATTTTTTTATACAACATAGTACAATTTATTAAGGCCCGGCATGGCCAGGTGGGTTAAGGAGTGCGACTCGTAATCTGAGAGTCGCGGGTTCGCATCTCCGTTGCACCAAACAAGCTCGCCTTTTCAGCCATGGGGGCGTTATAATGTTCCACTAAATCCCACTGTTCGTTGGTGAAAGAGTAGCCCAAAAGTTGGCGGTGGGTGACGATGACTAGCTGCCTTCCCTCTAGTCGTACACTGCTAAATTAGGGACAGCAGGCACAGATAACCCTCGAGTAGCTTTGCGTGAAATTCAAAAAACAAATAAACAATTTATTACGTACGTTAATTCGTTTTGAAATAGTTTGCGTTGGCGTCGTCTTTGATGCCCGAATATTCTGTATCACGTATAATTATTTACATAAAATTAAGAATATAAATATAGTGAAATTTGGGAAGATTATTTTTGCATTGTCATTAAGACCTAAACTATACATACGCACAAAAAAAATCAAAATCCGCTATTCTTAAACAACCACAAGCGTTTAAAAACACTTAACTCATTCAGGTTGTGTATTGTAGGCCAAGAAGTTCGTGACAGTATCAAAATGGAACACACACTGTGTACAATAGGAGCTGCGTAGCTGGTACGGAAAGTAGATATCCTAGTTATGAAACTTCCCATAAATATCGAAAATTATTTTACCAAACATATCATGCTCCCACAGTTTAATTCTGTTAGAAGGAATTACCTGTCTTCAAATAACAGATCTTCATCTGTAAGGTATCAAATAAATAAAGAAAAGAAGGCCGTGAGTTCAAGAATCGTGATTTATCCTCCCACAAACAGCGAGTGGATTAGGCCTAAATATGTATTCTGTAACATCAAAAAATCGTGATGTTTGTTGTCAATGCGAGGTTTTTCTTTGATAACTCGTGCCACGTTTGTTTTCAAAGAGCGAACATTTTGCACGTACAAAATGCGGAACATAATAATGTTAAGTTAACAGCAAGCCATGCACAATTCCGGTTACGTAAAATAATTCTACCGTGCAAACTGATTCATAGCTCTAAATAAACAACACAAGCGTAATATAGAACTAATTGTTTCTCTACTAAATACTTTTTTTGTGACACGTTGTTGCAACAATTTAAAATTATTTAAAAAAATATATCAATTCCATGAAAATATACATAACAAACGGCTTCGTTTATTATGTCAACTTGTTTCAGATATTCACGTAAAGCAACACATGGGTTATATACACTGCCAATCCTCTTAACAATGGTGTTCGCATCACATACACGGTCCATTATTCACCATTTTGCAGCACTAATATATATATATATATATATATATATTGAAAATGTTTACAATACGAAACAAGCTTTTGTTCTGCTATCAGAACTTCGAAGTTCATCATTTACTTGTATTTTTACAATGTTATGCTTTGACGTAGTCCTTCATAACAGTTCCGTCCACTAATATCATTTGATACCAACCATCAACGCACGAAATTTCAATTAAACCCGAATTAAAGTTTGTGAACATGACTTCCACACGTCATTAGTCATATACAAAACTAAAATTACTAAATGTTGTTTTTCATGTATTTGTTTCGTAAAGCTACATGATACACACCTGCGCACAGCCGTCTCTAATTAGGAAGCGATAAGACAAGAGAGAAGGTAACTGATCAATTCTTGGGTTACTCTTATACTTAACAGATGGATTTAGCCGTCACACTTAGAACGCACTGAAGAGCTCAAAGTATGGAGTGAGTCACTGTAGAGAGACATGGCAAGTCCTAAATTATTGGCTTAAGAGTCTGATCATTCTAATCAGCAGGCCACGCCTAGCTCTTTTAAAGTTGTGGAATTCATTTTTGTGCTTCAGCAACCCGTTTATATTTAAAATTTGATGTATCTATGTTCAGTACTTTTCCGAAAGATCAAAGGTATGATTTTTGGATATGTAACCGTGAATGGGGGGCGTGAATCCCTTGACCAAATATTTGGCACACCTAAAAAACGAGTACGCGAATACGAACCACCACAAATACCGCCACCGTCCATGTAATTTTTAAATCTGGTTTATAACTTAAGAGCAGAATGGATATTGTACAAATATACCATATACAACATTTCAAGTTTGGAATACAACATTTTAAGCATGCTGCTATTCAAAGACAGCCTCTAAATAATTTGCAGGTACTGCGTATCTATACGTATCCGTCACCATCGACAAGATAAGTCGTGTACAAATTCTTTCTTCTACCTTTCAAATTTAAGACATATTGCTATTACCTTATCTTTTTGTTTGCTGAACACTGTGAGTAAACTCTAACGCTTGACACGCAATATGGAAAGATACTGTTTTTTATCTTCCGTACTCTTCATGACATATCCATGTGTTACGAGTGATATCGAGCATTCTTGTTTCACAACCGAACACATACGTCCAGTCTGCGATTCAGTGCACTGAACATATTTCCACTAAAACGTGAAGACATCAGAATTCTTGGAAACTGATTGACAGTAAAACAATAATAACATCAACCGCCCAATAATTAATACAATAAGGGCGAATTCTTGCATGTCTTTAAGTTTACTATTAAACAAATTTACCGTTATACGTTTATTTTGGTACCTACGCTTGTTTCAGTGCAGTTTTCGTTTTGCCTATGACGTATTTTGTTGGTTGTGTGTTGTACAAGTCCCGTCTGTTCTCGAAATTTATAGATTCTTGAGAGTAATAATCACCAATATTTATTTTACGAAAACGCGCTAGAACATTGTAGAAATTTCTACAAACTCGCATGATTCGTATAAAAAGCGGCTAACCGAGGCAGAAAAAGGTTATTATTGGACAGCTACAGTCAGTGTGCTATATCCCTTGAAAGCTTTGTGTTTAACGCCTATTAATCAGAAAACTACAAAATTGTACCAGGAATGTTTACGGATTTCGAAAATTACAAACCGTTTAACTTCAGTAAATCAACTTTAAACGTTAGTGTTTCTAGAAGAACATTAACTATCTCCTTCTGTAAAAGTCAGCTTATAACCGGCGTTAGGCCAATGAAGCTAGCTAGCTTATGCGAGGTGTTACAATATCAACTCAGAATTAATTTCTTGATCTGGACCATCGATAAAAGATTCAGTTCCAGACCAGATAGAAGACTCAGTATAGTTTGTAAGTTTGTAAAACACTTGTATATAAATCATTTGTAATAACTATTGGTATTAACCGTTATTATAAACTGTATTTTTTTTATTTTCGTAACCTAAACTACATTTCTGTTAAAAAAGAAAATTGTATATCAATCTTGTTGGCGAGTAACACAAATTTAATACATATTAACATTTTATTAACTTCTAGATTCAAACCCAAGTTTTCAGTTATTTTAACTAGTAATCCGTTAACATACGTAACGTAATAAATCGGAGTCTCGTCCGAAATAAATTATAATGCGTAACATCATTCAAACGGTGCTAACAAACCAGAAAAAATTAGGTATCCAGATCCTTGTACTATTTTTCCGTTGAAAACGATGACAAGTTGCTACGTGATATTTCCAAATTAAAAGCTTCGCACTGAATATTCAGCAGGTCTGGAAAAGTACATCTGAATGCGCATTCTAAAACAAAGTGAAATTTACCTGTTCCATTGTCTACACGTGGTACCCCTCCATCTTCAGTTCCGTCAACGAACATGATTGCCTCTTCAGCCGTGGGGTCATTATAATTTTTTTCAGTCAATCCCACTATTTGTTGTTAACAAAAATAGTTCAAGAGTTGGCGATGGGTGTTATTGACTAATTACCTTTTCTCTGGTCCATCACTACTGAATTAGGAACGACTAGCGCGAATAGCTCTCGTGTAACTTTGCGCGAAATTCCAAAACAAACCAAAAGCGATTGACCACTTTGGTAATCGCTTCAATTTCAAAGATTTAAAATGCTCTCTGTAGTTGGAAGGTGTTTTTTTGTTGGAAACTGAGACTATCAGGACTGTGCGAATACGGAAAAAAAAATACTCAAGTTACAACAGCTCATTTGATGTATTAAGTTTCATTGTAAAAACGCTATCGGACAACTTACTGGTCGGTACAATTGACAACTAGAAGGTTATGGAAAGTCAATTACACCGCATAGCGAACACAAATTGCAGAAATCGACAGTTTGCAAGCATGAATATTAAATAAGCCAAGTCTTTAACAAGTATGTGCGCGTGTGTGAAATGTTAGAAGCTGTCTAAACCCACATCGTAATTCAGAAAATATAATATAATTTAAAAATACGTTGGTAGAAATGAAAAATATTTTCCGTTGGATTCAAATACAAAATTAACTCATTTTCTATTTCAGATATTTTTTTCTACTTAATGTGTGTGTGTGTGTTTCTTACAGCAAAGCCACATCGGGCTATCTGCTATGTTCACCGAGGGGAATCGAATCCCTGATTTTAGCGGTTTAAATCCAAAGGCTTACTGCTGTCCCAGTGGGGGACTTTCCATCTGATGTCGTCATTTTTCTCAAAAGCGTAAGTTATATTCAGGCTTATCCAGGCAAAGATCACTGTTATAACTGATTAATTACGAATACGAAAAAATAAACTACGAACGTCATAACATGTAATATCGAATGCATAAATTATTATATTCAATATAGAACTTCATGCTGCCAAAAATGGCCTTTAATTTTCCAATTAAAAAACAACAGTAAACATGAACGTGCTCTCACGTCTTATGATAAAAATCGTAATGGTGGTAACAAATGTTTATACCTTTTTCTGTTTACCACATGTGGACGACGTAAAGTGTTTTTAATTAAGCAGTTAACTATATTTTATTCTAAAAATAAACAACATACAAAATTATTTTCCCACTCACTAGAATAATGATCAAACTTTATGTATTTAAGTTTTGATTAAACTCAACCTTTCCTTGTTTTGACTAGTTCTAGTGAGTAGGTGAAACTTCAAATATTTGTATTTATATACTTATATCCATGCTGTATTTATTACAAGTCGTTATATTATAGACAGGTAGAAGTGAGATAGAAGTCTTAGAAAAATATAAAAACTTCGTTATTTTTGTGTTACTGGTTTTAATGCTCTTCAATGACGAACGAAGCTGTGCACGACAATGAAAACAATACCTTGAGGGTCAGTATGGCCCCACGGTAGTACTTATGTGTACATACTTTACTCAATAAATTATTAACAAGCGTCCGTTCAAAAACAGAGATCAGACAAATGCCCTCTCCCCCTTCTGACAGAAAGAGAAAAATGGGCGCGTTTGGGGCATTAATAAAAAAATATGATCTGGTCGTATAAGGTTTAAAAAAGAATCGTTAAGCATTTGTAGAAACAAAACAATATAATATTCGGGTAGAAAACATTTAACATATATGCATTCATTGAATAAGTAAAATATTCACGTGTCAAAATGTTTACAAATATTTATCAGTTACCAACTGGTGTTCGCAAGTATTTGTTAAAATGGAAAATGACAGCTATTATCTATCAGTGTTAGAGGTCTACTGGTATCATACATCATGAGCAATTCACCATTAATGATGAACCACATATAATTAGTAATGTTATTTGACGAGATACTTAGCCGAATTTCACAAGTAAATGTTTACAATATTACACTGAGTAATTTTTTTTGACAGCTTAAACCATTCATGTTGAGTTACCCATTTCCATTACACTTACATAGAAACACTACCAAAGTTCCTACGAGTTGTATATAAACTTGGTTATAATCAACCTAACAAATTTCTCTTAGTTGTCAATGTATTAGATGTTTATTTTAATTATAATCTACCTAACAAATTTCTCTCAGTTGTCAATGTATATCTCAGTTTATCTTAGTTGTCGCTGAGTTACATGTTTACATACAGCTATAATCTACCTAACAATAGTTTCTCTTAGTTGTCATTGAGTTACATGTTTACATACAGCTATAATCTACCTAACAATAGTTTCTCTCAGTTGTCATTGAGTTACATGTTTACATACAGCTATAATCTACCTAACAATAGTTTCTCTCAGTTGTCAATGTGTTACATGTTTACATACAGCTATAATCTACCTAACAATAGTTTCTCTCAGTTGTCATTGTGTTACATGTTTACATACAGCTATAATCTACCTAACAATAGTTTCTCTCAGTTGTCATTGTGTTACATGTTTACATACAGTTATAATCTACCTAACAATAGTTTCTCTCAGTTGTCATTGTGTTACATGTTTACATACAGCTACAATCTACCTAACAATAGTTTCTCTCAGTTGTCATTGTGTTACATGTTTACATACAGCTATAATCTACCTAACAATAGTTTCTCTCAGTTGTCATTGTGTTACATGTTTACATACAGCTATAATCTACCTAACAATAGTTTCTCTCAGTTGTCATTGTGTTACGTGTTTACATACAGCTATAATCTACCTAACAATAGTTTCTCTCAGTTGTCATTGTGTTACATGTTTACATACAGCTATAATCTACCTAACAATAGTTTCTCTCAGTTGTCATTGAGTTACATGTTTACATGCAGCTATAATCTACCTAACAATAGTTTCTCTTAGTTGTCATTGTGTTACATGTTTACATACAGCTATAATCTACCTAACAATAGTTTCTCTTAGTTGTCGTTGAGTTACACGTTTACATACAGCTATAATCTACCTAACAATAGTTTCTCTCAGTTGTCATTGTGTTACATGTTTACATACAGCTATAATATACCTAACAATAGTTTCTCTTAGTTGTCATTGAGTTACACGTTTACATACAGCTATAATCTACCTAACAATAGTTTCTCTCAGTTGTCATTGAGTTACATGTTTACATACAGCTATAATCTACCTAACAATAGTTTCTCTCAGTTGTCATTGTGTTACGTGTTTACTTACAGCTATAATCTACCTAACAATAGTTTCTCTCAGTTGTCATTGTGTTACGTGTTTACTTACAGCTATAATCTACCTAACAATAGTTTCTCTCAGTTGTCATTGTGTTACGTGTTTACTTACAGCTATAATCTACCTAACAATAGTTTCTCTTAGTTGTCATTGAGTTACACGTTTACATACAGCTATAATCTACCTAACAATAGTTTCTCTCAGTTGTAATTGAGTTACACGTTTACATACAGCTATAATCTACCTAACAATAGTTTCTCTTAGTTGTCATTGAGTTACACGTTTACATACAGCTATAATCTACCTAACAATAGTTTCTCACAGTTGTCATTGAGTTACACGTTTACATACAGCTATAATCTACCTAACAATAGTTTCTCTCAGTTGTCATTGAGTTACACGTTTACATACAGCTATAATCTACCTAACAATAGTTTCTCACAGTTGTCATTGAGTTACACGTTTACATACAGCTATAATCTACCTAACAATAGTTTCTCTCAGTTGTCATTGAGTTACACGTTTACATACAGCTATAATCTACCTAACAATAGTTTCTCTCAGTTGTCATTGAGTTACACGTTTACATACAGCTATAATCTACCTAACAATAGTTTCTCTCAGTTGTCATTGTGTTACGTGTTTACTTACAGTTATACTCTACCTAACAAAAGTTTCTCTCAGTTGTCATTGTGTTATATACAAAACTTGTACTCTACGTAACAACAGTGCCTGTTGTATGTAAACTTACCGTTATTGAGACAAGAGCTGAGATAAAACTTTATTATAAGACAGAAGTTTAAGGAACTATAGACATTACACTCGGCTGTTACACAAAGTAAACAGAATCTTAACTTGTAAAACCGTGACGACACATCTTCTATTGTTTTAGTTTTTCTTTAGTTCCCTCTTGTCTGAGAACCACATTCTTATCTCATAGCGCAGTCTTTCAACTCCGTCATGAAAAACATCTCATTGCACTGGCTAACTTGTCTTGAAGAACGGGAGGTGAGGAGGGCGGTACGCCCTTAACAGATTATGAGGTCAACCACTTGTTATAACAAAGAGGATTCACTTATCATGAGCAAGTGCAAAGCTCCGGCCTCAAGTTACGACTACCCAATTTAAAACTAGAAGGACGAGAGGTTGTCAACCTATAGACGATGAAAAACAACTTGTTGTCTGTCTTACATCTTATGCTACCGATAGCGATACTATAAGAAAATGAATCTAACTCTTATTGGTATAAAGGCATCAACCTTGTTATCTCCACCTTGTTAAAGCTATAGAATATCCAACTAATTATTTATTACGTCTGCAATGGATTAGACTGTATAATCACTTGAACGAACTACACCGAGAAAAAGGAGAAAAAAAAAAACTGCTGAGATGGATAATTTATTTAATATTTGGACGTTTCGAGATATACTTGTCGTATCATTAAGAGTGTTTAATACATGAATTTTATACGTAATTGTAATACATTGTTTTTATAGTTACATCGATGTAATAGAACGAGATTAAGATAATAAAATATAATACCAGTAACATAACAACAAGTGTTCCAAACAGGCACCAAAAATATAACACCAGTAACATAATAACAAGTGTTCCAAACAGGCACCAAAAATATAACACCAGCAGCATAATAACAAGTGTTCCAAACAGGCACCAAAAATATAACACCAGCAGCATAATAACAAGTGTTCCAAACAGGCACCAAAAATATAATACCAGCAGCATAATAACAAGTGTTCCAAACAGGCACCAAAAATATAATACCAGCAGCATAATAACAAGTGTTCCAAATAGGCACCAAAAATATAATACCAGCAGCATAATAACAAGTGTTCCAAACAGGCACCAAAAATATAATACCAGTAACGTAATAATAACTGTTCCAAACAGGCACTAAAATCCAATTTAAAATAACGACAGTTGGTACAAGCTGTGGTTATTGTTACGTTCTAGACATTTATTGGCTATTAAAAACCTTTATTTTATGAAGAATTTCTAGTTAAACAGTCTGACGCCAAAATTCTGAAGTTATTTATAGAGATGTGACATTTTCACTCTTCACTATGTAGCTGTATTTTTGTCTCTTACTGGTACCATCCTTGAGGTACCACACATCGCTGTGTGAACTACTAAGTACGCCGTTCGTTCGTTTCAATGCAATTACAAATACAAATGTAATTTGTTACGTACAACACAAAACTAGTATATCCTCCTTTTGGCTGTAGAGGCAAACATCTTGTTTCGGCTACATACTTTAGCATGCTATACCAAAATAATATTTATGGTTTATTCACAATATAAATATAAAAACGTACTAATGAATTTCGACAAGATATACGCATTATAAAACAGATGTCAAATACGTAGCACATATTCAAGAAGTGGTGTGTACACTAAAAAAAAACCGGTTCAAGAGAACGTGAACACGAGGTTATTCTATTATAGCTTTGTAATAAGACAATAATTGATCTAATAACTACCAAGACATTTTCTTCACCGCTCGGAGAAAAATACAACTAACATTTTCAAGTATTTCTGTCTTTTAACCGATAAATCTTAGTACTGAAGTGTTTGTTTGTTTGTTTTGGAATTTCGCACAAAGCTACTCGAGAGCTATCTGTGCTAGCCGTCCCTAATTTAGCAGTGTAAGACTAGAAGGAAAGGAGCTAGTCATCACCACCGCCAAATCTTGGGCTACTCTTTTACCAACGAATAGTGGAATTGGCCGTCACATTATAACGTCCTCACGGCTGAAAGGGCGAGCATGTTTGGTGTGTCGAGGATTCGAGTAGATACGTATTTATGTAAGATTCGTTACTTACGTAATACTTGTATATTTGTTCCTGATACTAACAGTGGTGACTAAAATTGCGTATAATACGCGCTTGTGAAAACTGATATTTTCCTTTCTAGTTTTATATTGTTTTTTTTTTTTTAATTCTAGCTACTGTTGTGCTTTTATTATCAGGCACTGCGATATAACAAAACTATAAAGAACGGTAAGTAAACGATTACTGAAGTGAAGCTATTTTAATAATTCCCTAGATGGACATACAACCAATTCGAAGAACCACCTCACAAGAAAACTCTATTGCTGTGCCTCTAGTTTGAAAACCTTCCAACATTCTGGCATTACTGAGCAACAAACATTAACATATCCACTGTCGTGACGTAGTTTCGTGGAACAGCCAGTGTAAGTGGATAGAACAGCTGCGAAAATGATCTAAAATTAAAGAGTTCTGTTGGCCCACTGTCCTACTGAAACAAACCTGTTTCTACTTCAGTCTAATTCTCCGAAGCACACCCACCTCTGGAGCTAAGTTATGAAGATGCTGTTACAAACAACGTAGTGAACAGTTTATGTGCAAAATTATTCATCAAGAGTGTATATTTGTAGAAGGGACTTATCATACAATTCAGAACCACTTTTCTGTGTATCAGACTTCATACGAAAATTATAATGGCGTTAAGTTTGACCAGTTCTTCACTTATGTATACGTGCAGCTGTGTATGAAATTAAACATGTACAATCGGGGTCAATATTCAATTTTTACTGTCGATTTTTAAGTAATAGCAACTATCACTAACGATTAATTAAGGAAAGTATACATTACCTGACAAGTATAACTGTTGCAAACATTTCTAGCACTGAAAAATCAAATCGGAAACAAGCATAACACTTTATGAAACTATATTTGCAATTCCCTCAGATGATCAACTTTCGCAATATTTAAAATTAAAAAAGTGATAATTAGCATGAACGACCCAAGTTGACGAATGTTCGTTGTGTTTGTGAAATGATACACGAACAAGGACAGAATCGTGCCTGTCTACCCCACTAATTTACCACAACAAAACAGGTTCTCTTAATGCCTAAGAATGTTCACATATCTATGACGAAACTGCACGACCCTGACGAGGTACGAAACTTGTACAAGAGCCACTAAATACTCAAGGGTTGTGGTGTATTCATGTACTTCCGTATCACGTAGAAGATGTAACGAGGTGTAACTAGCAGTATTTGAATGAAATATGTTCTCCTAGTTTCTGTTCATACACGACACTGATCCAAGGTTACATTTCATATTTTGACAAGGGCTTTTTTTTTTAAAATTATTTAACGAAGATAATGCTTGTCTTAGAATACCAACCAAGTTGCATCTGAATTAGTCCTATGACTAAAACCTTGTATAAATGCATTTAAGATGAATCCTTTTGTAAAACTCCTGGTATTAAACTGCATTTACCACCAGGAAGTAACAGTCGTAATCTATTCTGAAAATTTGAGCGAACAAAATAAATATCACATCGGTTGTATCTCATGGCATAAAATAGCCTTAATGTGTAAAACCGTTTTCTTTGTTTTCAAACATTTTCTAAAGGTTTAACTTCGTTAGCCATTTCATCATGTTATATAGTTCATGTAACTGTTATGGGACGCGACCTTGGTTTCAAAGATGGCCGATATACGTTTTGCAATAATTTATTTCTACCAGTTCCTTTTTCTGACAAGTTCTGTGAATGTGTGATAGTTATAGTTATAACTGTGGTTATAGTTCTCAAACTCAGACCTATAAAAAAGTATTTTGCGCAAAAAAAGAGAGAAAAACATCTACATTATAAGATTGAAACTTAATTGATGTTTAACAGCCTTAATTTTTAGAAAAAAGTGTACCTCATTTTCTATGTCTGATGTTGACAGGTATTTCACACGTATGTTTAAATCTTGTCTAAACACAAAGTTGTCGTTGGTTTAAAATATTTGTTAATGTTGGAGCTCACTTCGATTGTTACTTTTAACATTCGAAACAATCCTAAGCAAAAAGGAAGAATGAAAAACAGATGTTCATAATACGAAAGACGGTTATCTAGGTTAACCATTATTAACACAAGGCGTCCAAAAACTCGTGAGTTTACAAACTAGGTTAATCAATAAATTTGCCCGTTTACAAAGGACGAGGTAAAAATCTCCAGGAAACGTTGGGGCTAGCAGCTGGAGCACTGACCTGAAGACTTTCGCAGTCTACTTGAAGCCTAGTATTCACAATCCTCAGGTCCTTATTCGCCTTCTCTGCTTGCTCCAGCTGTGCTTCTAGCTCAGCTTCTAATTCCCGACTCCCATCCTGAAACTCCTGAAGTTCCACCTGGCTGTCCTTCCATCTGAAATGTCAATAAAATTTTCACTATTTAATTCATTCAAGTTAAGAAAGAAATAAAGACATAATTATCGAAGCTCACCGCTCTGTTTGCATAAATGTGTGTAATACAACATATTTCTGTAATTAAACACGTATACACTGACCAGTAATTCAAGTGCATTCAATATACCTCTTGTCAATGACATTCTGCCGTGTATTAATTACTCGTACTAAATCAGATCGACAACTGTAAAAGAACCAGCATTTTTGAGTAAGGGGTTCAGCTGATACAAACACGGGACATTTCTATCATTGTCACATTCAAGTTTCATATGTCTTTCTGGAAATGCTACACACAGTGATGCTTGCAAAATGTCACAAGAAAACTAATTAAAAAGGTTAACTTCTTAATAACTAATAACTACTATTTTCATCGATTACTTTTTTTTTATCAACACTGACGCCTTGTATAAAGCCAAATTTATCACACACACACACACACACGTGTGAAAACATAGAACTTTGAAATTAATTACAGTTAATTTGTCACATGTGCAAATGTTTTCAGAAAAAAATGCGATAAACGTAATGAGAAGACAAGCCATGAGCTGATGTAATGCGTAAGAGCATGAAGAGTTATTACGAGAAAAAAAAAGTGCTACTGATACTAAGACATTTGTATATCTATAAAGAGGATAATTTACCTATTATTTTCTTAATTTGTTTTCAATACACTGGTAGAAATGTAATCGTTACTGTTACGGCGTATAATTTACGATTCTATACAATTTTAGACTGCTCTTCCAAGAAGTTAACTTTATAAATTTTAAACAAATTCGCTTTATATAAATATATTAGCTATATTTTGTCCTACACATGCACTGTATTTCTGGGATTTTGTTTAAACAATGTCGAGTTACACACGTTGCACATTATGACAAATGTTCAATGGACGTATACATATTAGGTTTCAGTATTTAAACTGAGTATCATATCCTTTACGAAAACAAGAAAAAATAAGATTTATCATTATAACTTAGTTTTTCTGTCCTAAAAAAACGCGTGCGCAATTCATTTCAACGGATGTAAATATACTATACTTGATATTTTGTCCAAAACACATTAAAGGTATATCAGAGTTTTTAAAAGTTCTAATATTAAGTCGTAGAATAACATTATAAGTTCATTCATTGATGATATTAAGTACGATAAAGTTTTGCCATAACTAAAGCAAACAAAAACGTACACAAGTTACAATGTTAATTTATTTTTTTATCGAACATAAGACATGCTGTAAAAAGCCTTAACTAATATTAGGTTTGTTTGTTTTTTGAATTTCGCACAAAGCTACTCGAGGGCTATCTACGATAGCCGTCCCTAATTTAGCAGAGTAAGACTAAAGGGAAAGCAGCTAGTCATCACCATCCACTGCCAATTCTTGGGCTACTCTTTTTACCAACGAATAGTGGGATTGGCCGTAACATTCCACCAAGCCCCCCCTGGCTGAAAAGGTGAGCATGTTTGGTGCGACGGAGATGCGAACCCGCGACCCTCAGATTACGAGTCGCATGCCTTAACCCACCTGGCCATGCCGGGCCCTACTAATATTAGGCCTAAGACAAATGGATTTACGGATTTCGATGTCTACGATTAAAATTACCTTATATTATTCTAAAAATTATGTATTTAAAGAAGTACTGTTGAAATAAAGACAGTAATTTGACCGCAAGTGTTTAATACGTCTCTGCTGGTATATATGTATTGGTGCAAGGCAGCTCCGTCGCGGCCACAAAATGAGTCGTCACTACATTTTTAAGGCCACTTACTAGCACTAAATTGTCCGATACGTTCATTGTACATGTAGTTCGGCTAATGAGTTGCTCCTTGGGAAAAAGTTTGTTTGATCCATCAAAGAGTTCGGGTCATTCACAATTATTACGATAATCAATGCACAATAAGTGTTTATAATATTATGCCCTCTAAGCCCTTGATTCCAGATTTTCTACATGATAAACCATGCAGTAAGTTTCTCCTATGAAAGTGTTCTTCTTACGACGCACTACTAATATACGCCGTTATCATGAGCAAAAACAAGTAATTCTAATTCTCCATATCGTACACGTCTTCCCTTTAATATTCTCCACTTATGTTCTGAAAATGAAAACAGTTTTTGACTGTAGTAAAGAACATTAATTTGTTTGCAACGAGTTTTATATTTTTTTTAAGAAAACAAGAAATGAAAGAACCAGTAAATAACAACTCTAATGTCACAGGAAAGAAATGCGTTGGCTACCCTAAATATCTATGTAGCAGTAAGAAAAAAAAAAAGGTAAAAACGTTAAAACACAAATCCAAGTTATCTAACGTGTACATTTTTTCTCATAATTATATCCCGTTATAAGAATTAATTTGATGTATTTTAATAAAATGCTAGTTCTTCCCACGTGTCTCTCAACACTGTCCAGGTACCGTGAAAATTTATAAAAGTACTAACATGCATATTATCTAAAGAAAAACAAGTGCGCACAATGTTTTTATAATCGCCTTTAGGAATACAGTTTACCACGTATTTATATAACTAAAAGAGTACCATTTGTACATGCGCGGAAACGTAAACTTCACTAAGATATGCAAAAATGAAATTAGGATTAGAGAAATAGTGATGATACTGATATACAAGGAAATGGTAGGTGTAGATAAGATTATGAATTGGAAAGGAAAGGTATTTGAGGAATGGATCTATCATCCCTCAGAGTCTCATTTCAAACTGCTGTTGTTTATGTGTTACGGTTTCGTACGCGAATTTATTTGTTTGTTTATAGGCACTGTAACTCTATTGAGTTTTAATATTTGTCTCCGATAGCCAGACTTTGAGAGAATCGCTAGATTTGGTATCTCTTACTAAGCAAATCGATCGGTTTTTCATTTTTAAATAAAATCATTCGGTTCAAAGTTTGTTTTATACTAGAGTTGTTTGTTGGTGATCACGTGCTGTGGAATATGTTTCACCCACTGAGGTTTAACCTCGCAGTCAGGCTATCTGATTCGTTCAAAACTCTACGTAACTAACTTCATACACGAGTAGTCTAGACAGGACACTTCGTTGTTTTAAAATACTTTAAACACACATAACTGCCTTTACATTTGATAAACATTGTGCATTCAGATATAACATATCACAAGCAAATATGCTTCGTAAGCGATGCACGAGTTTCGGTAATATTTATAATTTGACTGTGCATACGTGTTTATGGATATTAAGTATATGAAACTCTTTTATAGTCAACAGAACCCATGCTTATATAATACTGGTAAATATTAAGCTTAAAAAAAGAACTCCTACAACTTCAAGATTTTGACTATATGGATTCCCTGATTTTGATCTTCAAACACCTTATTCTACTTTCTGTGTCTGGCAAGGGATTTTTTGACATATTAGATTTCTCTGTGTATTTAAAACTTTAATTTTTCTTCCTTATAACTGTTCACACTCATTGCACATGTTTTGAAATCGTTTCAATCACCTTTTTCTTCACTTCAGGTCGTACATAGAACTTGCTCGATCATTTGATTAAGCCTTAAGTTATTGTAATAAAAAATACTGACTCGGTTCTTGATGAAATTGCCATTTCTCTCGGGCGTTTTAAATGCTTCAGGCAAAAGTAAAAGCAAGCGTACAATAATAACAAGTCACTGTTAACCGCAACCATCTGTTTCACTGCCAAACATGATACACTAAAATTTCTGACACATGAGGTAATGCAAACAGCTAATCAGGGCAGTTTGGTTTACTCCTTACAAAAGTTTATTATCACACACTTATGTTTGTTTGATGAAACACGGTAATGTTACGTTCGTGTATAACATTCATTATTATATATTAATACTTTTCTAGGCTTAGGCAAATTTGTTTACTATATGCAGTTCCAACAGATCACGCATGTTTAATAATCCCCGTGTGCTATTTCTATATAGATCGCGCATTGATACATAAACCTAGAATCTCGAAATATGTTACACCATCTTTCAACATAGCAAACAATAACATTAGATCTACATAGGCCATTAAAAAAAACTACACCGGTAAAAAAAAAAAAAACACTTTCTGTATGTTTGTTTTTGAATTTCGCGCAAAGCTATACCAGGGCTATCTGCGCTAGCCGTTCCTAATTTAGCAGTGTAAGACGAGAGGGAAAGCAGCTAGTCATCACCATCCACCGCCAACTCTTGGGTTACTATTTTACCAACGAATAGTGGGAATGGCCGTAACATTATATTGCTCCCACGGCTGAAAGAGCTAGCATGTTTGGTGTGACGGGGATTCGAACCCGCGACCCTCATATTACGAGTCGAGTGCCCAAACCACCTGACCATGTCGGACTCCATTTTTCTATATGAAAATTACCAACGAATACATGTAAACGCAGATATTTAACAAACTATGACATGTCTTTGGTAATAATTGGTCTAGTATTTACCATACTCAAGTTCCAACAGATCACATATGTTTAATAATACCCGTGGGCTCTTTCGGTACAGATCGTGCATTGATCCATACACCTAGAAACTCAAAATATGTTACACCATTTTTCAACATGACAAACAATAATATTAGGCCTATATAGGCCATTCAAAACAAAAACAACAACAACAAAAACTCCACCGGTAAGATTAAAACAACTGGTCCCGTGGTTTGCCAGTTATAAGCGAGAACACACACAAGTAGATACACCATCTTTTTTTTTTCCAAAATAATAATTTATATTTAAAGATTAGAGATGGCGAACTAGCATGACACTTTATTTTGATTGTTTTAAAGTATACATAAAACTTACGCAAAGTGCTAATTATGTTTAGAGCGACATCTGTGTGGATATTAGGAATGAGCACAGAAGCAGTACAATCGAAAGATACCAGGAGGACAAAATTTACTTTTATACCTTTCAAACTGTATACTTCACTTTACAAAACGAGTTATTAAATTATTTATATGGATATATTTATTTATTTCAGTGGGAAAGAAATCCATATATATATATTTGTGGTGTATATATGTGTGTATATATACACACACATATAAACCCACGAATTTTTCATGTTGAAATAACGCTGCCAATATACGTAGCTATATCCGACGACCTGCGATGCAAAGTGAGACGGTTTTAAATAGCATTTTCAGAAGACATCTTAAACAAAAAACAACAGAGGGTATTCAGTTAAAATGGCTTATAACTATGTTTAGGGTTATGTTTGTTGAAAAGAAATAAAATAACAGATTTATTCTCTAAAAAAAAAAGCCACAAGTGTTTGGCACTTGTTTATAAACTTAAGGTTCTCGTGCTGCGGTCTTTATACCAGTTAATATTAAAAGAGATACTTTGTGCGTGTGTATATATTCCAGTTTGTCTTCTTCACTTGTTGAAAATGCAAAACATTTTTATTGTGAAAAATTACATCAAGTTTCTTCGTTAATAGTTGTTTTTTCACTAATTCCATAAAGAGAAGAAACACTAAAATAAAACTTACGTTAATCACTACGACTTCATCATAACAAAAACCAACAAACAAAGATCTTCCTGTAGTATCTTATCGTGGCCTAATATCTAGTGCATACACAGCACGTCTGTCAGTTTGAGAGAATTTTAACAACAGTATTTATAGCATTTCGGCTACATCAGAGAAGGAGGGATGAATGTAGTTATATCTCCTCAATACACCTTATTGGATAAGATTCTCATAATAGAGCAGGCTACAAGAGAACATGGTATTCAACATTGGGAAAAAAAAGTGTATTAACTACAACATAAAAATACTTCAAAGTGATAGACACAATAAATTATAGATTTAAGACTTCTCTGTGGGAAATAAATATAGCAGTATTATAAATTGTGACCTTATAATATACATAAAATGGTCATTTTCTTCGTAAATAGATTTACTTATAATGACAAAACATTTACCAGGTAATCTCGGGGCAAATGAGGCCTATTCTATACTAATAACAGCCTTTTGTAACGTTTATCTAAGCAATCTAAGTTCAGAGCTCTCTACCATGTACAATGAAATTTATTGTTTTTGTTTGTCTTTAAAATCAAAAGCCTATGATGGTTGTTGTAGAATCGTTATTCAAAAAATCATAAATGGGTTGAAACATTATTGAATGTAGGTCTAGAGCCCTAACTTTGGAACTTGTTTTTAACTTTGACCCCAGTAAAACTGCACAAAAGTTATACATCTAACATGTGTTTGTGGAGGTTGTTGTGTAATACTTCATCTTATTAGTCGAAATATAGAGAAATTAAAGACCACAAATGCTTACGTTGGGCCTTTAATGCTTGTAAAACTGCAAAAAAGGCGTGAAACCCAAATCTATTTTAGTCTTGAAATGTTTCGCAAAAGTGTAGAACAAAGCTACACAATGGGCTATCTGTGCTTTGCCCACCCCAGGTAACGAAACCCGAGTTCTAGCGTTGTAAGTCCGTAAACATACCGCTGTGCCACTGTGAATATTTAGCAAAGTGTCGTTGTGTAAAGTATGATTTAGATTAATCAAAATATTCAGGAAGGCCAAGCATAATAAAGCCTTAAGTATGCAAGTTTGTTTTATCTTTTAAATCCCTTGAAAACATGTCTGTTTTAGTATGTGAGGCTTGTTGCAAGGTATATGACCAAGTGTCAAGACGATGGGTGTAAAAAAATGATGCATCTTCACACAATTACTATTAATGAAAAAAAAAAAGAGAGAGAAACATAGGTCTTTCTTCCTGCGTTGCTACTATTACTAAGAACCAATTCTTTAAGTCGGAAGAGATTGTTTGCTTTAATAAATCGCCTCATGAAACACTTTATTTCAATTTATGACCCTCTAGCTTAATTTAGTTTAAAAGTTTCAGGCTAAATATCAAAGCAAGGGTAAGCACACAGGAGGAATTTCCACAAGACGTGCACAAATTATATCATGCTTTAAAACTACCTGATGAAAGGCTTTTGCCCGAAACGTTCTAAATAAATATAAAGTTCGTGTCGTAGACGTTTATTTTACCTATTTTCAACACGTTGTTTTCCCATTATTTCATTATACTAATAAGCAACGTATTTATACAATATATCGTTCGTCTGCTTGCTTTAAACTTTGATACCGTTAGACAATGAAATATTCTAAAAATTGTGTTATGTGTTAAGAATTAATGGTACACTCAACAAATGAATTTTGTAGCAAATTTTCTATTAGAATTACTAATACATAAATATGCACACGTGTGTGTTTATTTTCAACCATAATACAAACCAATCGGAACAAAATCACTATATGTTTATGATTTTTAATACACAAATATGTATCTCTCGTACGTCATTTCTATTAAAGTTGAATATACAAGCACGCCTTGGAGTTCACTAAAATATTTTCATTTTTCAAAACCGTGTTGTTGCATCCTTTAGAAAACGTTACTATTTAATCATTTAAAGGTATTGAAATAATACACCACTAATAATGTTCAACTATAAAAAAATGTAGGGTTAGCTAAAGACACAAATTTTTTTGTTAGCAGCAAGTTGTTTGTTAAAAATAATGTATACACATATTTTTATATTTCCATAATTCAAACACAGATAAACTTCGTTAAATGAAAGACACAAAAAGAGAAGGAAACGTGTCATTTAACGTTTATTATAAAACATAAGTTACTTACTTTTTCATAAAATCTAAAGCCAGCTTTTTAAAATAAGCAGCTTCTTCTTTTGATGACGAGAAACTCGGGATTTCCTCTTCCATGTTTACGTATAGTTGGTTTACCTAATACTTTACGAGATCATCAATTTTTTTGCAGATTATTCTCAAGTGATAATTCATAAAGTTCGAAAGTGGGGATCTTTAAAAGTCTTAGTAATGACACTTTTTCCTTCGTTTCAAAGAAATTTGTTAGGCCAAAGCAGTTACTACAAAATGTACGCGTTGCTATGTCGATTGACTTGATTCTTTTGCAGCCTGTGGAAACACATTACACGCAAAACCAGCATTGGCTAGTTACGTCTACCAGTACAAGGCTTTTCTACGTCACTATCCCTTGACGCTTCCTGCAGGAGTGACGAATGTATTTAGGGTCAACGGAAAATAAAGCAACGACTTGTATGACTCGCTCGCAGCAAAATAAATAGCGTATACACCTTCCCTTTAGCAGTAACGTTAAAGCAGGATCGCTAAACAAGGTCTGCTGTCTCGGATATACTTGAAATTCTAACGTGTAAAGGTTTTCTCGTGAGTACTGGTTTCTTAACGAATAAGTCGGCTATTCCCACGGTCTTAGAAAGCCGACAACCTGCTTTTAGTGATTCAAGCTCACTTTCCTCGAGCAAGGAGTGAATGGTAGAAAAATAATAATTTGAACACGGAATTATAAACCAAAATATTAAAATAAAATTTCGAACAATGATTGGGCCTCAATTCTTAAGTGAATTTTTGAAATACAATGTATTCTTTCAACTTATTTTCATCCATTTTCTTTCTTAAATAATACATTTAAATTGACAAAACGTTTTAGAATCATTTCAATGTTTCTTATAGTATAATGGGTTACATGTAATAAAGGGCCTTTTTTATAGCCCGTCATGGCCAAGTGGTTAAGACACTCGACTCGTAATCCGAGGGTCGCAGATTCTAATTGCCGTCACACCCAACGTGCTCGCCCTTTCAGCCATGGGGGCGTTATAACGTTACGGTCAATCCCACTATTCGTTGGTAAAAGAGTAGCCCAAAGGTTGGCGGTGGGGGGTGATGACTAGCTGCCTTTTCTCATAGTCTTACTCTGCTAAATTAGGGACGGCTAGCGCAGATAGCCCTCGAGTAGCTTTGTGCGAAATTCAAACCACACCTGTCGCAAGAAGAGTACAAATGTCTCTGAATTAAGGAGAGACAAACAGTAACAGCTCGTGCCAACATACTGTCAATACTTTTTTAGTGTTTATATTGCTATATACATCTGCAAATTGTACTCTTTTTACATTACATACCAACTGTGCTTTCTGTTTGAGTTTCTAAATTCGATGAAACTGCGGTATTCTGAGTTAAACTAATTTATACATGAGTATTAAACAAGTTCATTATGTAACACACATACCTGGCCATGGCGGGCCGCGGAACTCACGAGACTGATCACTCTCATTCAACATAGTAATATAATTTACTTGGCCAGTGAAAAACATTGTTGTCATAGGTCTATTTTACATAAGGTATAATGTTGCAGCAATAAATCCATGGGTGGAACAGGTACCATCTATTTGGGAACAACAAAAAACAAAGGTTAATTGAATAAATATAACGTAACCATTTTCAGGGGCCTATGTTTATGCAAAAACTTAACAGAATGAGACTACATATATATACATATAGAATTTCTATATTAAAATAGGAAGTTAGGAAATGCATAGCGTACCTTCTTACCATAAAACTATTGTGGTAATATATAGACTGAAACAATTAGGAATTTCACTAATGCCAGTTCGCACCAAACATACTCGCCCTTTCAGTCGTTGGGGCGTTATAATGTTCAGTCAATCCCACTATTCGTTGGTAAAAGAGTAGCCCAAGAGTTGACGGTAGGTGGTGATGACTAGCCGCCTTCCCTCTAGTCTTACACTGCTAAATTAGGGACAGCTAGCGCAGATAGCCCTCGAGTAGCTTTGTGTGAAATTCAAAACAAACAAAACTGTTTGATAAGTAAAGAAGTTTTGTGTTTGAAGCTAAACTTGTGTTTGGTTGTTTTCATGTACTTTCTATACTGTATTTGATTTCCTGAGTGCGCATTTTGTAAGAACTTCTGACTCTTCTGCTGGATATCAGTGAACCCAAAAAATACTACATACAGGTTAAAAAATAACATTTTAGTGCTGCAACCAAATTATTTTTATTACAGAGTTTATTTTGAACAGATTTTCAAAATAAACTCTGGTAAAATAATGCTTGTAAATCTTTGTAAGTCATGATATCATGAAAACTAACTTTTTTAAGACCAAGTAAAATCTACAATGGAGAAGAAAAAAACTGTGGTGGTAGTGAAGCTTCAGTCTGAGAATATGGCTAGGAATAGGGAAAACAGTCTTTTGAATCTAGAGCTTTTGTTAGTCACGGTAAGAGCAATGTTACCAATATAGACCCTTACTTGGAACCAACAAGTTGAAAGGTACTTATCTGAGCAATCTTCTAATATGACTTCAAACAGTTATAATTCATATGGGGCAGTATAAAACAGTTATTGTGGGAGCAAGTAGCCTGAATGTTCTGATATTTACTGGAGGGATTATTAAATGATTTCAATTCAGTTGTGAAGGATAAGTCCTGGTATCGTAGAGGATGTTTTGTAGTCACTAAAGGTTGAGATACACGCTCTGGATAAAGTTCAGCACGTGCCTTTATAACGTATTCTGTTGTAAAAACGATGGCATTTTGTTACAATTTAAAGGGATCAGAAATTATTCAGGAGCCATCAAGCCCAACAAAGTACAATGGTGATGATCAAAACCAGATTTTGTAGCTGAGGACACTATGGAATGTGACAGCAAAGTGTATTATTGCAGGTAGTATCGTCACGATGGCAATCATGTCCTGCACATCTGTGCACCGAATCATCCAATTATGACCTTAACCCAAGTGTGAAATATCCTTGAAAAAGTGTATCTTCAGATTTGCGGACTCAACGCCATACCTGATGGCCGAGAACAATATGGGATGTGATGACGAAGAGTAGTAAGCAACGACATGTTATGACAATGACAACAATTTCAGGTGCCATTAAGCAGAATTAAATCTCATTGAAGACTTGAATAGACGATAAAGTGTTCATCTGGAAAGATGCATCACTAAACTGCAAGGAAATGATGAACATTCTTGAAAAGCTGGGTTTAGGCACAGAAACTGGTAGTCGATAAGGTAGAACAGGTAAACCTTCCAGTAAACAGCTGAAGGAGAGATAAAACAGGAAAAGTTTGAATAATAATAACTGAAAAATTAGTGACAGAAAGAAAGTGTCATACCTCCGTTTTTGAGCTAAGAAGTACTATTTCACTATACAATGTATGTTTGGTTTTCTCAGGGGCACTGATTTTCCTTTAAATTAATTAGTTAGGAGCCACAGAATAACACGATTTTTGACAGAAAATATATTACAAAGTGAAGTTGAATTATTTGACCTTGACTAAGTTTAGAACAAAAAAGATGATTGGACAAAATGCAGTGAAATAATTTTACTCATCATTCAAACAAATGTATTTTAGCCGATATACTGCAGAGCTCTCATACAAGAAGCGTGATGATGGGTTATGGGTATTTTAGCCGATATACTGCAGAGCTCTCATACAAGAAGCGTGATGATGGGTTATGGGTATTTTAGCCGATATACTGCAGAGCTCTCATACAAGAAGCGTGATGATGGGTTATGGGTATTTTAGCCGATATACTGCAGAGCTCTCATACAAGAAGCGTGATGATGGGTTATGGGTATTTTAGCCGATATACTGCAGAGCTCTCATACAAGAAGCGTGATGATGGGTTATGGTAGCTGAATATAAGTGAACTTCTAATCTTTTCCTAGTGTTATAACATCTATTATTAATTAAGCTTGTAAGGTTGTTTAATGGTTGTTCAAGTAGGACCTAAAGATTAATGTCTCAAGCACGTACCCTGAGAATAATTTGTCACGTAATATCGTTATTTGAAAACTATTAATATTGGTTTCTTCAACCTCAAGAAAGAAAGGCAAAGTGAGGAATTTTAACTAAACTTAGTCAAGCTAGGATTAAATAACATGAGGTAGATGTATGAAATCTCGTATGCTATAGTCTGACTGAGACCTTTGTTTTGTAAGCAGGTACACACACTGATTTTATGTTACACATGTCTTTTATTAAATATTTTTCATTTTGTTTAGCATAGTGTCAGTTTGTAAATACTTTAAATGTCTTTCTGTAGTTTTTATGTTGAATTAATTTTCTGATCTGTGTATTTATATGGTGAAGCTTAAGCGTTAATTCAGATCACCTAAATATATCACAGAGTGGGGTGTGTGTGTTTTACTTATAGCAAAGCCATATCAGGCTATCTGCTGAGAACACCGAGGGGAAGCAAACCCCTCATTTTAGAGTTCTAAATCTGTACCAGTGGAGGAGATAAAGTGGGTAGATAACAATAAGATTTTATGCTATGATCTCAAGATATTTGTTATTGAAGAGTTTTCTGTTAGCTGATGAAGTTTCTATTTCCCTTTACTTGAACGATTTGGTTATTAAATTTAAAATGGCTTCTTAATTTGAGAAATGGCATTTTCAACGACTAAAAGAATGTATAACCTAGAAGGAAATTAGTTCCCGGAGAAAAACAATCGCCTGAGAGAGTTCACATTTCTAGGATAAATCTTTTTCTTGGACTTTAGTTACTGCTAGAAAGATATATGGCTTTAGTCTTGCTGTGATTTAAGCAGATGGGTGGAATTCTGACATCTGAAGAATTCAAACCTGTTGATCCTGTTCTTCTTTGGGGGTCAACCTCGGTGCAAGGGAAACAAGAACTAAGAAACATCGTTTAGGGGGGTCTGTTGAGTCTGAGACTGGATGAAGAATTCTGTACACTACTGTTGAGTCTGAGGCTGGATGAAGAAGTCTGTACACTACTGTTGAGTCTGAGACTGGATGAAAAAGTCTGTACACTACTGTTGAGTCTGAGACTGGATGAAGAATTCTGTACACTACTGTTGAGTCTGAGACTGGATGAAGAATTCTGTACACTACTGTTGAGTCTGAGACTGGATGAAAAAGTCTGTACACCACTGTTGAGTCTGAGACTGGATGAAGAAGTCTGTACACTACTTTTAGACTTATTTCAGCTAGAGCTGAATTCAGCTTCCACTCTTGTCAAAACAATCCAAGAACATTGGAAAGCGACTGTTAGTGTACTACATCTACCAGCTGGAGTCATCCCGCCAACAGGTGTAACGGTAGTTACCAAACGACGAAATGAAGTGTGATGGGGCTGTGATAAGCCTTTCCAAGCTGGGAATTATACTACAGATAGGGATATGAACAAATATGGAGTTTGGAGTCGATCAGAACTAATAAGCAAGCTACTAGAACACCTTTTTGTTCTACCACCCTAGGTTAGAGCCAAACACTTGTCAAAGAATTAAGATCCATGAGAACCCTATCTATCTGTACCCCTGATATTTATAATGTTCGAGACTTGTGCTGGCCACGAGGACATGGGGTTAAGGTTTATAACAGGTCCATGTTAATAAGGCTAAGTAGTTTTCTCGTCAACAGAATACAGCAAATAAATTTGTGGATCACTTTTTTAATCCTTTTAGGAAGGTCGCTATCTAGAATGAACGTATTCAGGGATACAAAGTGCAATACCTGATACTGAATCTGTATGACTTAGTGTTTGGTTCAATCAAGCATTCGAAAAAAGGAGGAAAGAACTGAGAGTAATCATGTTCACTGTTAACCAGGGAGCACCAGGTTCGAGGATGAGATTCACCTGCAAGCCAGGGGTGGACTTTCAACAGATACTATTGGTTAACAATACAGCTATGGCAGTCAAATAGCTCAAAACTACTAACTGAAAGGACATCTTGATTCTTTCTTACTGAGCTCCTGATAAAGGAAAGGAAGTGGTGATCCTCGTTTTCCAAGCTATTAAGAGATTTCAGTGAAACATGAATACACTAAATTGTATTTGTGATTTTCATACGATTGCCATGAAGCTAAGGTGGTTTGTTAATCACAAGAACTAAACAACATGTACTATCTGAACTGTTGAGTAGAGTTTCACAACAAAAGATAACCATAGTATATTGGGTAATATCTCTTGGTCAACACAGTTTAGAACAGTTGGTGCCACTATATGCAATGCCTAATACATCTACAGTTTACATAACCAGAAATCGTAATCATAAGTTCGAAAACACGATCAAGATGCTTTCTAATCTACTGATTGATTTTGTCCAATGTTTCATAAGAATCAGTCGCCTGATCTAGCAGATTAGTAACGTCTCCGTGAAAATAACCTTATAATCTTTGATAGATTTTTTGTTGCTGGTGTAATTCCTAATATGTAATGAGAGAGGTATATTTTGCATAAGCATACCTTGGTATATCCTAAAGTAACAGTTCAAATAGTTAATTTTGATTTAGGAGAAATATTTAGCTGAAAAATCTTAGTTCAGTTCAAACTCCGTTTGTGATTATTTATTTCGTGAAAGCCCGAAAAGAAAAATGCTCCAGTTTGATGGTTTGCAGGTTTGCAAATCATATCTTGGAAAATTACCCGAGACAATTATAATACAATTTCCTGAGAACCAGAAGTAATTTGTTAAGCTGTTAGTACGTGTGACAATCTGTAATGAAGATTAATATATATGAAAATATACATCTTTAAGTAAATACGTTGGGCTAGTCCCACATGAAGGTAGAAACGATACACAAAATCATTCAAAAGTGTTATAGAATATTAACGAACCAATTGCATATAAGCATACTTATTGAGTTACGTGTAAATGGAAACAAAAGGTTTAATCAGGATGTTAAAATCTTGTGACTACAGACTCGTAAGATATTCTTTGAATATACATGTCATTTTCTTTAACATTTGTGAGAGAATGTTTCAGTTTTTTAATTAAAATGTTTGGCAGGTAACGAATGTTTGTGACAGGATAAGAGTAACAATGATATTCATGCTACACTCAAAAGAAAACCCTGTTTTATCTGTCTTTTTTTTTCGTGTTTTTGATGCAAGATGGTTTTACTTTCTCTTCTGCTGTAAGAGATGCACAGAATATTTTTATTATTTTAAACAAAATGTTTGAACAAGGGAAGTTGTCAGTAGGATATGAAATTCACGTACAATAACTTAAAAATCGCAATAGTTGTGATAGAATATTTTCAATCATCCGGATTGAAATATATAGGAAAGCACATAATTTTATATAAAAATTCTTTCATTTTTTTCAGTACAAGTAGAAACGTAAGAGCTATGAAAATCTAGGGTGAAAGTGTATTAGGAGGAGAAACAGAAAGTAGCATCCATGTGGTAACATCATTACTAGTGCTCAACTTCTAAATGTAAGGAGATCCTCAAGAAGAGACAATTGAAATGTTTGTGAAAGTTCAAAAGGTTAATTTCACCTAACTTAGGTCAGGGTATGTGTGAAGGATCTGGTTTTATAGTAAGCGTGGTGTTTGTTGTAACGGAAATACCAATAGGAGGCAGTATGACTAAAGGTGATAGTTATACAGAGACCCAATAATCCTGTAAAGCTATCAGTTCATCGGCACCAGAGACATAAGAAATTAGAACATGAGCACATGTAAACCTTATAAAAGTGTCATTTGAACAAGAAAATCTACGTATTTATTCGACTTTATAGGTAGTTTTTGGAAAAGAGTAATGGTCGTAACCAAGTGGTTATGAACCCCTTTCAACATGCATAACTAGCTGACCTTTTGTTTGACTGGAATTCATCAGTTTTTTATTTTCAATCTGGAATTTTGCTATGAAGGATCGAATTTGAGACACTTCTAAATCTTGTTTATCAACTAGCCAATAATGTTCCCTTCATTTATGTGCAAAGGTCTCCATCATGCAGCCACGGAACGTAATATCTTGATTGACGACTGATGCACTGCAGGGTTTCAGCAATCTTAGGATCAAATTTTGATGACAATACACTAGCATAGTAGAGTAGTAGGGGCTTCAAAGGTGCAGGGCCTCTTCTAAAGGTTGCCTATGGTTTCTTTTAATACTCCCAGGAATGGAACATTTAGCCAATGGTGTCAGCTGAGCGTTCAGCCCGTCTAATATCTATGGAGGTGACTTTTCTACAACATAAGTCACGCTTATATATAATAGAAAGTGTTTTAATGGATACACAAGTTATTAAAGATGGTTATTTTGGTGTGATTTTCCAGGAGATGTTGGAGTCATCACAGTATAGTCAGTTTGAGTCTTCTTCTTTTTTTTTTTTTTACTGAGGTAGTTAAAAGAAAAACAAAATGTGTCTCAATTTTATAATGAAAATTGTTTATCCTTTAAAGACTAAATATTATTGTAAATCCTGATGAACTAAACCAATGTCATTTATCATGATCTAGTGAAATGTCTGTATTATACGTCTTTGTGAAGTGCATATGTACTTTTCTTAATATATAAATGTGTGAATAATATATATATGTAATGCGTGTGTATTTTGTCCCTATAGATCCACTGTGTGAGTATATTTAACTGTTGTTTTCTTGCTGCTATAAAGGGTTATATTTGTTTTAGTTTAAAGAGCTTTGCTTTGTTGGAGCGGGTAGAATTAATCAGTCAGAGTGTTTACGTGAAGTATTTGGTCTTTGTAAGCTATAATGCTCATTAAATTACTTTGTACAAGTAAATTGATTTTTTGTCAGGTTAGTGCGGTGCATTTAGTGTCGTTTGTAAAAATGGCCTATGTGTTACAACAGTATCCAAGCATATGAGGAAAAAAGTGAAAATAGAAGCAACTATTTTCTCTATTACGTGTATTGAGCATTGAACGAACAAAAAAATCTGTGTGGGTCTTTAGGTGTGTTTATTACCTGGGGAGGCCAGGTACAGAGATGACCTCTTCCCCTCAGACCAAGCTTTGAATTATTTTCACCTGTTAATTTAAAATAACTTGTCAAAGAAAGAACAAAGTTACAATAATATAAATAAATGAAGTTCCAGATTTATCTTAGATATGAATATTCCATTCTAAACTGCTTACGCATGCTTGATCGAATAAGTTGAATATATAAGCTCGTACAGCAATTAGGAGTTTATATACATCTACTACCAACACTGGAAGACAGTCTTTTAATTTCGATATAATATACCAAACGCAATTTAATAACAACCAACTCAAAAAGCTTGTTAGTATGACCTGCCATCTAGTGATATTATTAGCTATTGAATTTGAAATGTTTTGAATTGTTAACATTTCAGAAAAGGTAACTTGGTACTTTCTAATAATTAGAAATTTGTTTACGATGGTAACATACCATCAAATGAGTATATGTTAATCGTACTTCTCGCTACACTAACATAAAATAATATTTGCAATTTTTTTTTCATAAGCTCTAAATACGACATACAATATATTTAAAACATGTCGCTGATAAAGCGATTATAAAGAAACTATCACACCGTTACATGTAACATGGCAACAAATACTTTCAGTTTGATGTATTATAATTGTAACTGTAAAAATAACGATTTATGTGAGTTTTGTAAATAATGCTAGAGACATGTAAGGAAAATATACAATATTTTCAAATTTTCTCTCCTGTTATACATGTAAATGAGCTTTGGTTAACTAAATCTAAACGGTAAGTTCGCGGACTCATAATAACAAAAATAACGGTTCGATACCTGTAGTAGAAATGATTTTGTAATTAATATTCTTGTATCTAGCATAGTCAAAGATTCGAATTTAAACAAAATTACAGCTTTACAACTCGTCAAACATTCGTTAGATCCAACATGGTTCTGAAAAATTATTTCCAGGTTTACTAAAAAAAAAAAAAATAGATGGTTTCCAAGACACAAACTTTTGACATCTACGAAAACCATTGCTGACTTCATTTTGTGTTCTAGATATAGGTTACACCACACATCGTGATTTTTAAAATCACAAGCGCATATACCTGTCTTACTGGTTTGATCAATTAATAGTAGCAATTATTAAACAAAATGACGTTTTTTAGCACAATAATAAGTGAAATTATTTAATATAACTAGTTCTGGTAAACATATTACCATCATCATGGCAAAAGTCTACAGTGTCCATAAAGTACGTATTTAGTTCTAACCTTTAACGGGTGAGTTAATCTCAATATAGCAACATAATGTGTCCTTAAAAATAACTATGGATTGATCAACCCCAGATGTCTCTAAGGCTCACCTAGTCTCTTGACTAACGACTCTATATAATTTTGCTTAGTTGCTGTAAAGAGTTTTATTGCACCCTTTATTACCGCCTACATGAGGGGTAAGCTGATTAATTTGCTGAGCCAAGGTTGTTTGCTCCTTCCCACAAATCGCTTTGGATGTCAACGTTTAAAATATTGATAACATTTAAAAATAAATCAAAGTATTATATACCACATTTGATTAAACCCACTTGTGTAGCATTAAGCGTCAAAAATTAACATAGATATGGGTTTTCAGTGTGTTTATAAATTAATCCCTTACATGACCATGTAATCTTCTTTACACACATTGAATATGACTGAGGAATGAAATTCCCATACATATGAACACATATTTTACTAGTTTAAATTTCAAGTTTACCTTTTTCTATCCACTGGAATAGCATTTTCATGTTTTCAGCCACAAATCTGAATATGTGACCAAACACAAAGACATTGATTGAAACAAGACGGAAAATTACGATTTTTTCAATTTTTTGCGTTTTATTTCTGAAAATCAAAAATTACTCACAAATTAATACATGTTATGACCGCCTTTATTTTCCAGAAGATCATTAATCCGCTTTGGCACCGAGTTCACGAGTTGACTGCAATGTTTGCTAAATTTTGGATCGCGGTACCACACCTCAATTATGGCCTCAATTAGCTTATCTTTCGTAGTACAGTCTTTTCCCCGAAGTCTCTCTTTACATATCGCCCAAAGATTTTCAATAGGATTTAAGTCCGGAGAGTTTCCAGGCCAGTCCAGCACCTTTATTCGTGTTGTAGTCATAAAATTCTTCACAAGTTTCGATGTGTGGCACGGAGCCAGATCTTGCTGAAAAATGCCAGATCCATCTGGAAATCTCTTTTTCAATTCTGAAACGACTCTTCTCTGCAAAACTTCGATGTACTGTGGTCCTCGCATCATACCTTCTACGATATGTAAGCTTCCGACGCCATAGTAGCTGAAAAAGCCCCAAAACATCTTCTTCAAGGGATGTTTTACGAACTGATTGATGTGAGATTCTCGAAGTTTCTCACCTGGAGATCTGCGAACATGCAAACTTTTTTGACCTTGTACGAAGAAATGAGTCTCGTCACTGAATAACACCTTCCTTCATTGTTCTTGCGTCCAGTTTTTGTATTTCAGACCCCATTGATACCGTTTTTTCTTCATTGAGTTAGTAAGAAGTTGTTTTTTGGCTGGTCTCCTTGCCCTTCTAACGCAATTTCGAATGACGTAATGTTCCTCAAAATTTCGTCATATATCCCAAAAATAGACCGACCGTACTGCAAAACACAGCTAATGACGCCGTCTGTGTGAATAAATGACTATTAAAGGAAATCAGCGGGCCCAGCAAGCCTACACCGGCAGCCATGCTGAAAATATTGTAAAATGACCATTTGTTTCAATTAATTTGCACAAGGGTGTAGATCACACATTTCACCCATTCCAATATCCCTTGTGTAAGTTCCATTAGCCTCTCAAAAGTGACAAACGTGCCATACAGACCAAGTGGCGTGATGCAAAACTCATAAAAAGACTCCTTTTGTATGAAAAGGAATCTTAGTTGCAGTGTTATTTAGCTCGAATTGCCAGTAATTGGATGCTAGGCCTAACATATTGAACCAATTAAGACCCTTCCTCAGCATTTAGACATTCGTATCTTCATGGTATTGGAAAGCAATAGTGTAAGTTACCATCACAAACATTAAATCAATGCAGAACCTGGGCATACTTTCCTTTTTCCTGACCATCATTACAGAAGAAAACCAAGCACTCTCTGAAGACTGTGTGGCCCCTTCCATTAACATTCACTGTACTTCAGCACTGACGACATCCCTAGTACTCCAAGGAAGCCTGAATGTTGGTTGTTTAATCATATATGCATCATATATATTTGTAAGATGTTGTATGATTGTTGTTTAAACCAATCAGTCATCTGAGCACAAATACTTGATGTATTGTGTCTAACTTTTTAGTAAAATCTTCAGCTAATGATCTTAGATGAGTAGGTAGCTGCATATTTACTTTTGTCCATTGTGCAATAGATGCCATTTTAGCATTACCTCTGGCACTGATTACTTCTTCTTCGTTTACCATGGTTGTAGTCATTCTAACACACAACTGGATAGCTAAACACCCATAATTACAAAGCAATATCAAAACTTTATCTCTGTCAGAGTTTTGAGTATGTAGGTTGAGCTGAGTTTCTTCTACAGTAGTTGTCTGTGACTTGTTGGAGATAAATTTGAACAATTAAATGATAGCAGATTATCCACTTTTTTTTTTTAAATAATATATTCAAAACATGTCAAACGTATGTACAAAATATAATATTGTATATAAAATTCTAAGTAGTTATCCTTTCTTGTCAAAAGCCCATTTAGGCTGATTCAATTACTTTAGGATCCAACTGATAAGATGAACTATTTTTCTCTACTGTGAGAAAATAGTATCAGTGAATAACTCACTTACGCTACCTCATGTTACCGCAGTTATATCGTGAACTAATTGTCTCATTTTCGTCAAAGTCCACACATACTGGTTCAATTACTTTACAACACCGTTTGACAAGACAAGATATTCTCCTTATCTCTATTAAACTTGAAACTCATTTTAAAATATCCCCCATAAGGCTAATTTCTCACACGCTGACTGACTTGACGTTTTCTAATTTCTTACTGGCTGAACTTTATTTTCACTTCACTTGCTTTTGCTCCATCATCAATGTGTATATAACTTGTTAATTGAAGCCTTGAACTTTCCATATATAAACTACGTGACTGACAATATTCACTTGGTCAGTGTAGTATTTAGGTAGGGGTTAGAGGGGGCTCAGACTCAGGACCCATTGATAAATTTATTCTATGTAAAATTACGTGGAATGTAGGGCTTACAAACATTATTAGCCCCTGGGCCCACACAGCCTTAAATCCACTACTACACATGGCGAGAAAAATATCGAAGGTTCGAGTATCTTGGGGTCAACAATATTACAACACCTAAACCACATACACCATGTACGACTCATACTGAGTTAGACAATCAAACTTGTTATAACTCTTGCCTTTGAAATAATTTCTAACTATCTTGTTTTGAAAAATGAATAATCATTAAACATTAACTCACAAAATAAAGTAACTAATAACTCTTACACTAAACAGTCTTGTATATTTAACAATCTAAGTGGACAGATAACTATCCAAGCTTTATGGACAAGAAACGGTTTCATGCATATAATCTATAACTGTATTACATAACACCAACACTTTAAACTTTGTTCAAATTAAATTATGGGACATCACTTTTCCTTGGCTTGATCTGGTTATAATTAAATTTTTTTTCTGCAGAGCATTAGACCGTTTAGAGAACAAATGTGGCTCAACGGTATCTCTGCAGACTTACAACGCTAAAAACCGGGTTTCGATACTCGTGGTGGGCAAAGCAGAGATAGCCCATTGTGTATCTTTGTGCTTAATTCAAAACAACAACAACATCTCTGCATTTCTTCCATCTACAGGATGCTGATTCCAGATCTTATATCATAAACAACTACTTTCGTTCTGTGAGTAACATCTTCTATACGGAGTTAAAGATCCCCTCTCCTGTACTATATAATACATGGTTTTTCAAACTATACTCCGTCATAGTTATCTGGGGCTCCGCGAGGAAATTTTAGAATGTTTTATTTTTTTTCCTAAAACTATAAAATTGAATTAAAATATGCTGTACAAAAAAGTAAAAAGTAAAATATATCTTTAGAATAACACGTTTATCACGTATTGGACCTTTTAATATTTTATTCTGTCTAACGCCAGACGATTTTATTTAGCTTAGGGGAAGTTCTCCCGATGAAAGTATTAATACAATCTCATTTAGCTTTGACAGTGGCACTACTGGTTGCTACTAGATGTGGCACCATCTCAAGAGCACATGCGTCATTGGAGATGCAAGATAGCCTTGTAATTTTCGTATGGAACATCGGTCAACCATAGGTGGTGATGCAAAGTGTCTTTTAAAAGCCAGATCTGGATTAGAGACTAAATCTCGAACGAAATGAAACATGACGTCATTGTTTTTTGAATTTCGCACAAAGCTACTCGAGGGCTATCAGTGCTAGCCGTCCCTAATTTAGTAGTGTAAGACTAGAGGGAAGGCAGCTAGTCATCACCACCCACGGGTGTGACAGGGATTCGAACCCGCGACCTTCGAAATATGAGTCGAGGGCCTTAACCACCTGGAAGATTTTTACTCATATCACATTTATTACTGATATTCAGCCACTTATAAGGTTGACAACTAATTATTAATTTGTCGAAAAAACGTTTTCTTGTATCTTTCAAAAGTATTTTCACGGACATAGAATAACTTATTAATGAAAACTCGTTCAAGCACTTCAGTTTTATCATACAGTGACATGCTGACCTAAAATAAGTGTCGTCACAACGAAGTCAGAAATAAAGATTTGTGGAAAAATAGCTAGGTCGATAGAGTAATATATTTTTCTGAAGGAAAAGGGTAACCTATTATTTTCACAATTTTTTTGTTATTTTTTAACAGAAAATTTTAAACCAGATAACAAAATATTAATCTGGATCTGTCGTGCATCTAAATCTCGAACGAAATGAAACAAAATTAAACATGACGTCTACGGGTGTATGACTCGTAATCCGATGGTCGCGGGTTCGCGCCCGCGTCGCGCCAAACATGCTCGCACTCCCAGCCGTGGGGGCGCTATAATGTGACGGTCAATCCCACTATTCGTTAGTAAAAGAGTAGCCCAAGAGTTGGCGGTGGGTGGTGATGACTAGCTGGTTGCCTTTCCTCTAGGGACGTAGGGGGGTGTAATTTTACACGAAATTGAAAAAAAAAAAAAAAAAAATATTCTTAGGCTTACACCTAACAGGAATTCATCGGCGTTATTGTCGTGTGCAAACACTTAAACGCAGGATGATGTAAGAAGTAGCGAAACAAGAAATAAAAGAAAGTATGATGAAAGCTTTATTGAATATGGACAGGTATTGAAGGTGGACCTAGTGGGTTGTATGTTGAATGTGTTGACTAACAGTGGTTTGCATCCAGCAAAATTAAAATGGCATCTAGAAACCAAAAACCCCCAATTAAAAAATCCAACTTCCGAGTATTTCGAAAAAAAGTATTTGCGGTTAAATGCAAGGAAAGCTACATTTTCTTCGTTTGTTCATCAGGACAACAAAGGTCCTCTTATTGCTTCATATCATGTTAGTTACCGTATTGGAAAAGGAGATGAAGTCCATACAATTGCAGTAGATTTGATAAAACCATGCGCAAAAGATTTGGTAGAGTGCACAACTGATGAGAAATTTCTTAAAAACATTAATTCAGTGCTCCTTTCTGGCAATTCGGTTTCTCGAAGAATGAAGGATATGTCAGTAAATTGCTTAACGGAGTTAATAAGACGAGTGATACGGAATCCAACTTTTTCGCTTTAGATGGATAAATCAACAGATGTTGCAGGTTATGCGATGTTGCTTGTGTTTGTTTGTTCGCTATATTCACGAAGCTAGTTTTGAAAAAAGTCATGCTAATTTGCAAGCCTTTGCATACTCAAACAACAAGCAAAGAAATATTTAAACTGATTGATTTATTTATGGAACAACATGAGATCCAATGACAGCTTTGTTTAAGTATTTGCACTGATGGAGCTGCAGCTGTGATTGGAAAACTTTCAGACGCAGTGGCACGAATAAATAAGAAAAACCCGGCCATCGAGAGTATCCACTGCTGTCTTCATTGTCATGCACTTGAAATGAAACAAGTGCCAGAAGACTTAAAAGAGGTATTGGGTGATGTCATAAAAATAGTTAATTTTATAAAATCAAGACCACTCAATGTGAGGATCTTCAGTTTACTCTGTGAGGATATGGGAAGTTTGCATGAAAAGTTTCTGCTTCATACTGAAGTTGATGGCTTTCTCGGGGAAAAGTGCTTGCTCGGTTTTACAAACTGCGTGAGGAGATAGGTTTCTTTTTATTTGAATGCCATTTGGAACTTGCAAACAAATTAAGGGACAAATGCTGGATACAGAAAGTGGTTTACCTTTCGGACGTATTTGCCTATTTAAATGAAGTGAATGCTACAATGCAGGGTATCAGAGTAATGTACTTCAAAGCTCAGAGCAAAATGAAAGCGCCTCAACGTAAGCTAAAACTTTGGGGTGAATGTATATTTATGGAAGAACTTGACTGCTTCGAAAATCTTGGTGATTTTTTTTTTACTTATGAATGAAACTTCCTTAAGTGAAGATGCAAAAGTTTCAGTCTAGCAGAACATATCTGATATGTGTACAATAATTGGGGAGTACTTCCCTCATCAGTTAGAAAAATTACTGTGGATTCAAAATCCCTTTGTTGACTCTGAAAATACAAACAATCTGCCTTTGAAAGAGAAAGAACAGCTTACAGAACTTTCAACTGATTACACCCTGAACACAAAATTTCAGCAGGAAGAAATTACACAATTTTGGATTCAAATGGCCATGGAATACCCTGAAATAAGTAACAGAGCTTTGAAAATTTTGATGCGTTTTCCAACAACATATCTTTGTGAGCAAACATTTTCGCTGTATACAGCTACAAAGACCAAATTTAGAAACAGGCTAAATATTGAAGATGACTTGCGGTTACAGATAACCACCACAACAACACTGTACTTTTACTGATATAAATTTTGGAAGCAGAAATTTTTGAATAAGTAAGTAGAATCAAAAATGTTTTCTTAAATGTTGATATTTTAATAAATTTATATTCTAAAAGCTTGAAGTAAACTTCGTCTGGTACTAGTGACCGATTGTTTCTATTTTTAGTGTAAGTTGTTTTTTAAGGCTCCGGAATGTATTTTTCTTTCTCATGTGAAGTTCCGCAGGTCTAAACGATTTGGGAACCCCTGATCTAATCTATCACCACTTACCAAAAAACGTCGGTATACATTGGCCACAGAAGTACTTTCACTGAGAGAGCTTGAAAGATCATGAGTTACGAGAGCTATCGATGATTCCGTATTAACCAAGAATTTAACCTCTCATTCTTGTCATTTCATTGGTACATACACATTCCGCCCTGTGAAAGCTGAGCTGGTAGTTGAATTCTTCACTGCAAAATGAGGAATTCAGTACTTTCTGAAGCTGGTGGTTAAAACCAACTTGGGATCCATTAGATTTATGTAGCGTTTGCTATAGCATTCACTGCTTGTTTCTGGTTATACTGGACTTTATGATCGGACAGCTGATACTGGAAACCCAGTCTAGGCTTTGTTGATTAGTTAGGGTGTTCGAAAAGTCACTGTGCAGTTTTGTAATCATATGTCTATTCAATCTATTTCAAGCCAACAACTGATAGCGGTGTTTAGAAACAAAATAAGAAGGATCCAGGTCTGTATTGATGTCACTTTTAACATTGTTTATAATTTTCGTTCATATTTACCTCCTGTATTCTGTATTGAAACATGTCTGTTAATAAATATACAGTCATGTGAAAAAGTTAGGACACCCCATAAAAGCCTGTGTATTTTTGTAACATTTTTGGATATATAGATATTTAATCTCAATTTTAACAATACTGAGAGATTATAGGAATACAACTAAACAATTAAAACTGAAGAAAAGACTTTTCAAGATCTTCTGTAAATGTAATTCTACAAAAATGCATATTTTAACTGAGGAAAAAGTTAGGACATCCCCACATTTATTCCCACTTAAAATGGCTCAACTCACACACAAGTGTATCACACCAGGTACACATGATTAGAAGATCGTTACTCAGCATTGTGAATGAGGCTTGCCCTATTTAAACCTCAGACATTTAGTTTGGTGTGCTCCTAACTGTTGAAGTGAGAGTGAGCACCATGGTGAAAGCAAAAGAGCTGTTTGAGGCCTTTAGAAAGAAAATTGTATCAGCTTATGAGTCTGGTAAGGGATTTAAAAAGATCTCAAAAAGTTTGAAATCAGCCATTCCACTGTCCGGAATATAGTCAACAAGTGGAGGGCTTTCAAAACAACTGCCAACATGCCCAGGTCTGGTCGTCCAAGCAAGTTCACCCCGAGAGCAGACCGCAAGATGCTAAAAGAAGTCTCCAAACAGTATAGAAGGTGCTTGAAGATCATGTAAGATCATCTGTACGAAAATTAAAGCTGAAGCGGAACTGGACCCTGCAACACGACAATGACCCAAAACATACCAGTAAATCCACCAAGGACTGGTTAAAAACTAAGAAATGGAGAGTCCTGGAATGGCCGAGTCAAAGCTCAGATCTTAATCCCATTGAGATGCTGTGGGGCGACTTGAAATGGGTTGTACATGCAAGAAACCCCTCAAACATCTCAGAACTGACAGAATTCTGCATTGAGGAGTGGGGCAAACTTTCTTCAGACCGATGTCAGAGACTGGTAGATGGCTACAAGAAGCGTCTCACTGCAGTTATTTCAGCTAAAGGGGTAACACTAGCTATTAGGGGTTAGGGTTTTTCCTCAGTTAGAATATGCATTTTTGTAGAATTACATTTACAGAAGATCTTGAAAAGTCTTTTTTTCAGTTTTAATTGTTTAGTTATATTCCTATAATCTCTCAGCATTGTTAAAATCGAGATTAAATATCTATATATCCAAAAATGTTACAAAAATATACAGGCTTTTCACATGACTGTATAAGCGCACAGTGATTTTCCGAACACCCTGTATTTTCTGTGGTGCGTATTCAGTGAGCAGACCCTGAGGTCAGATGTACTCCATGACCTGGAAGGCTAGGGAATGGTAACCAGTTGGGCTGCAGCAAATCTCTGGGTTGTGTTGGTGGCTTGTTTGTTTTATAATTTCTCGCAAATCTACACGAGGGCTGTCTGTGCTAGCCGTCCCTAACTTAGCAGTGTAAAATTAGAGGGAAGGTAGCTAGTCATCACTACTCACCGCCAACTCTTGAACTACTCTTTTATCAACAAATAGCAGGAGTGTCCGTTACATTATAACGTCCCCATGGCTGAAAGGGCGAGCATGTTTGGTGTGACTAGGATTCGAACCCGCGACCCTCGGATTACGAGTCGAGTGCCTTAATTACCTGGCCATTCCAGGGCTGGTGACTAGTTTTCTCTTGGCCCAAATCTAGTTTGAGAAGGTTGATCCACCTGAAAGGAAACCACAATAGCTGTTTCTGTAGCTTTTTCCCCTCTCTAATGAACTAAGCACTTGAGCACACGGTTGTTTTCAGTATGATAAGATATATTTATATAACCCTCAAAATATAATGAATTGCTTTTGGTGAAATTATCTAATCACTTAGCTTAAAATATTAACCATGAAGAAATTGTTTTGTGACAGTATGAGTTTTTTTTATTGTTTTTTCATGAAAAATCATTGTTTATGTGGTTATATTGAGAACACGTTTGACGAGTAGATAAAATTATAAAAGTTTGGTGTCAATATACTAAGCCCAAAGGTGTCTTAGTTAAGTGAGGAACGGGTACGGTGACGTATTCCGTAGAATGGTTCCGGTCAGTGTTTATAACTACGTTACGGAGTTGTGAGTACAAGTTCAGCAAGCTGGAGATGATTTTCATTTTTTCACAAAATTACCATTTCTACAGAACATGTAATGTATCACCCATAAAATTGTTAGTTAAAACTTTAATTAGGAGTTTTAATTTAAAAATGCAATTAGTTTTACATGTTTAACGTGACTTAAACTCTAAAGGAAGCCTTAAAATTAAGTAAATTATAACTTTCATCCATAATCTTATTACATATACTGTATTATTATTATTAAGACGTTGTTATTGATAATAGTTATAAATATATATATATATACCTATATGTTCAGCTGTTACTTTTACTATTAGTTGTATTTTAAGTAACATTCTATTTCAACAGTGACAAGAGGTTCGATTTTAAATTTCATTACTTGTTGTGAACGTGATAATATGGATGAAAATCAAACATTTTGGAATTATTGAACTCTTTCATATCGAAATAAAGTATGTATTATAGTTAAGAAATGGAACATGGATATACTTTATGTTGTATTTAAAATTAAAGATATTGTTATGAGTGGGTAAAACAGAAGATGAGTAACTTTAGAAAGTTAATTTTACATAGAATTTAATTTGGAATCAGAAGTAGAGCTAATAAAAATCAATATATTAATAATATATTATATATATATATATATATTAATAATATATTATATATATTGTTCTTTTGAGTATGAGAATATTATATTGGAATGTTAAATTTGGATAGTAATTTACATGTGACTATATACAGTGTTTATGAAAGTGAAGTATTTTCTTTGTATATCATTTGTCTGCTGATACAAAATGAGATATTATAGTGCAAATTCACTTAGTTTTTATATAATTTTAAAAATTACAATTTCACTACACATTGTGTACTCAGCAGTAAATTATTGTTCATTTATTGTAGCATTTGTGTTACATGGAAATATGAACTGTACAATAAATATAGTATTAAGTGCTTGTTGTTGCCATATACATAAACATTAAATATATCACTTTTGGACCTTCTATAAAAAGAAATATATATATAACAAGATATAATACCACACATATATTCAACATATGACTTGAAACCATCTAATGTTATTGCAGAAACTTACAACTTGATTAGAATTCATTGTTGTGTAACAAATAAAATCTGTAGTGTTCAGTTTAGTTAATCTTCTGTTTCTCAGCTTTGTAGGCTGAAATACCAAAAACATAGTTAAAAGAGGGCTTGGTTTAATTTTTCATAATAGGTATAAATCTGTTTTTATATTTTGATGAATAATTGTTGTTCCTGGTCCAATGGTACCACATATGTAATATTTTTTTTTGTAGTGTTTCCCTTTTCCCAGGATGCAAGTAAATATAGACTTGAAGCTGCAAATCATTATGGAACATCTAAGTATATAAAATGTTAATTTTGTTACTAAAATTTGACAAAGAAAAGTATACTATTCAACTAGAAAATGCTTAAACAGACTAAACTCATGAATACTAACAAAAATATTGGACGAGTATCGCCAATTGTGAGGAGAAGTTGTTTTTCAGGAGCATCATCATCTCTGGACTCTGCAGGCTTTTATCAGCATGTTGATACAGCCTCTAGCAGTAGTTCGTTGCCTGCTTGTTTGTGCTCGCATTGTTTAAGTGCTCCAAATTCGTCACTACATCTAAGCAATGTGGCACAGAATTCAGGAGGGCGATCCATCTTCTGCAATCAAAGGATGAGTGGTAATTGTGTTTCATTACCTGAAGTTTCTGAATTTAATGAGTCACCAGCAACTGGAACAAGGCCTACTTTGTCAGCATTATCATCATCATATTCAAATGAACCAGAAGTAGAAATTCATGTTAATAACCTAGACCCTAGCATTGATGTACGAGAAATGAGAAATATTCATGTTAATAACCTAGACCCAAACATTGATGTACGAGAAATGAGAAATATTCTTCTTTCAGTTTTTCAAGAGTATACTAAGGTGAGATATGATCTAAGAATGTACATGTTACATTGTTATATTTCTCTACTCTGTACTAACATGTAATCTTGAAATACTATTTATAATGTGTTAAATAAACACTTGATAAAATAATATATATCATGCTCTTATTGGAAACATAGGTTCCTGTAAAGTTATTGTCTGGTTAGTTGGGTTAATTGTGAAATTATTAGTCTGTTGAGCTGTTTACAGTAGTTTCTTCAAAGAACTGTAACAGTTTCAAACATATTTCAAGTAGGGACTGTTGATTACTGACTGGGTTAGGGATGCACTTGCTTGGTGGCGTAGAGGTATGTTGCTCCTTTATTTACATTTTGTTAAAGTTTTTAATGAGGAAGCATGAGCATGTGGGATTCCACTTTATACAAGTTTCTCTTAAGGCATATTTAAGCAATTTTATATAAATATTAATATTGAAAATTTCAGAGACAAATAGTTTAAATGTGTAACAGTTTACACAGTGATTGTTATAAAATCAGTTATAGTTTGCTGATACTCAAGAGCATTCATAATTACAAGTTCTAATGTGTGGAATACACATGATTCATTTGATAATGTAGCATTATTAGAACCTTTCACAATATTTGCCCCATTATCTCTTATGAGGAGGTAACTATATATACATATTTCAAGTTCTCATTTAATTGTTAGATCTTGCAGTTTTTATCTTACTGTATGATCAGTTTAAGTTCCAGAAATGTGTTTGACAGCATGTTGTAAATCCATATGTTTATGTTTTGTTGTTAATTAATATTACATTCTGATTAAAACACTGCTCAGAACTATGAACCCATCTAATAATGTGTGTAGCTAGTTAAACACACTGTTCTTAATTATAAAGAATACAGTACCTTGTTTACTCAGTTGGGTACTTACTCTCTATGTTAGTGATATTTTTGTCCATAATTACAGTGATATCTCGAAATCCTACCAGTTTAAGAGATAGAAGTTAGTTACATAAAACTATAATTAGTTTTACACGTGGAAAGTTTTTTAAGGTCACGTGATAATCAATGAAGACAGAGTTTATTATAGAATCACATTTAATATTACTGACAGCAGTTAATAGCTAAGGTAAAGAATTGGAAGTTATTGTGTACATTGCAAATGACAAAACACTTTATAACGAGAAACCCTGAATATGACCTAAGATAGTTGAAATGTTGCTTTCTGTTTTATTAGTAAAAGTGCTAATACCCATACCAACCGTCCTGAGATACAATGACGGAACTGTACCTGACTTTTTGGACTTCTGACTACACGTATTGCTCAATCAACACCTGCTGACATGTTGCAATTTGTATATACATATACTGCAGGGATGCTATATATTGAGATTTTAAAAAGCTGTTAGACAGGTATAGAAAAGACTATTTATAAAACATTTTCATTTTTGTAGAAAAATGTTATTGCCACTATATCACGGCAACTATAGTCTACATCTATTCACCTGGAATCATTAAATTATCCAATGTTGAAATATTCTTATTGTACCCTGGTCTGTCTATAGCTTATCTTTATTGCCCAAAACTTCATATTTAATTTTATATTGGATGCTATGCTTCATTGTTACAGCATCCTGTGAAACTTGTGAAGCCTTTTGTTTAGATAAATATATCAACTGTTTGATTATAAGATATTTGTGTTGTTTACATAAAGGACTTGACAAGATATTTAATATCTGGCCAAAATACCATCCATTACTTCTTCTCTTGATGTTTGTACATCAGGGGTCAAGCTTTATATAAAGGAAACACATTAAAATCAAGGATATAAGCCTGTTAAAGGGATTAAACAAGTAACTTTTTAATGTCTACACTTTTCATTTCATGTAAATAAAACTTACCTATGTAATGGCCAGTGTTTCTAAAAAAAAATGCACAGAACTGCAACTACCAATTCAAGACATTTCTAGTAAATCCTTAGATGAATATAACAAGACATTTCTAGTAAATCCTTAGATGAATATAACAAGACATTTCTAGTAAGTCGTTAGATGAATGTAACAAGACATTTCTAGTAAGTCATTAGATGAATGTAACAAGACATTTCTAGTAAGTCGTTAGATGAATGTAACAAGACATTTCTAGTAAGTCGTTAGATGAATGTAACAAGACATTTCTAGTAAGTCGTTAGATGAATGTAACAAGACATTTCTAGTAAGTCGTTAGATGAATGTAACAAGACATTTCTAGTAAGTCGTTAGATGAATGTAACAAGACATTTCTAGTAAGTCGTTAGATGAATGTAACAAGACATTTCTAGTAAATCGTTAGATGAATGTAACAAGACATTTCTGGTAAATCGTTAGATGAATGTAACAAGACATTTCTAGTAAATCGTTAGATGAATGTAACAAGACATTTCTAGTAAATCATTAGATTAATGTAACAAGACATTTCTAGTAAATAAGATGAATCTAACAAGTTAGATGAATGTAACAAGACATTTCTAGTAAGTCTAGTAAGTTAGATGAATGTAACAAGACATTTCTAGTAAGTAACAAGTTAGATGAATGTAACAAGACATTTCTAGTGAATGTAACAAGACATTTCTGGTAGATGAATGTAACAAGACATTTCTAGTAAGTCGTTAGATGAATGTAACAAGACATTTCTAGTAAGTCGTTAGATGAATGTAACAAGACATTTCTAGTAAGTCGTTAGATGAATGTAACAAGACATTTCTAGTAAGTCGTTATATGATGTAACAAGACATTTCTGGTAAATCGTTATATGAATGTAACAAGACATTTCTAGTAAATCGTAAGATGAATCTAACAAGACATTTCTAGTAAATCGTAAGATGAATCTAACAAGACATTTCTAGTAAATCGTAAGATGAATCTAACAAGACATTTCTAGTAAATCGTAAGATGAATCTAACAAGACATTTCTAGTAAATCGTAAGATGAATCTAACAAGACATTTCTAGTAAATCGTTAGATGAATCTAACAAGACATTTCTAGTAAATCGTTAGATGAATCTAACAAGACATTTCTAGTAAATCGTTAGATGAATCTAACAAGACATTTCTAGTAAATCGTTAGATGAATGTAACAAGACATTTCTAGTAAATCGTTAGATGAATGTAACAAGACATTTCTAGTAAATCGTTAGATGAATGTAACAAGACATTTCTAGTAAATCATTAGATAAATATAACACAACATTTCTAGTAAATCCTTAGATGAATATAACTTTACCCAGATGTTTGCTCATCCCTTTACCTTTAAGGCTTTTTATATTCAGAAAAGAAATGGTAGTCATAAATTATCTATTTATTCTGACCTTACAAGCATAGTGGCTAGGGCTAGGTTTTGTACTGTTTACAAGCTAAGTTAAATGTGATTTTTTTTTTTTTTGGTGACCAGACATGTTCATCACCATATTAGTTGGAGTCTAAGGTTTTTCTATAGTGAAAATTTTTTAGGTTGTAAATGGTTGATATGAATACCCTTTCAACTAGAACTCTGAATGTTATAGTCAAGCTAGCCTTATGACCTGATGGCAAAGAGAAAAAAAAAGCCTTTTCTGCTATGGCATGTAACAAATATTGTAAAATTGAAATTCCATTATACATTCTTCTAACATGCACAGGAAACTTATATTTAGGTTAATGAGGAAAGGTTGAATATTATCAGTTATTGTTATATCAAAGATTATTAATTTTTTTGTTTAAAATAAATGATAAGAATGTTTAAAATCTGATGTGGGTTCAGTGATGAACCTCCATGGTTATATTAGTGAAAATCATTGTAATCAGAAAATATTAAATCTGTTTGGTAAATTTAATGTTATTTGTCGTGTTCTTATAATTTCTGCAACGAGACAACATTTTTTCATGTTAGTAAAAATGTTGCAGTTCAACTATAAATATTTTTATAATTTTAATGCCTACAGGCAAACAGAAACTTCAGAAATCATATGACAGTTGTTGAATTACACCACTTTCTAAAGATTGGTTGAAAAACATATTAAAGATAATTTTAAAAAATAATAAAAGCCATTGGTACATTAGTGTGTAAAATATTGTGAAATCTCTCTTAGGGTTAAAACTAACTCAAACATTTATTATAAACTTTTAGACAATGATTCAAGTGTGTAATATAGAAGTTAAAAATTACTTCACCCTTAGTTTTCACTATTTTAAAAAAAGTCACTGAAATTATAGTTTAACAGCAGCATATAAATATATGACTGGGATTCTTAAAATTTTCTGATCAAAAGTAAACTAACTACAAAGCTCAAAGCAAAAATGCAATAATGAGCACATTTCAGTATAATAAACATGACTAGAAACATTTAATGTTATAGATAGTAGATTCAGAAAAATAAAACTTGTAATAATTAGATTACATTAAATCATCATTAGCACCCTAACCTCTGTTAACAATATTTTTGATAGTAAGGTTGAATATATTTATTGATTTCTCAGAGTCAACACTTTGTATTATCAGTAATTACAGTGTGTTTTGATAAACCTAAAATATATTAGTATATGTATAGAAAACATGTTTTGTAGGTCATGCACTTTTCTCTCAGGATGCTGGAAGATAAGAGCTTAAAGGTTGTGGTCAGGGTGATGTCTCTTCGTGAGGCACAGTTTGCAGTTTCTAATCTTCATGGCCTCAAGATTGGCTCGAGAAGGATCTTGTTAAGTTACCAGTCAAGTGATAGTAAACCTCCTTTACAAGTGTTGAGGTGATTATAAGTCTTGGTGTGTTTTGTTGTTGTTGTTTTTATAAATTACTCAAACGGTTGTTATTTCTTTAGTATGGTTTTTAGTTTATTCATCTAACTTTCAACATCATATCTGGTTAAAATTCAATGAAATTTACTTATGTTTAATTGGTTCATTTTGTAGATTTTTACCTTTCTAAAAGAATATGGTTAAATCTACTAAGATGCTCAGAAAGTCCTTTAAAATTTGCTTTCACATATAATTAGCTTGAAAAACATTGTACAATGCATTTCAAGATAGTTGATGTTTCTTCTACTTCTTTTGTGTTATGAAGCAGAAATAATTCTGACCCAAAACTCTGTGTTAATAGAATATTAACAATACATTTCAATGTTTTTTTATGTTAATGATAAGTAATATTAAACCTGCAAGCTTAATGCATTTTGATTTTGAATTTTTTATTTGTTGTGTTCTGTTTCTTTAGGTGTTTGTCTATCTATACCTACATGTGTCATACTTTATAATCATTGCATTGTGGTAGAAAATAATCCAAACAGTTAGAACTGGTTTGGTAATGCCATTCTTAAAATATATATATAGGGAAAAATAACACACTTTGATAAAGTTAAGTAAACAAAATCACAAGGATCCCAGGGCACAAACTATATTGTGTGATCATAAAATTTACCCTAAAAAAACAGGTTGTAACAAAAATAAGTTACCCTGGGAATTTTTCAATTTGTGCAGCATATTTTGTTTATTTTTGTTGTGGCTTGTTTTTTACATTATAACAAACTAATTTATATAAAGAGTAACCTTCTACACACACACATACACTAAAAAAAATTTTGTTCAAAGTTTAGCAGGCTTTAGAAAACTTGAATATCTTCAGATCTAAGAGTTGAATGGATTCCAAGTGTTTTGTAAAAATACATGCCTTAATCTCATTTTTACTACTTCCAAGACAACCTTTGCTCTGCTGTTTTCATTAATGACAGTTTTATTTGAAAGTGATATTCAAAATGTTTATTTTAAATAAATCCACTGTTATAAAATAATGTCAGTCTCATCCATTCAGTTCATTATGATACAGTTCTGGTGTCTGATGATTAATTGTGATATCTAAATGATTGACAAGTTAGTCCACACCTATAAACATTCAGTTGAGATGGTTTTACATCTTCACATTTAAGGATGTTTTACTTCATTTGGATCATAGTCTTTACAAATAACAAGGGGAACCTATTACCATTGTTGCATGTGTAAAGTTTGAGTGCTGATGAGGTTCTGTGTTATCTTTGTTGTTTCTCTGAAAGAAGAGTTTCTTTGGTGACCATGACATTTTAGCATGTGTGTGTGTGCATGCAGTCATTGAAGTATTACATACATACAAACATTGGGATTAAAATCTAGCAATATTTTAAGTTACAAACTTTAGTTAACTATCATAACTATCAGTAATTTCAATAACTTATATTTTTCTTTCAGCTAATAAACGTATGCATAATTTATTCATTTTGTACTTTTCAAGTAAGTATAAAGAGCAGTATTTCTAAGACATACTTACCTCTGCTGCTACTTATAACTATTACTGAATCACCAGAGTTTCTTCTTTGCCCATCTAAGCATTAGTCTGAATTTTTGTCTCACTTTATCCAGTTTCTTATACCTCACTCAACTGTCTTTGGTGATAGTTGTCTTGTAATACTCTCGACCTATGTCAATATGCCATTTATCCTGGTACTGCATACAAGTACCCCTTAATTCCAACCTGGAGTAGTGAAACCTCATCTATCTGGTTGAGGCTGGCTTATAGTGTTGGTCACTAATGCACAGTTCCATCCTTGATATAGAGACTAAGTTCAGGGTTAAGAGCACACCTGTTCTGAATGTAGCGAAGGTCCCTCACTCATGATCAATACAGATGCTTTCTGTACACCTTTTTCATTGTGGGATTATAGCTATAGTGTCAGCAGATGGTAAGCATGTTTTGGAAGTTAACATTTTCCTAAATTGAATATGTATTTCCAATCATACTAACCTCTTCTGATATTCTCCTGCCCTTTCTACCCACCCAGAGCTTGTGTTAGAAACTGGGATGGTGTCAGTCTTGAAAAAGTGATAAAATTACCTGAAAAAGGTGATTATGTGCAGTACCAGGATAGAGGATGCATTGGTGTAAGTAGAGAGGACAATAACTTCCAAGGGCAATTGGGTTGGGTGTAAAAGACTGGAGAAAGGAAGAAAAAATTTAGACTGATGCTTAGATGGACAAAGAAGAAACCCTGGCATTCAAGCTATAGCTGTTAGTATCAACAGAGGTAAATATTATTGGAAATACATTTTCAATTGTAGGAAAATGTTAACTCTTAAAATTTAGTAGTAAATTATACTTATTTTCACTGAAGGATATGCAAAATACAATGCATTTATAGATAGATTAGGAAAGGTGGAAGTGATGCAAGGAACAAGTTTATTTATTTTTTAGTTGTACATTTACTTTATTATAGTTCTGTTGAGTAATTTAAAATTTTTTGTTTAGTTTTATTGCAACAGAAAGTTTTTTTGGGATTTACTGGTGCAACAGGTGAATTAATTGGACACATGCATGTAATTTCACTATTATGCCACAAGCGTGGTGAGGTTCACAATATTTTGCTACTAGAATCAAGATTTATGTTTGTTATTAGTATTTTTAGCCACCAGAGTTAGTTAATGTTCTAGTCAAAAATTGATTGAAGTGTATAAAAGAAAGTTTTAACCATTTTAAGGTTTGTGGTAAAATAATTGTATTTTGCATTAAATAATACCATTTGGGTATGAAATTACAAGATTCATTTTTGTGTCTAGACTTTTGTGATATTAAGTGGATGTAATTTTCAGATGTGAAGTACTTGCTTTATTGAATGATGTACCATTCAGCAGAATTTCCTTTAGAAACTTGAAAGAAAAGTTTCAGAACAGGTAAGTTGAGTAAATGAGCAGGTTTTAAGAGATTGTTATGTGCATTAAATTTTTTGTATTTGATGATAAAATGTGATACTAGGGAAAACTATTGTATTAACAAAAATAGTGACAAAAAGTAACAGTTGTGAACTCTTATGTACATGTATAAGAACATTTCCTTGAATACAGTACTGAATATTAACTTCTGTGTAAGGTGACACTTTAAGTTATAAACTTTGCATTTTTGACTAAAATAAAGTTACAGTACTAATTCAATTATCTAAATTATTCTCTGTCTGCCTACCTTTATATAAAATGGATATCACATTTTCTTTTGTTAAGATATTTCTGATTTCTTGTGAGACTGTTTATTAAGTTGTTTTCATGTGTTTCTTTGGTGATTCAGTTGCACACGTGTTTTTGTTCTTAAACACTCAAAAATGGTATCCAGATAATGAAATGTACTTAATACTATCTTTTGTGTGTTTTATTTCCAGCCTAAAAATATTTTGCATGTAAATTGTAATGAATGTGTCAGTAAGGATTGAGGCAAGTTATAGGTCAACTCATTATTCCTGCACTAATTTAGATAGACTAGTAGGTATTTATGATCTATTTGTGTGAACTTTGTTTTATCAGTGTGCATTCATTGTTTTAATTTTGTAGTTGAAGCAAAATTTAGAGGATTCCTTTCAATCTACAGTTAAAATGATGAATGAGTGAAACATGGTTTATGATAGGTCTTCATCCAGCTTGTCATTCAAATTCTTCCAAACATACATAGTATTTATTCCTTTCTCTGTTTAGTATATAATGTTTGTTACAAATTACCTCTGAACTTAAAATGGTGGATAAAGTGTTTAAATTCATTTCACTTATAAGGCATTTATTATGTTAACTTCTGATTCCAATTGTTCAGCTTTTTCTTCACTTATATTCTAACTGAAGTAGTTAGTAGGCAGTTATTTGGTATTAATTATTACCTTTTCATAGCATAACTGGTATTCTCAAAGTGATGGAATTTAGCTGTTAGAGATGAGCTTTTAAATAAGGTTTGTTTTGTTGACTATAAGATGCAATGTGTGTTTCATGTACCAGTTTTTAAAACCTCTTTTTTTAAAGGTAGATAGAGTATTCTCATAAAGAGCAGGAATGTTATGTTCAGTTTTTTTTTTAACTTGTAATTGTGAAACTTACACTAGTGTTTCTGAATGCTCCAGAAACACTAATGACAGAATAACAACACACACTGCTTAAGACTGTATGTGAGTTATGTTGGTAAGTAATATTGCATGTGTTTATATTATCTAGGTACAATAGAGCAATCACTGTTTCAGACCTGACCCAGATGGATATGTTAAAAATTACTGAAGAAACTGGAGACTGTATTGTATGCTTAAAGCCTGATTGTCGAATCACATCGTCATATTTTGAGGCTGAAGGATCACACCAGGTAAGCTTTACTTTCTGTTATATTTTAATTTAGAGAGCTCCATTTTAAAAAAAAAATAGGTAACTACAAGAAATACTGAACTAATTTGGCATTTGCAGCTGTACAGTTTTCAGTTTTGGAGATTGACCTAGTAGAATACATCAAAAACTAAAGAATGACTTCCTGCAGAAAACAGGGGTAAGTTTTTGGAATACATGTAAAACCAAAACTATGAGACCAAAAATGTCAGTTTGAAATTCTGTAGTAGATGACAAATGAACTATCAACATGCATGCACACATACAAATAAGAAGTATTTTAAGTTGTTTTAAAAACAGGTATATAATAAGCTTTTAGTAGCTGAGATAATAGTGTTTTTAAGCTGTTAGTATTCCATGAGTTAGTGCAAAAGGACTCGTACTTTCTCTACCAGTGGTTTTGCACTGATTTCACTCTTGTGTGTCATTACTTTATAATTTTGTTTCAGCAGTGATCTTATTTTTTGATGACTTCATTCAATGACACATACACCCACACACACAAATATATATATATATATATCTGCAGAATGTTAATGCAAACCTTACATTTTACACATTGAGTTGAATTAAACGTTGACGCTTTTCAGTATCTGAATGTTTTTCTAATAGTGAAGTGTTCACAAAGTCAGAACAAACGTGGATGAATTTATATGCTGTCATTTATTTCCAGCTTTTTCACAAAAATAATGTATCTGCCTTAGATGTTTGAAAAAGATTATAGAATCATCTATGACTTATATATTCTGTTAACACTGGCCAGCAAAAGTACATATGCTGTTTTCAATAATGTACTAAGTCAACTTGAAGTATTGAGTTATATTCAGGAAAAAATGAAATGTTAGTTATCAAGAGGATTGGTTTTTCTGATTGAATCTACAGAATTCAGGAATACCACTTCATGTAAGATTGTAAGTTCTGAGTAAAATTGTATTTTTTTTTTCTTATTTTGAATTGTGTTCACCATGTTAAGAATTCTTTCACTTGTGATTGGAGTATAGTGAGGAGTGCAGTGCAAGGTTTCTTATAGAAATGACTTTCATTTTTCATAAATAAAAGAATGAGAAAGTAAAGTAAGTGTAGATAAATTGTGCTTCAATGGACACTTTTCTGATTTGTTGTTTTGTGTAACATAAATATTTCTTCAGCAGAGACAATGCTCCACTGAGAAACCTTTTTGTGAACATCATTTCCAACAATTTAGTTGGAATGACTGGACAAAGCCAAGAAGTACATACCCATTACCCAAAGTGTGTGTGTCATTAAAGACCCTTGGACCTCGTGTGCATAAGATGCTAGACAATCACCATGGCTCAATACCACTTAATAGGTAAAACACTTTTACCACTCTTGTCATATCTATTCCATTATATATTATGCAAAACTACTAACTCTTTATCAATTAAATGGGTTTTATTATATCTATATTCAAATTTATTTACACTTGGTAATTTTCAAACTTTTAAAAGAAATTAGTGTACAAATGCCATTAAGAAAAAACATTGCAAAGCCTTTATAAATAATACAGGGTGTTCGGAAAGTCACCGTGCATTTATATATTTATTAACAGACATGTTTCAATATAGAATACTGGAGGTAAATATGAATGGCAATTATAAACAATGTTGAAAGTGACTCCTGTTGGCATCAATACAGGCCTGGATCCTTCTTATTTTGTTTCTAAACACCACAATAAGTTGCTGGCTTGAAATAGACTGAATAAAATATGATTACAAAACTGCAAAGTGACTTTCCAAACACCCTGTAGAATGAAACAAAAGAGGTCTGTTTTTAGTACCTGTGGTATTTAGGTTATACCAGGTTAAAAATTATATACACATTAAACAAAAAATAGATTAATTGTTAGTCAGCATAAAAATTATTGAATGTACAGCATGAAGTTAGAACATGGAAAATGGTAATAACTAAATAAATTTGTAATATAAAGGAATCTGTTTGTGACTGAGTGTAGTAAGTTGGTTAAAAGATAAAACTGAGAGAAAGAATTTAATGTTTATATTATGCACTTTAATTCTTATATTCAAATTACACCTCAAAGTAGTTTAAAATACATAAAAAATTTTGAGAACAAGTAGTTTTTGATTTAAAGGTTCATTATAAACAAATAAAAACTGAAGATGTCCATATGTGCAGTTGTGATGTTGTAACTCCCTTTATAGTAAAATGTTTTATTTTTCATTTTAAAAGTCAATAATGCCACAAGGGAAAAGTAGAGAAACATTTATCTTTTCTTTTAAATAATAAAAATAATTTGAAATAAGCAAATTATGTGTACAACTCCATCACTAGCATCCAAACTATATATTCTTTAAAACCTATGTTAACATACATTCATTACATGATAATAGACAACCTCACATGCTACATGCATGTCAAAGAACACCATATGTGTGTATAATTTAAGGAGAACATGGTCTTGTTTTTCCATTTACCTTTGCCAAGGATTACAGTTGAAGGATAGAATTCTCCAAATCTCTTGGCTCAATTAGAAACAGCAAATTGAAGAACTGACTGGACCTCATATTTCTTCCTATATATGTTTATAAAAGGTTTATGTAAATACTTTTTATGTTGTGTGATTATTGATTGATTAAGATATGAATATAATGGCGTAAAGTGGTCATGTAATGTCAAACTAGTGACACTTAGTAACCAAAAATTATCTTCGAAAGTTGTTTGTTTCCTAACAAATTAAGATTTTATTTTATGAAATAATTTTCTTTTACAGCTTCTGTTCCTGTTATGTAGCACAGTTTGGCCCATTGACAAATAAGGACAAAAACACGGAGGTCTTTGAAGATAAAGAAAATTTAGTTTCAGATGGACAAGGTGTTCCATTGGAGTATCTTTTAACTTGCATCCCTGGAGTGGAGATAACCAAGTCAGGGTTAGGAATCAAACAAATACAGTGGTACAAAGTTACAAACACTTCACAAGGCAGGTTTTTCATTCTTCTCGCTTATTATTTGTCATAAAACAAGTGTAGATTTTAATATATTTTGTATGTTTGTAGCTTAGGTACTTGAAGACATGTAAGATAGAAAAAAAATGTTTTTCTATCTTATATGTTTTGTCACTAACATAACATACTTGTAACAATATCTTGTTATTGGTTATGTGTATTCTGTGTTCGAGAGTTATTTATAAATTAAAGATATGGCAATACAATATATGAATTGTACCATGAAGCCACAATGTGATTGTATTGATACATTGTGTGATATGTACCTTCATGAAGTTTGACAAGCTTCCAGTAAACATTATACATCTTTTGTACAGATGAAAAAATCAGAATTTCTAATAAAGCATTTTTGCTAATAAATTAATGATTTGACAAAGAAAGATGAATATTGAGTACTACATGTTGTCTTCATTTCTTTTATCAAAAATGTCACATGCAAAGTAACATAAATTAATAGTAACAAAACAGATAGACAGATATTAACTTTGTTTTATTTCATATATCTTACCAGCTGCTATTTATTTAATCAAACCTGAGAATTTAAAAAGTCACTGTCAGGTGTGAAGTCCTTAAATAAGACAGTTTTAGTAATGTAGATAATAAATTACAGGCATTGGTAAAACTTCTGTATCTAGATACATATTATATCACAGCTTCAGTATCTAAATACACATCATGTTGACTACTATGGTGAAATAAGCAACCCTAGTAGAAATATTAAAAATGTTGTAGGTAATGAGTAGAATGTTATTCAGTTAAAAGTTAATGTAATGAATAACCATTGTTAATCAGAAATATACTAACCAGGCAAATTAGGGATGGAGTACATTTTATAATTTAATTTTAGGTAAGAATCACCCTTCCCCCCCCCATTTTATGTGACAAGAAAATGGTAGGTATTTTATATCATAATGTAAAATAACATCAAAATGATTATGAATCTTAGAATTAAAATTATTAAAATGTACTTTAGAATGTAAAGTTATTCCCATCATATTAGTATCCCAAACAAACGACTCTTATTTTAAACAAATTAAAAATTGAAATGTGTTGATTTACTTGTCATGTAAAACTTGATATAACTAAAAAAATAAACACAGTAACATTCGTTTTATATTTTGTGAGTTGTGGCATTGTTCAGTGATGTAGTTGTTTGTAATTTTGAAACTTAACAATTTGAAGAACTGATGCAGAATAAATGTTTAATTCCCTACAGTAATTTGATTATTTCTTTTAATTATAATACAGATTTTATTTAAGTAATTGAACAGTTTTTTGAGGGACTGTTATATCAATGGATGTTATTTGTCATACTTATTGAACTTAATATCATATCTATGTTTCAGAGAGCAAGCTAGGATGATGCCTAGAAGTTTATAACATTTACACAGAAAGAAGACTTCTAATAATAATAAATGGCATCTTAAGAATGTAATTCTGTTAAAATTCCTGTAAAAATTAGTTGTAATTTTTTTAGTTTTTGATATTTTAAATATTTGATTCTGAACTGAAAGTTTATATATTTCCATATATGCTTTCTAAAACTCCTTGCAATATCCAGTTTATTTTATTTTTTTCTTCAAGGTGGATGTAAAAACAAACAGTCTGTAGAAGATCATCTTGCTCTATTTAAGCAAGAAATGGTGGAACTTTTGAAAATTCAACCACAATGTTTGTTACCTTTTGATCAGTTTGTTCCTGCCTATCATCAACATTTTGGGCATCAGTGTTGTGTTGGAGATTATGAATTTACAAAATTAACAGAGCTGCTTGAAGCAGTGTCAGATGTTGTCCAGGTAAACAGAAAAATTACATGTGGCTGTCTCTCTTAATCAGTTTGTTCAGTTATGCAACATTTGATTCAATGATTTTGATTTGCCCATCAAAATCATTATAAAATGTCAATTAATTATTAGTATTCACCAGAAAAAAAAAAGCCTCAATATTTTCTAATTCAAAAACTGAATAAACTCATTTGTGTAATAATTTCATATTTATCAAGACAAAACAAGATGGAATTCTCTGTAGCAACTGCACATTTCTTTACTTTTTATCAGTTATATTGTTGTGCATCAGTGATACCAACCATGGGGTACACATGCACTATATATTTGATTTGTTTTTATTATTCATCAGGATTTCTACCATTCTACCCTCAAATTGAAATTCCTTTATGCAGTATTAGAATAAATTAATCTATGAGACCATAGGCATGACCAAATACATCAGTCACAAAGATTTGATCTCCTGAGTCCAAAGTTCTAATTACATCTCAAGTTTGTATGTGAATAGAAACTTGGAGGCATTCTATAAGCTGCTGTGCCATGGCTAAAAATTTAAACAATAAAATATGTACTGATTTAAACTGAAAGCCCTGAAACTTTGTTGGTATTTTCCAATTTCCCACCCGTTTCTCTTCAGATGCACAAGCATATATTAAAAAAAACAAAAACGTTTTTGATATCACAAACTTGAATAAAATGTTGCTTATCTTTATATGGTTGAGTTTGAGTCTGTTGTAGCAGAGATTGATTTAGGTACTCACTGCAATTTTGATGGTTTAGTACTTTTTTTTTCTGCTTAAATATAAATACTCCTTTCTTCTGGGTTCTCTGTGAATATGCAGTCAAGTGGAAGAAAAATTAGAATTACAGTGTAAAAAGCAACTAACTCTAAACTGGCTGATATTGAAAAATTTCATGTACTGAGATATCTGTTGCTTTGTTTTAGGGATAACGCTATTTGGGTGCAATAATAAACATTAAATTATTGCATGTTTTAAGATTAAGAAGTATTTCATTTATGTATTTGATCATGACTTGGACACCCTTCTTATTTCATATTCTTGTGCTAAAACAGTTTTCTTTTTTTAGATTTTAGGTCAAGGATCAAGTCGTATGTTGACCTTGACTCATCTGACTCAAGTGAAGCGATTTGGTGATGACATCTTGCGTGTTCTTAGGTCACGAGCTAGCAAGCAGATATTTCTTTCTGAATTACCAATCTTTTATGAACACAAAATTGGCAGGAAACTTCAGATAAATAGCTATGGAATATGTACATTAACAGATATGTTAGCAGAAGTGGCTGATTTAGTTGAGGTAAGCTATACTTTGTCAACATTTTGGCATATCTGTAGTACGTTGTATAGTGTCAATAGAACTAAATCTTGTGTATTGTAAACAAGTGTTACAAATCTGTTTTGAAATTTTAATGTCCTGTTAAACACTTTGAACTTTATGGGACATCATGTACTTAATACTCACCTTGTATTTACCAAGTAATGTATTTGTAATGTAATTGAATTTTGAATATTTCACCATAAGATACTTGTAGCAGGCAATTCCATATAAAAAGGGGAGGAAACTGATTTTGCTGATTCATCAAAACTGTAAAATCTTGCATTTCTGTGCAATTCATTCTTAAGCATTTCGAAGGACTGGAACATCAAATCAGCTTACTGTATGTGATATATTTTTAAGTATGAGTAAAACAATTAATATTACATAAATATTTAAATTTATTCTGAGTGAAGGAACTTATTTAAATTATAGGTAACAAAGACATCAGAGGGCACTGTCATAACTAAAAGAAACAGAGGTATGCCTTTTTTATTTGATATTCCTACTTATTAATGTTTCTCAAAAAAACATAAAACTATTTATATGCATACTGTATGATTTTAGTAATCTTGTGAAAAGATACAATACACAGTAAACATTTTATTAATTTTTTTTCTCTTCTCTAACAAGAAGCGTGGCATGGTCAGGGGATGAGGGTGCTTGACTCAAAATCTAAGGGTTTGCAAGTTCAAATCCCCATCATACTAAATATGCTCACCTTCTCAGCCATGAGAGTATTATATTGTGATGGTGTGTGTTGGTAAAAGAGTAGTCCAAGAGATGACACTGGGTGGTGATGACTAGCTTCCTTCCATTCAGTCTGTTGCTGCTATATTAGGGATGGCTGTCATAGATAACCCTCATGTAGCTTTGCACAAAAATTCAAAACAAACCAATCCTTAACAAGAGTAGATAGCATCTGCCACATACTAAATGTCTCATGGTAAGTAGTTTTCACATGTGAATTAACTGTCTTGTCCAGCTTAACATGGTTTACTGTCACAGCTAGTTCACAGGTTCTGAGCACAAGATACCTGCTGCGATGTGCTAAATGTCAGTATCTTCTCTCATGTTGCAGGTGTATTTCATATACTCAAAAATAAAAGCCCAAAGTGAATTATTAAAAAGAACAGGTCTAAATTATTGATTATAAACGGTGGTTATTTAATTTAGGAGTGTATCTTACAGGGCAAACAACTGAAGAAGTTGAACGAACAAGACAGTTTGCAATGGAGGTGGTTGAATTATTAAACAATAGTCCATCAGGAACAATGCTCTTCAGCAAGTTTACCATTGCCTATCATCGTCAGTATGGTCGTCAATGTAAAGTGTCTAAATATGGATTTAATAAGCTTATGGAACTGCTTGAAGCTGTTTCTGATGTGGTAGAGGTAAATCGTTTCATTGTATATAAATTTTGTGTATAATAAAATAGTTCTTCAGTTGTTGAGGGCAGTTTATTAAAAGTTTGGTGTTTATTAAGTAATGTTTTCTTGGGCAAGAAGCATGTGACTTATTCTGTACAGAAACTTGAACGTGAATAAAAAATGTTTAGATTTTATAACGAGTATAACATTTTTTATAATCTAGCTAACTATAGTAATGTAAAAAGTTTTAATGCCACAAGAAGTATTGAAACAAAAACATCACAGGTACAACAACTGAATTAATTACAATTTAAAAGTTTTATCCCAATTTTTGCAGGTAATTGTAATTATGTTAATTTGAGACAATTCTAATTATATACCAGAAGTAGTGCTTTGTCCATTCTACACATGCATACACAGAGACAGACATACAGAAAGGGAATCACTGGGAAGATGGTTGGAAGAGTTCTGTGTAAGAATTGGAGCTATGAAGTTTGTTGTATTTTATTTACACTTGTCTTGAAAAGTCACTCACTTAGATGAAAATTTGTTGAAATAGTGAAATTTAGATTTACTTCATAAATATGTACATAGTAATTTAAGTGGTTTAATAAGCACAATAAGCTTTAATTTTTTTATATTGAAGTTTCTGCAGTGTAAAAAATCAGATGTAAGATATGTTTTCCAGAATTAATGAGATATTTTTTGAATGTTAATGTTTAATGTTAATGTATTCGTTTTGATGCAGTAATGTATTAATTGTGTGGACTGAAATCAAGAAAAAACAGGGAATTAATGCAGTCCCACTTATGTACAGTATTTTTGCCAAAACTTAATAAAAACTGGTAAGAGAGATAATACTTGCTCTTGTGTATCTAAATAAATATGGGAAAAGAAAAAAATATAACATTTTGATAATGACACAAAACCAGTTAATTTTATATTATGAAAAAAACTTTTACTGAGATATGCAGGGTGATTGATGCATTATTTCAGAAAAGGGATTATACCTGTATGATTTTAGTTTAAGATAACAGATATAATAATATTGTGTTGTAGTACACTTTCATCTGTATATGTTGTACACTAATGAAATAAGTGAAGAAAGAATTGTTGTTTTCTCATGGAGTAAGTGGGCATTGTTATTTGTACAAATGATGAATTAATGATTGCTTTGAATTGTGTTTTTGTTTTCTAATATTTTGAGTGTTCTCAAATGATGCCTCCTAGTAGTTGTGGTGATTTTTATAGACGTTATGATTGAGAAATTAATATATTTGAAAAGATACAAGGTTTTTGTATTTGAAACTAAACAGTATTGGTAGGTGTCATTAAATCTTTAGGCTTAATATTATTAAATCTGTAAACTGAATGTAAATGTGGGTTTCGGCCTTTTTGAATATTTTCTATTATCATTTGATATCCATATCTTATATTTATTGGTTTTTATAGTAGCTTTAGAAAAAACTATTAAATATTTTATCAGTAATAAATTTTATTAATTGTGCATTATAAATTGTTTTATCACTTTTTTTTCAATAAATGCATAGTACAATTAACATTATTAATTTATTTCTTATTATTTTAGTTGAAGGACATGGGTGATGATAAAGTTCTTTTGTTGAGAGATCGTCAAGAAGTACTAAATGACTTAGCTGTTAAAATAGTTTCAGTGTTAGAGGAAACTTCTCAACGAATGATTCCTTTTGCCAATTTGCCTGAGGCCTACTTCAGAGTACATAACGAGTTCTTGAACTTTCAAGACTATGGATTCAGTAGCCTTCAAGATTTACTTTCCAAACTAAATCACGCTGTTAAGGTAAAACTGTTTTTGTTCTCTTTTGAAAACATATTAATCACCAAGATCCTAATTTTTCTAATGTAATAGAAATTATAGATAGATTTAGATTTTTTTTTCTTTGTCTTGTGAATTTATTGTAAGTTTTGAGAAAGTTTTCTAAAAATTGCAAATGCTGTTTCTAATTATAGTTTTCTGCACACAAGCCCTAAAATGAAAATTATTAATGCTGAATTACTTAAACTTTTATCTTCTATTTGTAAACTTTCATTGTAAGAAATAAAAATACAAATCTATACATTTAATTCATCTTCATGAATTTTGAGAGCTCAAATATTTCAGAATGAATGCATATGGCTTTCATCCAATATTAAAAACCAGCTTATTTTATATTTTTAAAAATCTGCAAGAGTGAGAACCACTGTTATCAGAATTTGAACATTGTCCTTTTTGCTATGTTATTGTGTCATAATAACATGATGTTTGTTTTGTAACTACAAGACATTTGAACATAAACTATTGACCACCCTTTAGTGTGGATTGAGTCGGCTTAAGCCTTTAGTATGCATTTAAATAATGATACATTTATTCTTCCTGCTTGTTTTAAATCACCAGCACTCTACTTCCTGTTGAACTAATTATTACGGATGATTGTTTATTTGTTTTGAATTTCATGCAAAGCTACTCTAGGGTTATCTGCACTGGCTGTCCCTAATTTAGCAGTGTAAGACTAGAAGGAAGGCAGCTAGTCATTACCACCCACTACCAACGAATAGTGGGATTGACCATTACATAATAACACCCCCACAGCTGAAAGGGTGAGCTTGTTTTGTGTGACAGGGATTCGAACCTGCGACCCTCGGATTGTGAGTTGAGTGCCTTAACCACCTGGCCATCCCTGGCCTATTGTGGATTAACAGTAAAAAACTAAAACTGAGAAAGAAAAGGAATTGTCTGATAAAATTTAGAGTTTCGAAACTGCAGTTCAAAGAACATAATAACGATGCTATACCTATGAGATTAAAGTTTAATGAAAGATGTTTAAGACAATCAGCCAGATGTTATTCAAAAATAAAGGATATCTATGGATTTAATACCACATATAGAAATCTTTATAAGGGTTGGTTGGAAGAATGTGGTCTACATGGGAGAGCTATGGTAAAGAGAACTTACCATTTCACATGAGAACATTTTCAAGCATTTATCTAACAAAGGAGTATAAATAATGGTAGAACAAATGGGTGAATGGGCTGACAGTAGCCTAATAAAATTTGAGTTACTTGGAAACTGTGAAAGCTTTTATGTGTAAACATGACCACAAAACTTTTATACAAGTGTGTACATATAGAACAGTAAAATATTGTAAAAATAGACAAAACTATTAAAAAAAAGTCACAATTTTTTATTATGTTCCACAATGCCACTGATGAAGTGTAGTTGACTCTAGCTTCCAATTTCAGCAGTATAATGGCCTGAGTCATTCGTAACAGGTCTACGAAAGTTAAAGAAAGAACTGTTCGTATAAAACTTATAAAATGATCCAGTGACAATTCTTCACCAGGAAAAGGAATTAGTAATTAGAAAGATAAACTATAATAGTTATATGATATTGTATTCTTTGTACATATTATTTGGTATTCTAAGTTGAATATTTGAAATAAAAAACAAATGTATTAAGGTATTAACAACAACTCTACCAAAAACTTGGGTTTAACTTTAATTAAGACTTCAAATGCAAAAAAGTACAAGATTCATAAATGTTAACATTTGTGGATTTTTTGCACATGTTTTTTGTTGATATCAAATGATACTAAAATGTAAAAATTAGAAACTTAACAGTTAAATTAAAAATTTATAAACAGGGAATGTGTGCAAACTCCTTTTGCATGATATAATCTAATATTTTGTGTACTGTAGTATGACTTCTGTTTTTATTAGGTGTTTTATTGCATTCTGAAGATAATTTAGTAGTTAGAAATAGTTGAAAGAGCAATAGAATAATAAAATTAAAGGAATGCAGTTGTGAAAAGGATAGAGAGCTGAAGAGAATAACTGTAATTGTTTTTTACAATATGCAGTCATTTTAGAAAGAAAAATAGTAATTTAAATTTATTTTGTATTATGTGGTAGTTACAAGATTGGTCAAATGGACCAAGCCATTATATAGTGTTTTGTATTAGAGAAAATAACAGACAAAATGTTATGTTTCACTGGAAAGAACTTGATATTCATGTAGGAACTTCTAGAAGTCATACAAATAAAATATGAAAAGTGTCTTATGAAAAATATTTTTATTCTTAATATGAAAATTACCCTTCATTCAAACTACTCTGAGTCAGATTGACTAATGTGAATTTACAGATAAATCTCAAACAAAATTTTTAAATTAAAAACATTTTTCTTATTGTACAATACCCTTTTAATGTTTACGAAAAGCAACGTTATGGTAACTTATATACAATCTGAGAGTTTGTATATATGTATACCACACTTATTACTAGTTAAAAAGCAAAACAAAGACATTATCTGTGATAAAATACTAAAATTTGTTATTGGAGTATAGGTTTTTTACCAGGATGTAGATTACATTTTATGTCAGTCATTTTAAATAATCAGTTAAATATCTGGAACAATGTATAAATTATATGATAAAAACTCTGTAATAAGCATTGACATATCAATATACTTTAAGAGTTATCATTGCAATAATGTATACATCATTTTATCATATTGACAAAGAAATCATTATTTAAAAATTTAGATTTAAATAGTTTCTTTTATGCATGCACTCTAGATGTTGCCTACACCATGTGGCATTATGGTGGTGCCAGTGAACAGAGCCTTTCTCAAGGAGATGTCTCTGAAGGTCTGCAGGCTGTTAATGGAGCAACCCAATGGCAAAATTAGTATGAATGATTTATGTAGTCAGTTCTCTCATCGCTATGGTCAGTACTTGCATGTTTCGTTATTGCAACAAGAATTGCAGGATGTTGTTCAGGTAAATCATACTTTCTAAAGTTTTAGACTGGTATTAATATCCAATTGTTGAATTAACATTACAAAGATGCATGATTATCTGTATTTGGCAGCCAAATTTTACATTTTTTGCATATTTTTTCAGAACTAAAATACAGAAACAGTAATTTCCCTCTGTTGCATTCTTAATGATAGTTTTCTAGAGGTGCAAAACAGTTCAGATAAATGATGTAATTGCATTCAGAATCAGAATTAGAAAAAGTTTTAGTATTGCTGTAACTGTTTGTCTGATTTAAGTAAAGAAGGATTTTAATAATAGGTGTTTTTAATTGCTAAGCGAGAAAAAATGGCTTCTAAAGCTAATTGTCTCTTTTTCCTTTTCACTGGATATAATGCATTCAGATAATCTGTTACCATTTTTAAAATTTATACTTTTTATTCTCTTACTAAACTCTCACTCTGAAAGTAAATTTAAACTTAAAAAACAACAACGTTATACAAATATTTAAAAATGATACACATTCATGCAGTTAATATAGTACTAACATGTGAAAAAAATAAACAAGAAAAACCTGCTAATTCATGTTAAGATGTACTGTAAACTAATGCTTGGAAGATTACTTTTTAAATTGAATATGTTTATTTTCTCTCTGGTACCTATTAACTACACTTTTTATTTGTCAAAACACATTTTTCTTTCTTGAAATGCAGATTGATGGAGAACACATTGGATTAACACCCCAACAGATGTTAGCCAGAGATGTGGTGATTCTTATTCAGGAAAGTGGAGGGAAAATATCATTGCAGCACTTTGAAAAAGCATTTTTTCGACGTTATAGAGTGCCTATACGTCCTGCAGTTTATGGTTATGCTAGTGTCCTCTCCATGGCACAGGACTTTTCCGATTATATTACTGTTCAAGGTCGTCGTAAAAAAAGAATTCTGGCTATAAAGAAGGAAATAGCAGGTACAGCTCTATAATTTTCGATCTTCCTTTAATATGAGCATTATTCTTTCAAATTCACATCTAAAAACCATAACATTTTTGTTCCATCTTTTTCTGGATACAAATTTTTTTACTTCTTCTGAAGACAGTTGTTACTTATTTTGAACACAGTTTTTGTTACTTCCTTATCTGAACATAGTTTGTGACTTCTTGATCTGAACACAATTATTGCTACTTTTGTTCTGAATGCTGCTTTTGTTATTTCTTATTTGAACAGTTTTTCACTTCTTGATCTGAATACAGTTTTTGTGATCTTGATCTGAATGCAACTTTTGTTACTTTTTGTTTTGAATGCAGGTTATTATTTTGAGTACAGTTTCTGTTCTTATCATCACACAGATACTGTTTTGTATTATAATTTAGTTCTCTGTAAATTTTATTACAGTTATTGTTTTTGGTTATGTGTTTGTTTTTAAGTTAGTGTAAATACTTGATCAGTCAATTCCATATCTGTGGTTTGTTCCTTAGTCTTCAGAGTCTCTTGCTACTTTCTGTTGTTCTTTCCAAAAGCTACATCTAATAACTTTTCCATTAATCTATAAATTATTTCTCACACTAATATTTCCATTCTCCATTGACATAAATAGTTTATAATCTGCTCTATCTGACATTATGCCTAAGTTTTATCTTGAGCTGTTTCAAAACTGAACTTCTTTAGTAGTTGTTCATGCTGTATATTTTGACCTTGTTTTATTGTCAAATTAATAAAGGGTTTATTCTATTTTTTTATCCTCCACTTTCAGCCTAGTTCTCCAAGTTCTCTTTGCAGAAAATTAAAAATTTTGTATTGATATGTTGGGACACAATTCTAAATCTGAAATTTAATTTGTTATAAAGTTTGTGAATAGTTGGTTCTGTTTCAGGTTCTCCCTTCCCTTTACTGCCTGATGCCAGGAGTGAGGGTTTTTCAGTACCACAGATACCTGGAAAAGGAGCTATGTGTGAAGAAAAAGGTAAAAACTAAAATATTCCTGTTTGAGACTTGTGTTGTTTTTTTATTAGTAATTATTTTTAAAATAAGTAACCTTGAATTTCTTACTTAACCAGGCCAAAATTTTTAATATTATGATACATGTTCTTACTGTCAGATCTGCTGCTATTACTTTAACTTAATTGTTTATGTAATTTATCAAAATATAAAAAAACTTCCCAAATTATGATTTAATCTCCATACAGTATGGATATGCAACACCAATATATAATTTTTTTTTTAAATGAGAAACAAATGATAGAAGGTTTTGTATATTTAATAGAACAGTTTTTCAAGTAGGGTCTTAATAGATAGTTTTACATCTTATGGTTTTTGGTATCTATTTTGTAATGGCTTGAATTTTCACTCATCCTTCCTTTGTGTTATAATGAGTTGTCAGTAGTTGTGATTGTAAACATAAAAAGACAAAATGTTTTGTAGAGAAACAATGTTATATTACTTGAATAGGCAAAAATTACTAAGAAGAAATACTAGTAGATTTGTGTCACCATTCTGTGAGAACTGAATGAAGGTGAACTACAGATGTTTTCTTATAAATATAATTTATTTGACAGTGCTTGCTAAAGTATCATAAATTTTCACCCAGTCCTTTAGTTTATAGACATTGTTTCCATTTTATACCTTATTAATTTCTGATATCTATTTCCAGTCTTATGATTTAGTTAAACTGACTAGTGGAGATACAGATTACTTTTGCACATGATTGCTGAGAAATTTATTACTGTTTTCTTTCTTATGCAGTGTTACAGTTAACTAAAAAGCCAGATGAAAGTGCCGACCTTCTAAATCAGCCTGTTCCAAGCAATCTACCTCCACCTGTGTTACAGCCTGAATCAAAATCACTGGATGACAGGGATCTCATTGGTTTTGATCCTGTTGCTTGTGGTTCTAGTATGTACTCCCTGCCATTCCTTTGGTCCTAACTTCATTTCAAACTTTCATTGTCATTGTTTTAAAGAAACCATATATTTAAGATACTTTTATCATAATGTATAGTGGAAAATGAAAATAGTTGAACAGAAGCACGAAAAGTTAAACAAATCTTGCAGGTTCTCCTTGTAACTCCAATATCTGTACCTGGTAAATTTAGTCTTTACAGTTACAGTAGATATATCTATATGACTGAATAATAATTAATAGTAATGAATAACCTTTTGCTAGCTTTTATGCCTTCTTTGATGGCTTTAGGCTAGACTCTTTGAAATCTGATGCTGAACTTCTGATTGAATGTGACATATGTTCTAATTACTTTCATATCACTTTTTAAATCACTTCTTTTACAGAACAAATTGAAAATGGTGACTTTTTTCCTTTACTTTTCTAAAAACTTTAAAACAGTTTTTAGATTATCAAATGCACCTTCTGTGAAATTATGCAGTGTTTCAAGTTGTTCACTAAATTTCTTAATGCCTGTATTAAGAATGCAAATTACTCTTTATATATATAACTCAAATTCAGGAAATTGTAAAAATCTGTTATCCAAAACTTAAACTATGACTAGACTTTAGATAATCCCTTTGGACTCAGAAGAGTTTTTGGGTAGCAGGGCAAGCAACAATAAATTCTAGTAATTATTTTGTGTTGGAGTTTCATTAACCATTAGAAAGTTTGTAACATTCTGTACTGAAATATGCAATCCATGTGATAGTAAAGTGTTTCAGTGAGAAGGCATGAGCAGTTAAGGAGAGACAAAGTTTTGAAGTGGCCACACCAACTTAACTGTGATGGTTACACACACTATTTTTTTTTTTTTCATTCTCAAATCAAATCATATGAATATGACCTTTATATCACCTTTCTTTGTTATCAGTTTATAAAGTTGAAGTCCATTGTGATTACATCCACAGTGGTTACATAGGTTAGAAATTGAACTTCTCAGAACCTTGCATGTGTGGATAATTGAGGGTGAGATACTGAAGAGTAGCAATGTTTCAGTCACAGTCAATGAGGCTTGAAGCTATCTGAAAAAACCAGATGCAGTGACATTAAAGAAGGTCATATAGTGAACCCATTGATGATAATGTGGCCAGTTACAACTCAACCATTTTTTGTCTAACTTGGAAGCTGAAAATTATAATAGCCATATCTCATTGTATGCCATATCCTGCTTAAATTTCAACAAAATCAGATAAAGCCAGAAATTTTTATATCTGTTCCTTGTTATTGAGACATTTCTGGTTGAGGAAGATATCTTGCATTAAATTACTGGTATGTATAAATAATCTATGATACTTGAATGTTTTCTACATTTCTGTTAAGTTTTTTTCTGTGATTCTAGTACCATTCTCCCTTTTCTTGTAGATGATCTCCTTTGGTGTTGTGGAAGACTCTCACATTCACAAGTGTGCCATTTCCTTCTGGTCAACTAGATTTCCATCTCTTTAGAGATGCATCCCTTCATGGTTGGGGTGTGTGGGTTGATCACCAGGAGGCTTCATGTCATTGGTCTGTCAGTGAAGAGCCTTTACTTAATTAACATAGTTGGTCTTCTTGCCATTCATTGGGCTTTGGATCACTTTCTTCCCATTGCCAGACACTGTCTAGTAATGATGAATTCTATCAATCATCAAGGTGGCACCCATTTGAGGTCCCTTTGTTTTTATACATTGGATCTTCTGTATTTGGCCCACGTGCAACACATTTGTTTGATTGTGTGTCACATCCTTGGTGTTTTCAACTTTTCTGCTGTGACAAAATTGAATTGATGGAGTAATCTCTTCATCCTATTCTTTTTAGGTGACTTTGCAACCTGTTGGGTTTTTCTCATGTTGATGCATTCACCACCACCACCTTCAATCACCAGTTTACCCCTCTTCTGGTCCCTGGTACCTCATTCTTGTCCCTTGGTGTTGATTCCTGTACATGGTAAGAGGACCTCCCAGGGAAGGTTCTGTTCTTTTAATTTACCTCCTCTGGGATCTAAACATCCACCCACATGTTTTCCATAAGTGGCGACCCATAAAGGGAAGGAGAGGTTCCTGGTGTGTTTAAGGGGTCCAACTCTAACACACCACTTTGGCCTTGAATTTGGCAGCCTTGGAGTATCCCCCTCAGGTACATTGGCTGGTCTACTTGGGTTAGGGTCAACCAAGTACCAGTGTTGTATGTTCTCAACAGGTGTTGTGGACATTGTATCTGATGCTGCTGTTTGGGTATAGTGCTTGCAAAACCTTGGCGTTGCTGCAGTGTCCTTGTTTGACATTGAAGTGCATCCCCTCGTAGGGATCCATGGTGGGTGGGATCAGTGGGCATTGAAATATTCTTTTTTTTATTATGGATCCTCCAAATAAAAACCTAAATAAAATAGTGAAAAAACAGTCCATAGGTAAACAACTACATCTTGAAGATTTTGAGCAGCAACCTTCAACATCTGTTCAAAATATTCCTTTTTTTATTTTGGATCCTTCAAATAAAGACTTAAATAAAATAGTGAAAAAACAGTCCATAGGTAAACAACTACATCTTGAAGATTCTGAGCAGCAATCTTCAACATCTGTAATAACTGTTGTACCTCATTTTCTTATACTACATTCTGTTTCATACAAACCTTTAGAACAACTGTCTCCATTTTCATTTAGAAGGTACAAGAGGGACTTGTTGGCTTTCCAAAGTCAGTGAAGAAGCTTCGATATGGTGACATATTGGTAGAAACATCCACACCGTAACACAGTGAACTCCTCTTGCATTCAAAGGCAGTTGGGGATATACCTATTGAGGTTACACCTCATACTACTTTGAATTCATCATGAGGAGTTATTGTTGAGAGGGATTTGAAGAACATCTCCAGGTCAGAGATTCTCTCTGGTTTCTCCACCCAAGGAGTTTCTGCAGTGAGGCGTATCTCCACTTGCAAAGAGGGAATTACGATGCTGACCAGTGTCCTCATTCTGACATCTACATCACCATGTCTACCTGCCACCATTAAGGCAGGTTATCTTAATTGCAAGGCATGGCCATACATTCCAAACCCTCTCTGATGTTTCCAGTGTCAGTGGTTCAGTCACTCAAAGATGTCACGTTGTGGTTCCTTGATGTGTGCTTATTGCGATGACAAGGACCATGGTGCCTATGATTGTGAAACGGACCCTCGTTGCGTGAACTGCAATTGCTCTCACCTGTCCTACTTTTGTTCTTGCCCTGAATGGTTAGAAGAAAAAGAGGTGCAGCATTTGAAAACGATTCATAACATTACTTATTCCGAGGCTCAAAAGTTGCTATCCACCACTTCATGTTGGATGTATGGTGCTGCACTTCATTCCACTAATACAGTGGGAGTGCAGATCTCTTTGTGCCTCTAAAAGAATCATTCTCAAAACAAATGAAAACTCTTTTGATCACCATGTTTAAAAAAGTAGATGAATAAATGTCAACACCCATTTCTGTCCCTTACATACATTCCATCAAATCCCAACATCCACTTCCTATGACTCCAGGTACATGCATTTCCTCAGATACACCTTCTCCGACTCCAAAATGCAAAACGATCATTCATTCACATCCTCAGTCATTGGAATCCTCTTCCAACAGCAAACACCTGCCCAGTCAACCCAGGGCAGAATCCATGAAGGTCAATAGACCTCCCTCGAATAAGGAAAGTAAGGAAAAAAAATGTGGTCATAAATATAAGGGTTATCCACCCAATTAGCCTACACGTAAATAAAAATGGCCACCTTGATACAATGGAACTGTTGAGGTTTATGTTCCAATCTGAATGACATCAAAACACTGATTGCTTCCTACCATCCTGTATGTCTTTAATTACAGGAAACAATTCTGAAACCTGCCGATACAGTCACCTTTCAGCAGTTTTCTTTGTACAAAAATGACAGGCTGTGTGATGGACAAGTGCATGGAGGGGGGGCACTGTTAATTGATCAGCATGTGCCCATCTTGTCTTTGCCACTTGGCACACCCTTAAAGGCCATAGCAATCAGTGTTTCCTTGAGTCATACCATCAATGTTTGTTCTCTCCACCTGTTGCCTGGAAAGACCTATGATTAATCAGACCTTGATGCTCTCACTGAACAGTTGCTGTCTCCCTTTTTTAATTTTGGGGGTCTTTAATGGACATCATCCCCTCTGGGGAAGTGCTGATATTGATAGGAGGGATTACTCCAAAGAGCATATGCCTCCTGATCACAACCTTTCTCTTTTCAATATTGGTTCTTCTACTTATTTTCATGCATCTAGTCAGTCCTCTACTGCTATTGATCTCTCAGTTTGCTCCTGTTCACTAATTTCCCATTTTTCATGGAGGGTTGACAATAATCCACAGGGCAGTGATCATTTTCCATTACATTTAAGAGAGACTGGCCATGATCAATGCCACCCAACCCATGTGCCCAGGTGGAAGGTGAATCAAGCAAACTGTCCTTCTATCACTGCTCTCTCAGAATTTGATCCTGCCATCGTCTGTAAGCCATCAATAGATGACTGTGTAGCAGCAGTAACTGACTGTATAATACAAGCAGCTGCTCATTGTATTCCTAAAACCTCGATACGTTTTTCACAATATCCTCATCCGTGGTGGAATCCTACCTGCCACATGTTACAAAAGGCTCAAAATCGGGCCTTAAATACTTTTTGTAGGTATCCCACTCTCTCGCATCTCATTGCTTTCCAGCAGGCCCATGCATGTGCTCAGTGGGTAAGATGTCAAAGCCAGAAGGAATCTTGGATTAAGTTTGTGATCAGCATATCTTCTACCACTAGTTCCAATGTCACATGGGACAAGATTCGAAAGGTCAGTGGGAAATATAATTCTGTCCCCCTCTTAATCAAGCTCTCTGATGGCCAGGAAGTAGCTGATACCCAGAGCATCACTGATACCCTAGGTGAAAGCTTTTGCCAGGTATCTAGTACTTCTGCTTCTTCCTCCACCTTCTTAGCTATCAAGACTCAGGTAGAGTGATCACCTCTCTCCTTTCGAGCTGATTGTCTCTATGACTATAATCGTCCCTTTACACCAGTGGAACTCAAACTGGCCCTTCATCAGTCTGGCAGTACATCAGTTGTACCTGATGATGTACACAATGAAATCCTGTGCTATCTATCTCCTGCTTCTCTTGCTATTCTTTTGATTGATTTTAATTGGATCTGGCAGGAGAATGTTTTTCTGATGCCTGGTCCCAGGCTATTGTCCTACCTTTCTCTAAGCCTGGGAAGAGTCCCAAGATTCCTTCAAATTACCATCCAATTGCTTTGACAAGCTGTTTCTGTAAGACCTTAGAGAGGATGGTTAACACTTATCTCGTTTAGTTCCTCAAATCAAACGCCCCCCTCTTGCTTACCCAGTGTGAGTTCTGATAAGAGTGCTCCAATGTGAACCACCTGATTCAACTTTAAATGTCAATCAGTGAAGCCTTTCTTAAATGATAACATCTTGTATCAATATTCTTTGACATTGAGAAGGCTTATGATACAACATGGAGGTATGGCATTTTCCGAGACCTCCATATATATGGGTCACGTGGTCATTTGCCCATTTTTATTAAAAATTTTTAATGGACAGGAAATTCCAAGTTTGTGTGAGTTGGACACTTTCAGGTTCTTTTCTATAGGAACTTGGAGTCCCTCAGGGCTGTGTTTTGAGTTTCACACTTTTCAGTATAAAGATTAATTCCATCACTGAACAATTCCCTCTTACTGTTGCAAACAGGCTCTATACTGATGACTTTCACATCTCATGTCAGTCATCCAGCATGAGGTATATTGAGCGGCAGCTACAGACTGCCTTCAATCATTTATTGAAGTGAACCACAACAAACGGCTTTAACTTATCTCTCTCTAAAACTATTTGCATGCACTTTTTCCACCAACGAGGTATTCACTTTAATCCTGAACTCTGTATCGGTGAAGTTGTACTGCCTGTAGTCCCTGAGACAAAGTTCTTGGGGCTTATCTTTGATCATAAGCTGACCTTCATACCATACATCAAGCAGCTACAGGTCCAATGTACAAGAGCACTGAACAATATCCATATCCTCTCTCCCACCACTTGGTGAGTAGATTGATGTTCTATGCTGAAGATATATCATGCTCTTATTTGATCGAAACTTGACTGTGGATCACTGGTCTATGGCTCTGCCAAGACTTCTGCCTTAAAGATGCTGGATCCCATTCATCATTAAGGACTTTGGCTCTGCAGTGGGACTTTCTGCACCTCCCCAGTTCAGAACTCATGCATAGAGTCTCATGAACATTTTTTGCACCTCTGCCATTTGCAACTGTCTTTACTATATGCTTCAGAACTTCATTCCTTACCAAAGCATCCCACCTGGGATTGTGTTTTCCTTCCTTGATGGGTCATACTTTTTCAGAACAGACAATCTGCCATTGCTCATTTTGGCCTTCATATCCAGGCACAGTTGGATGAATTGGGCCTGTTCTTGGATAACATTGTGGTATCCACTGGTCATCTCATCCCACCATGGTTTGTACAGTCCCCAAATGTGACCTATCTTTAAGTCATCTGAGGAAAACAGACACTCCTGATTGAAGTACTGTCTGTTATTTGCTGAACATCTTTTGAACTATCCTTCCATTCCTATTTATAACAGTGGTTCAAAATCAGGTGACTGTGTGGGCTCAACCATGGTTTGTTGTGGTTTAGTGGTTGCTTGTAGAAATCCCCTCTACAGCTTTTGTGTTCACTGCTGAACTATATGCCATTTCTCTTGCCCTGGATCACATAGAAGCTAAGCAGTACTCAAACTGCACTATTTATACTGACTCACTTAGTTCTCTACTGGTCCTGGAATCGCTTCAAGTCAGTTCACACCCTGTTCTCACCTATATTCAAAACCGACTAGCCCATTTCTCTTTAACATCTACTACTATTCAGTTTTTCTGGATACTCTGCCACGTTGGTATTCGTGGGAATGAGCTCGCTGACATCACAACTAAATCTATCTGCTATGGCACTATCATCACTGTGCCTGTTCCATAATGGTCTATGGTCCTGTATTCAAGGCTTGGCTCCATGCCAGTTGGCAATCGACTTGGAGTGAGCAACATGGAAACAAGCTTTTCCAAATAAAACCCTATTTTGGACTTTGGCCATCTTGCTTACATAAGGATTGGAAAGAGGAAGTTCTTCTAACTAGACTACACATTGGCCACAATTTTTTAACTCATCATTTTCTTTTATCTGGAACTGATGCACCAATGTGTAGTGTGTGTTACACTCAGGTCACCATAAACCATATTTTACTTTCTTACCATTGTTATGATTCTCAATGATGGCACCATTTGAAACATGTTCTGTTCCAAGGTTTGTCCATAATGTTAGACAGTGTTATTGGTGATGATGACACTGTCCACCTTAGAAATGTTTTTAGTTTTTTAAAGGCCATGAATCTTTTTGATGCTATTTAAGTATTTAATTTATACATTAGATTTTTTTAATAAGATTCCCTTTAAAAATCACAGTCCATCTAGTTCGATTTGAAATTAGAAAATGGCTGTAACATCAAATAATTCGAAACCAGGATTTTAAAGGTCAACTTCAGGTGACTAATGCTGCTGTTTGAACTACATGTTAGTCATCCTGGTGAATTATTAGTACAATTTCCCTACAAGTCTTTTTAAACTTTTATTACTTTTTTAAAATGGCCATAACGTCAAATAACTCAGAATCAGGACTGGAAAGGCCAACTTCAGGTGACTGATGGTGTTTTTTGTACTTACCTGTTAGTCTTCCTGGCAAGTTATGATAATTACAGTTATGCTACAGAAAGTTCTCTGAAACTTGTATTACTGTAGTTTTTCTCTTAATGCTGTAGACTAGATGGGAACATTGGTTTTATGCTATTTGTTTTTTTAAACTTTGTTTTATTTTATCTTAATTTCCTTTTATGAATGTTACTAAATTTACTTTAATTTTAACTTTTTACTGGATGTTTGGCACAGATAGCCTAGCTGCTTTGTGCCATAATACACGAAATCAACCAACCTCATTCTTGGGCTTTGGCTATGGATGCCTTCAGCCAGGATTGGTCACACAAATTCCTGTGTGTTTATCCTACTATCCCATGTGACTCTGTGCTGGGTCCTTCTGATTCCTCCCTATTGGCCTGTTCAACCATAATTTCCTTGTTTACTCCAACTACAGTTATTCAGTGCTGTACCACTTCCCAACCTTCATCAGCCCTATTCTGTGGTTCTGTATCCCATACTTAATGTTTTCCATCTTCATGCCTTGCTTTTTTCTGGTCTTTGATGAAGAGATCAGGTTTCTCCTATCATGTAGTTTTTCATTTGGCTAATTACATCCATACTTCCACCATGGAAATGTATCGGCAAAAAAAGAAAGATTTTTTTGTACATGGGCCCAGGCTCATGCATTTCCTACTGCTCATCCTGCTATTGCTGATGTCTTCAAGTTTCTCACATAGCTTTTCAACCAGTCTTCAGTCTCTTCAGTTTCAGGTTATCAATTTTATTCCATAACTTTCATCTTTCCTGTTACTGCAGGGTTTTTCTCTCACCCTTATTTGCCATTTTAATCTGTTACTTCTGAATTTGTTAACCTCCTGAGCAACCTGCTGTTTTTGATTAAGATACTAATGTGGTCTTCCATTCTCTTGCTATACATCTGTTCAAACCTATTTCCTCATGTTCTTTGCTATACCTATCCCATAATGCATATTTCCTTCCCCCTCAAGGCCTTACTTGTTAGCCATCGACATCACACACACTTTACCACTATACCTATCTTCCCCTTTATCTGGTTTGTTCCTTCCTTCCTAAAACTTCAACAGCTCATGAGGGTAAATCCTCCTTTTTAACTGTTCTCCTTCCCTCCGTTTCTCATCTTTACCCCCACCCTGATCCAGATAGACCTTATGTTCTGTGCCTGCCTTTTCTTGTTTATTGCTCACATGTCTTCTTTCCATGATTCTTATTCATGTCTCTTTATCTCATGGCAACCCACTTTATCTAGATATCTTTCCTTTTACCCTCACCAGTTGAGTTCATTCCTCCTTGTTCTTTTTCCACTGTACCTTGCATCAAATCTGACATGTCACTTTTTCCCTAACTTCTTGGCTCTGTTGGGCTTTAGAGGAAATCATACAATCAGGCATGTTGCTCAACCCTAACACGTTCATCTCCTATTACTTGCATCATACTGTGATTTTGACTTCTTCAAGTTTTTGTCTTCCACCTATCCAATCTCACAATGGGCAATTTCTTTGTTAATGCTTTCTTTTCTCTCACGGGCCCATTCTTCATACCTTCAATACCTGAATTCTCAGAAAGTGTTACTTAACCAGTTATTCATTAACACAAAATCCTCGCTGTATGCCACGTTAACTCATGTTTTACTTTCTGTGACTTTTCACCCTCACCTTTGAGATGGGGTGTTTCACAAGATTGCTTGTAATTGAATACACTTACAATATTTGCTTCATAAATTGGCTCATCCCAGATTGTACCACCCGTGGACTTCATGGGTAAAGCAGAAAAGGATAGCTGCCCATCCCTGCCATGCTTTGATTGATTAAATAGTATGGCCTACTTTTCAAAATAGAGTTTTGTGATTGCCCATTGCACTGTCTTGGGTGTCAGTGTTTCTCCAGGCTCTCTAATTCATTCTGAGCTCTCTCTTTTCTTCTAGTGGAGTTTGGGAGTTCTTACCACTTATCAGTTCTAATCACTAGGGTAGTGGACCATGGAGGCACCCTGCTGAATGGATTTTACATAAGATGGCTCTAACCATTCTGTTCAAGGTAATGTGTTGGTGTTCTGTCAGTGAAGATGATGTAATATCCTCCAAACTGAAAATAACCATACATCTTAGTGAGAAATCGAAATGCCATTTACCCATTTTGATTTGTAGTCTTCATCCTATCCTCGTGTATGTTGGTACCTCACAGACTGGTTTTGGATTTAGAGTGAATCAATCAACATAAGTCCTCACATAGGTTACTGGTTGCCTATTTTCCTTCTTTGATATCTCCTTCTGTGTTGTGGTTCACAGCAGAGATTCATGGAATTGTTCTGGTTCTACACTGGGCTCTCCATCATTCTCTCTTCTAGCATTGATGTTATTGCTTTTTGGATGGTTCTGACATGTTTCATGGTCATGGAAATTTATTGCATGCAGTAAACTTCCTTTAGAAACTGCATATCAAATTCCCAAATTGATAGCTCAGAGCTAATGTTTTGTCATACCCAAGAATTGGGGTGTTTCTCAAATCCTTGGTTCTTGGGTTTGAAGTGAAGGTGTATGATCCTCATGCTTCCCTTGTGCAGATGTTGGTATCCTGCAAGGAGGTTTTGTAGGTAGTTGACTTACCAAATATAATCTGCCATGCCCTAGCCACTCAACACCATAGGAAATATTCTTGTTTACCTACTTTCCATATTTTATGAATGATTTGCCATATCTTTCTCTGGTTAGGATTACTTTCCTATTACATTCTCTCCAACTTGGATGTGCTCTTCTCATTTTATACCCTGATTTCTTACAATTTACACAAGTGGGCAAAAAATATACTTAACCCTGTATCAGAAGTGGCATGTTTTCCTTCTTCTGGTCCTCTGATCTGACTCTCAGATATGGAGGTATCCTTTGGATGCTTTTGGGTGATGCATCTGTTCTCCCTTTGCACTGGCCTCTCCAAATAATTGATGTGCAATTCTAACTGATTTTATGAGCAGAGGGAAGTACCATATTGGAGGTTGTAATTTTCCTATACTGAAAATGTATTTCCAACAGGTACTTCCCTCCTTTCACACTTCCCACTTTTCCTTCCCACTCATTTCTGGTGCTAACATCATATGGCAAACATTGAAATGTTAGTTTAGTAGAGGTGCATAAAGGGAGGCTCATGGAGAAGTGATGCATGATGATTTGCATGAGAGACATGTTGAAATTATTTGATTCCAATAGGGGCTTGTGGCATATGTGATAAAGTTTGCATATAAGGGCCAGAAATAAACAAGAATAGCTAATCTTTTAAAAGGAGGGAGTACCTATCAGCACAGTAAACTTACAACTTTTATAACAATAAATAAAAACTATACATGAAAAAGTATATGAAATTTAGTACTTATGTGTGGATCTTGTACCTTTTTGCATTCAAGGTCTAGGTAAAAGTTAACCCTAATATTTGATATTGGTTGTTGTGAGTACTTTACTGAATTTTTATTTATTTAAAATATTAACTTTAGAATACAATATGTACAAAGAATACAATAACATATAGCTATTGTGGTTTAACCATTTTTCTCATTAAGGTATAAGTGGTTTAAAATAAAATAATTGCTTTAGCTGGTTAAGGTTATTTGACAGTAGCAGAGAATGAAAATAATGGTATAATCATTCAAGCCTGTCATCAGAATAACTTAAAAAATTTGGTAAATTAAAAATTTTCCCCTTGTATTGGTTATAAGTAATTCAACAGCAAACTTATAAGAAAATTATTAACATTTTTTTGAAAGGCAGAATGTGATAAGAAGATATGATGTTTGGGTTTGACATTCTGATTTTTATTTCAGAGAAACAGGAAGATTGATCTCTTAATAATATACATAAAATGAGTGCATAATTTGTATTAAAACTCAGAAGCTCAAGCAGGATTAGAAAGAACATCCCAAATGAGTAATTTGTAGTAAAAAAAATGTCCTGTGATAGATACAGAGAAGTAAATACTAATAATTTATTGAAATACTTCCTTTAGAAAATAAATAAAAATTTGGATAATATAAATATTTGAGTAAGAAACTAGGCCACTATGTTTTCATGTCAAGGCTATAGGTGAAGATTGACAACAACATACTTTAATTAAATTTTGAATTTAAGTCTGTAAAAAATGGTCATGTCATACACACTTTGAACTACCCCAATTCAGAGTATTAATAATGTTTTTTTTGACTGGTGATCATTTTTGAGGGAATTGTAGGATTGTTAGCCACATTCATTCTTTTTTATTCTTTCTGCATAGTTATTTCCATTATGGGATAATCAAGATGACTTGCTAGATGATACAATAAATGTATTTATCTTTTAGGTACAGTGATGGATGTTCAAGGCTTGGAAGAACAACAACATAAAATCTTGTCTCTGTCACCAAGTAGTGTTACATCTCCAGCTGACTCTCTTCTCACAGAAAGACTCTACAATCCTGTAGTGGAAGATATGTCTGATCTGACATCAGTGAGTTTAACCTTCACAGAACAAACATGTACTACGTCTCTTGCAAGTTCATTTCACACAGAAGATACCTTCAGTTCAATTCCAACAAGCTTAAGTGATACAGAAAGAATTAATAATATATGTTTAGGAAACTCTTATTTCACACAGAGAATATGCAAAGCATCTCCAATGAGGTCATCATACATGGATATAACTTCTAATAAGCCAATGATGACAACAGATAATCCTTCAAGTTTTGAACAAGATGATTGCCTTCTTCAGAAGTCATCATTTTCTCAAGATAATCTTCATCATCTTGTTGATGTATCAGGAACCTCTCAGGAATGGTCAGATTCTTTGTATTTTTCTTCTGTCTGTAGTTTATCAACAGAACTTTCTAGTATGAAAGAAGCTGTTAACAACATTCCAAAATCAGATCTCATGGCTGCTACTTTTAGTTGCAACCGCTCGAGCACACTTCCTCGTAACTTTTCTTCTGTTACTGGTGCTAGACGAAGCACTTCACAGGAGCCATTTTCATTACCAAGGAATTTGGGCTCTTCCAATAGCTATGAAAACTTAACGCGAAGCTTACAAAGTTTACACGTACGTCCACGAAGCAGAATTGCAGCCCACTTCACAAACCCTCTCATGCCATGAGGTTTTCAGATGTGATCTGTATTTGCAATCAAGTTCCTTACATTAATATTTTATTCTAAATATATCTCTGTTTGTTTGGATAAATTTAAATATGATAAATATTTTTCTCATTCCTTTTGATGCTGTCTCTATTTATATATTAAAAAACTTAAAATGATATTCTGGGAGTTAAGATTTCATTAAATAAGAACAGATTCTGAAGAAATGTTTATTTAGTGACTAATTTGAAGTACTTAAGGAAGGTAAAAAATTGCATGTCAACATTATAATAAATGAAAGGTAAAACCTGTGGCATTTTTAATGATTAGATTGTAATATATATTTTGTGCATAAGATAGTTAGAGTAATGAAGATGTTAATTCTTGTAAATACATTTAGATAATCACATTATTTCTACACTACTGCAAAAGGTTTATATTGTGAATTACAACAGTCCACATTTGTTTCAAAATCAGAGAAAGATGTGGGGAAATATTTTGCTGAAAGTAAGTAATTTCTTAAATATGGTTGTCAATGATTTTCTAAAACTTGTATTTGATAATTGTAACTAGCTCAGAATAACCTTAACTAATGCTAGAAGTTAATTATTAGATTATAATGTAAAACACAAAACAATATGTACAATTGGTGTATCATTTTATACATTAACCAAACAAATACAAGTAAAATAACAGTGTGAAAGCAACCAGTTCTTCAATAAATGTTTCCAGGTTTTAAACTTATCTAAATTAGTGCTTCTTGTAACAAGTGTTCAAAGGAAAGTAAATAATTATAGTTTTGTTTACAAATTATAGCTTGAACAAGATTTATTGAATTTAAATTATAATAGGGAAATCTTCCTTCAGAGTAGTACTCCTGGATTTTTGCTGTTTATAGCTGGTACTAATTGAGTTAGTGATTTATTAGGTTTCACCATATAATAATAGGTTTTCAGTTAACTTTCACTGTGTGAGATAAGTTGGTCCAAGGTTGTTGTCAATAAAAAAAAAAGGTTATGCTTCTGTTTGTTCACTGTCTGGTGTAGCATTTTATCTAATACTTTTGTAGTTTTGGGACAAAATAAAACTATTTTGAGAGGAAGCTTTGTGTTTTTTTATAACAACAAGAATTGTAAAACAATTATAGCAACAGAACTGAAAAAATAGCAACAAACATCCCTTTTTCTCACTAAGTATTAAAAGCAGTTCATTGTTTATAACACACAGTTGAATTATGATATATTAAGTTATTTTGTAAAAATTTAGCTTATTGATTTTAAATAGCTACTAGTACATGTTTAATTTAACCATTTAAAATAATGTTTCATATCTTATTTTATAAGTAGAGTATAGAGTATTTAAGTAGTTTATTTTATGAACATATATCTCAGTAAATAAAAATGCTTTTATGTATAATTGTAGTTCAAAATATCTGATAACCCATGTTCTCTCAGGTCTACATTTTGAATGCCTTTAGGATATAATTATTTTTACTAATTATTTATCTACTTTTGTAATCCATGTTGTCTCACTTTTTTCTTGGATACTTAAGTTGATAATCAGTCATCTTTTGTTATATTTTATGAAAAAGTTTTAGCTGTTGTATGATAAATATATTTTAGTCAATTAAAAAAGACACTTGCCAATATCTTTTGAAAGTCTTGTTATAAGGTCCAAAATGATAGATGTTGCTGTAAGATTGCTGCTATTTGAAACTTTCATTTAATTTTTAATTTAAACTTTTGTCACAAATATTACTAGTAGCATCTCAGTAACAATGATATTGGGGATTATAAGGAATCAATCTTCAGGTTAGTGGTTTTCAACTCTGTTGGTGACACCTCAACATACTCACATGGATGTGCATGGTGCCTGTTCTTCCACATGCACTATTTAGTTGCAGTTTTTTTTTAATGTTTTAGTTATTTTTAGTTTGGCAAAACTCTTATGACACTTCTAGCAACTTCCACAACACCAGTGTGTCATGAAACCAGTTGTTTATATGGTATCACTTTCAGGTGTGCACACACGAAGTTGTAAGATAAACTTTAAAGAATATAAATAAGATTCTCCTGTTTCTCTGAATTTTTTTTTCTCTCAGTAATGAACACACTTCAATAATGCACTGAATCTTAGGGCTCTGATAGGTTAATTTGATATAGATATTGAAGCTTAATCTGTTGGCTACTTAATAAGCTGTCTTCACATTACTGGCTCTTTTAAACAATATAAACAAATTGTATACTTTAAGCTCAACAATTCATGTGGAAACTGATTTACCTTAATGCTTTTCTGACTTTGACAGAAATTTGTTGGCCCAACATGGCCAGGTGGTTAGGGCACTTTACTTGTCATCTGAGGGTCACAGTGCTCACCCTTTCAGCTTTGGGGGTGTAATATTGTGATGATCAATCCCCCTATTCATTGGTCAAAGAGCAACCCAAGAGTGTGTAGTGGGTGGTAATGACTAGCTGCCTTCCTTCTAGTATTCCACTGCAAAATTAAGGAGAGCTAGTGCAGATAGTGTACGTGTAGCTTTGCACAAAATTTTAGAACAAATAAATCAAAAGAAACAGTAGAGATTTAGTAACTTTTTAGAAAAAAGCTAAAGGATAGTTTTATATATATTACTCTTTTATATTCTTGCAAAATTTCAATTTAAAATTCAGAAAGATATCTTTAGGAGATTATTATTCATTAGTATGATTATTTAGTCAATTAAGTTTAATTTGGTATGATTTATTCTTTTCAGCCAATACAAAAAAAATCATTATTGTATTATTTACTTGAAGTTAATTAAACTAGGTAGAGCCACCCATGTTTTTGTAGGTGTTTGTAGCTTCATTAATATAAAGATGTACTTAAACTAATTGAATATTTACAAACTATATAGCATAAAGTAATTCCCCATTCTCCAATACCTCTAGGTAGTTCTTATTGTTGAGTTCATATTTAGATGTAAGAAATCATTCGTATGTAATTATAGATCATGTACATACAACTGGTAAAAAAAACCTTTTGGCTCTTTATTTAAAACACTCCAAAGTGATGTTTATCAATCACATTTAAATATTTTATAGAATAAGCAGTGATTATCTTAAGAAAAAGTTATGTTTAAAAATTCTGTATATAAAACATTGATTTGATGTGTTACTTAATAATGGAATTATAAAAGGTCTAGTAATATGATTCAAGTTTATATCAAAATATCTTCAGTGGACAAGACTTGCACATCAGCAGGTGTCCCAATTCGTCCTCTTCATCCACACTTATATCGTTTAAAGACGTACCCCTTGGAGCTGAAGAGCATGGGTTGATCACCAGGAAACTTTCAATTATTTGTCTGTTGATTAACAGCCATTAAATATCAATATAATCGAACTTCTAGCCATTTATTGGGCTTTGGATCATTTCCTATCTGTAATCAGAGATCATCTGGTGATGTATCATTTCTATAATAGTGGCAGCATATTGCTGAGATCTTACTGTTTTTGTACATTGGACCTCCTTTACTGGACTCAAATGCAACTTATCTTTCCTGTCTCAACAAGATTTATCTAATGGAGTGGTTTATCAATCCTCTTGATTTCCAGTGACTTTTCGATCAATGGCAGTTTCCTCACATCAGTGCACTTGCCACCATTCTGAATCACAAATTCCCTCTCTCCTGAGACACAATTTTTACTTCAAGAGGGTTTCTCTTCATCACAAATAGTGAGATTGACTATCACATTATAATGCCTCCACGGTTGAAAGGGCATGTTTGGTTCTGACGGGAGTTGAATCTGCAACCCTCAGATTACGAGGCAAGTGCACCTTACCACCTGGTAATGCCAGGCTGACTGGTGCAAGAGAAGAACAGACATACATCCCAAAGTGTTAGAAGAGTCAGATTGGAAGATCTGAAGAGAGGAACAACATCACTTATGACCAGATACACTGTTTGCTTATCTGTAAAGAGTGGTAAAAAAGGTCAGAAAAAGGATAGGAGTAGATACAAGTGGGAGAGAATTGAGGAAGAATATGTATTCAAACCCTTAAACATATATTCAAATCAATCCCAAGAGGCAGAAAAGTGGGTAAATAAAGGATGAATCCCACAGTGTAAAAAGGTTAGGGCAAAACGAACTGTACTTTGTAAGTCAATTACATCTGAAACCAATGCCACTGGCAGCCGACATCCACGAGAGGATAGGAAGAGGATCATACTGTCTTCACCTCAAGCCCCAGGGAGTGGAGGGAATCTAGAACCATTCTAACCCCAGGGCATAACACACATTATTTGAGGAATGTCTCGATCTGAGAATCCGACAACTGGTATCATAAGGATGTCTACGTAAACAAACTACTCCCTCAACAGTAAAGCTGACCAGAACCATCAGATAAGCATTAACATCCTGAATAAAGGTACATGAATGATAGCAAAAGAATAGAACCAGATCAACTCCCATTGCTCTCAACAAAGGAGTGCAATCAAGAGAAAAAGATAGACAACCATAAACATACACAAGGACTTATGTTGATTTGTTTACTCTAAATCCAAAACCCGCTGTGAGGTACCAACTTCTGGATGAGTGCTCCCAATTGAAGGGGTAAACTGGAATTTGATGTCTCACTCTTTAATAATTGTATAATGCATATTGAAGGATAGCACGTCATCTACATCAGCAGAACACCACCACCCTACCTTTTACTCAACAGTATTGTCTTTTTTGTATGAAACATCCAGCAGGGTGCCTTCACGGTTGGTCCAACAGTTTAGAACTGGTAAGTGGTAAAGACTCTCATAGTTCACTTAAAAAAAGGGGGAGGTGAAAATGCATAGAATAGTCTGGAGGAACAGTATTAACTGAGAGTGTGCAATGGGTCATCACAAAATACTATATTGAAAAGCAGACCATCACAACTTATTCAATCAAGGGTTGGGAAACTATCCTCTTCTGCTTTATCCACGAAGTCCATGGGAAGTACAGTCTGAAACAAGCAAGTTTATGAAGCAACATCACGAGATTATTGACCTTCAAGCAATCATGTGAAACTCTCCCTCTCAACATTAAGCATTGTAAAGCTATGGAATGGTAAAAATGAGTGAACATGGCTGTACAGTATGGATTTTGAATTGTAGAATACCTGACCAGGCAGCACTCGCCACAGAGTGAGATCATGTACTGAAGGTATGAAGAATGGGTTCCTGAAATAAAAGAAAACATTAATATAGACTTAAATGTTTTGGAATCCCACCAAATATTAAATTAAAATGATTTTAGATTCACTTCATGCCATGCTCTATCTGAATACTGTATACATTAACAATGACCCAAAAGCATAGTCTCCTCTGTAAGGTTTTTGTCTAAAGTACAATGTACAGTGGAGCGCCATTTAGCCGCGGACCAGTAAACCGCGAAATCGCTTAAGCCGCTGTAGCAAGTCTTGTCCCAAAATTTTTGATGTATTAAATCTACTACCTGGCTTTTTAAAGTTTCTCACACTCTCCTTGTCTTTATAACTTCAAGGGGATATTTAAAAAGGATTTGCTTTAATTTGGGAAATAAATAAAATATATTACAATAGAAATCGACCGTTAATCTACCTTATCCGCTCTCTATGTCAGCTTTATGAAGGCCGCCATTGTTACCGAATCACACCTCTCCATACATTAAAGTAAATCCGTGAAAAAAGTGATCAATAAATAAAGTATTATTTTTAATTCGATAATCCGATATTTTTATGGAACTGTATAAATATTGGCCACAAACCCAATATAAATCACTTCATTTTCTGAATTAATAGTGAGCATATCATATTGACATGGCGGCCCGCATGTAACACGGGAACACCAAATTTTACAGGGAAAAGCGAACCATCGCAATGCATTGGTCGTTTGTGTTAAAACGGCACTTGTCAATTGTACCTGAATAGTCTATACATTAATATTATAATGATCATGCAATGGCCCGGATGAGGCTCCTCGGCGGAGCTGTTGGCGACTTCGGCTTTTCAGTCACAAAGGTTTAAGCCGCGGTTAAGCAGGTTGACCCCCCAAATACCGCGGCTTAACGGCGTTCCACTGTACAATACTTCCCTGATCCTGATTTTCATAATTCACTTAGTGTATGAGAATGACTGTTTTTCAAGGTCTGTTTTCAGCAATCTAACCAACAGAAACCTGTACATGTTTCAACCAGATGCAGTACCTTGACTGTTATGTTTTCATGCAGAATACACGAATAACTGACTTGTTTCATTTTCCAGTAGCTTAAGGTATGCAGTGCCTAGATAAATATCATGACTGGAAGATTTATCTCGGTAAACGCTTACAGTGTTGACCTTCTTGTTTTCAGATAAATATCCTTCTTGATTATGTTGCATACTATCGCCTGTATGCAGCTTGTGTCACTTACCATAACCTTAGAGGTTTCTCACCTGTTGCAAGCAGTCACACTTTACGTATTACGGCTGAGATATGACTTGTTGCGAGTTCTGATTTTCAAGTTGATCTACATTTCTTTGTTTTCCAATGCATTTAAGTACAAGAAATATCCCCATCTTGGAAAGTCCTCCACATTAACTCAACTTTATAATCTAAGTTTATGAATATTTTGCCCCAAAAAAGATTATTTCATGCCCTTTCCAAAGCAATTATTGTCTAAATTAATTTATAATACACACCATTCCACTGCGAATGAATGTCGATTGTGGTTGTTACGTGACGTGCTGAATTATTTATTCAAATTGTTTTTCTGTGTAACGTACTTAACTGTGCTCTTTAAAATTAAAGAGTCAAGTGCTCTAATTTCCAAATTGAAATCCCATCATCGAACATGATTGCCCTTTCAGCCGTTGGAACGTTACAACATTTTAGTCACTTCCATCATTCGTTTGTAAATAGTAACCCAAGAGTTTGAGGTTGATGGTATTGATTAGCTGCCTTTAGCCCAGTTTATGGCTTCAATATTATGGAAGGTTAGCGTAGATAACTCTCAAGTAGCTTTGGACCAATTCAGAAACAAAGAAAGATATAGCATCAGCATTGATAGGTGTATATAGACTCCTAATAATTTTCGGACAGAGATCAAAATTGTTCTCTAAATGAATAACAAAAAACTACCTGTTACGTCATTTTATTATATATATATATATATTGTTCAATTGTGATTGTTCAATTTTTTCTCTGAGATACATAATTTAAATAGCTTTATTATTAATAGTATTATTATCATTGTTTACTTATTTATTAAAGAATACACTCAAGTAAATTGGTGTGGACACAAGGATTTGAACCAGCGACGTGCGAATGGAACATTCTAATTACCAGGCCATGCAAGACATCGTTTAAGTAAGGAAGTATGTGTATTGTGTATATTTTCTTATAGCAAAGCACCGTCGGGCTATCTGCGGAGCCCACCGAGAGGAATCGAACCTCTGATTTTAGCATTATAAATCCGAAGACATACCGCTGTACTAGCGGGCAGCAAATAAGGAAGCATGAAACAACTTAATACGTATTTACCACATTGTCAGCTATAACCAGAGACTAAGGTAAATAATATATTTTTTAAATCACAGCTACAGTTCAAAACTGTATTTATTTATTTATTTATTATTTAAAGGGTAGTAAATGCCCTCACGTTTTTTTATTAACTTAGTTTTAACTTAATTGTCTACTCCTTCGCACACTTTCAGAATTGCAAGCATTGGCCCGGTGGTAGAAAGCTCTGTATTTTTGAGCTAGTACATAAAGTTTGAATCCGTGAATATCGCAAAATATTTCCCACGCTATTACGAGTGTATTATACGAGTAACAGTCAATCCTTTATCGTGGATTGTGAGTTGTAGATTAACATTAACGATGGCAGTATATTGTCTTAGCATCTTTGACGTAGTCTTCAGTTAGGTCAGCAGTAAGTTTCCGGTCTATGCAACTCCGCTAGTTTTTTTAAAAGAGTGAATACTACTTTTAACACATGTTTTAAATTCTTGAAACAATATATGGTGTCCCCCGCTGATCTACGCATTTACAACGCTAAAATCAGGGGTTCGATTCCACTCGGTGGACTCAGCAAATAACCCGATGTGGCTTTTCTATAACAAAATACACAAGCAACAACACTAGATTCGAAAAGCTGGAAAAACATTACATTCTACATTTCTTTACAATATTAGCCAACTCTGGTGATTTAGTTAAATTTTCACCTCGGTAGCTCATAGGTAACTATAAGTAATTATAATGCTAATGTCCAAGATTCGATTCCTCGCAATGAACAGAGCTCAAGTAATCCATTATGGAGGTTTGCGATAAAAACAAAGATGTTTTTTTGTTTTCTGAATTTCTCACAAAGCTATTCGAGGGCTATCTGTGCTAGCCGTCCCTAATTTAGCAGTGTCAGACTAGAGGGAAGGCAGCTAGTCATCACCATCCACTGCCAATTCTTGGGCTACTCTTTTACCAACGAATAGTGGGATTGATCGTAACATTATAACGCCCTCACGGCTGAAAGGGCGAGCATGTTTGGCGCGATGGGGATGCGAACCCGCAACCCTCAGATTACGACTCCACGCCTTAACACGCTTGGCCATGCCGGGCCTGAAAACAAAGAATGAAAGCTTTTTCATATCTAATAATGTCCTTTAAAATACTCCGTATGAAAAAAAGAAAGTTCAAATTTCAAAAGTGAAAACATAGATGATTGATTTTGACGCTGTATAGCTGTTGATATACTCATTTAACTGAAATAAAACTATTTAATACTGGGTTTTTATTATTAAAAAAATTAAATTTCTACGAAACTAACGTACCATTATATATCGTATAAAGAACATGTAATATTTATAATTGTTATGACACAGCTGTTCATTGAGTATTTACGTTACGACCATAAATTTAGTATTACGTAACATAGGAGTAAGTTGTTAGGTTTATGTAATACTAGAAATATTATATGTTACCATTATGTCAGAATATATTAAATAGGCGCTTTTCAGATACGTAAGGTAAATTTTATGGCTACGTTGAAATTATGTATTGAGCATCACCATTTGTGTGCATTATATTTTAAAACTTATCCTTTTGACAATATATAATATAGTTTCAGTTTCACAAGTAGGCTTACGAAAAGATACGGTACACTTAGTAGCTGAGCTTATGCCTTTATTAACATTCACTAGTACTAATAGTAATAGATCGTAGAAAATAAAAACAGTAGGAAGGGAGCAGAATTCAAAAGACAAGAATAGATTTGAGGAATTGATAAAGCAACAGGTGGATTGATGAATTTGTGGGTTAATTTTCAGAGTATGAGTGAATTATACGCTGGAAATAGATTAAGTACCACTAAGATTAATATATTGAGAGAAGGTCAAAAATAATTGATTAAAAATGATTAACTCATTTAGTTTTAAATTAAACTTAATGTTGAGAGAGTTTGGCAGAATGGAAATAAACATTTATAGGATATTTAGGGTAAAAAAGTTTGTAAAAAAGAAAAGATTTAAAGCATTAGTTTAAGTCTGTTATTGTCAAGTACAAATAAAAATATATTGATATCAATAATAAACATTATAACTGTACTTTAAAATTAGGTTAATACTAACTGTATTGGTTGCTTTTTTTTTGTTACGAAAAACAGTACAGCCTGTTCACTTGAACATGTAAAGTTGGTGTCTAAACAAAATGTTACTGAAAGAGAGAGGGTTGAGACAAAAAGGGAACATTACACATTAGATACATCTGTATATTTACGTTTTTAGTGAGAATTTGGTAATTTTATTGCATACGAAAACTAGCATTTTAGAGAAGTATGGATATTAGTTAAAAAGAGCTAGGTATATTTACTTGTTGAGATGATGGTAACATTGTATGGGCTACATGCTTTGCCAATATCTGTGATACATAAAATGTAATTCTAGAATAGTAAATTGTTTGTAGAAAAAATTATATATTTGTTCTCTGATTCTGTAGTATAATAGCATAAAGTACTTAGATAAACTGACTTTTTTTATATATTCAAGAAAAATAAACAGACTATTTTTAGGATTATGACAACCTACAAAAGTAGCTAGTACAAGTTATTGGTTTGCTAAAAAAGTTGTTTGGCAAACGAACCATTTGACATAAAAACATCCAAACAAAATGAATAAAATAAATATATTGCATAAAGTTAACAAAACCACTATTTCAGTGGTAATGATCTGTGAAGCTTTTAAAAAAATTATGTGTACCAGTCTAATTTCCATTTCCCAAACTGGTCAAACTCTCATTAAATGTTATTGGGATTACCTGTAAACACATTGTTTTTATTTTCAGCTTGCTTACAACTTCCTTGGGAAATATTTAATTTTTTTTGTATTTATGCATTCCTTTCAGTTGTAATTAGTTCACCATCTGTTTTATTTCAAGAGGATAATTTATTACACTTCATGAATTTGTTACAAACTCAGTGATATTATTACAAATTTGCTAACCTTCTTTCTGTTAAGTCATTCTATTTACGCCATAGTTACATTTATATAAAATGTGGATACATTTCTTGATCTCAGGTTTAAATGTTATTCATATCAAAGAATTTTAAAATTATTTTAAGATAGTTATAAATTCTTGTAAGTTACAGGACATCAATATCTTATTTTTTTATTTTTCAGTGTGTCTGTTGAAACAGGAATATGTCATTACCAAAATCAGTTTACAGTGTAGAGAATTTTGATCCAGCTCCAGATGATGAACTTTTATGTAGTATTTGTCAAAATGTTTACTGTGATCCAGTGGAATGCTCTTGTCGTCATGTTTTCTGCCGATCGTGTATCAGCTCCTGGCTAGATATCCGCAAAACATGCCCAATTTGCAGAAAGAAGACATATGTTTTTGATATCAAACCAGTTGTGCCTATTGTGACAAATATGATATCAAGGCTAACCATGAAGTGTCCAAATTTTACTCAAGGTTGTGATCAGAAAATTACACTTGGTAGCTACTTGATGCACAGGAAAGTCTGTAATCATGAGATTGTAGAATGTTCAAACCCAGAGTGTCGAAAGAAAATGATAAGGAAGAAACTTGAACATCACAAATTTAGTGATTGCAAGTATAGGTTGATAACATGCCCAAATGATTGTGGCTTACAGATTCCATTCATGGAGAAGTTTCAACACAATTGTGTTGATGAACTGAAAAAACAGTTAGCAGGTAAATATACATAGATCATGTTTTAGTTTCTGTATTACTTCATCAGTCAACAGCAGAGGGTACAGCCAAACGGAGCCTCTGTTACATAATCTATTTTTAGGTTTCATCTCTAGTGAAAAACAAAAGAAACTTTTAATATAAAAAATACAATTAATGGGTAAAGTTAAACGGCAAAATTAGCATATGCCGGTTGTATTTGAATTTATTTGGGGTAAGTAATTTTCCTATGTTCTATTAAAATTGAACTGTTTTATTAGTATGCCTAACAGTACATATGTTCAAAAAGTTAAGTATGATTTCTGTTCCTGGATCCAGAAGTGTTTCCTTTATTTATCAGATTACTGAAAAACACAGTTATACTTCAGTTATAATTAGTTTATTATTTCGCACACACGTCCAAGTTTTATTTGAAATCTAAACTACATAAAGCTATACATTGATGGACTTTTTTTTTTTCAAGCCATCATGTTATATCGCTCTAACAGACTCAAATTCACCTGTCAGCAATTTCAGTGTGTGCTCTGTGGGGTAGTGGCACAGTAATAGGTTGGTAAATTGCCCCAGGAGCTGTGAAGAGGCCCCATAAAATAGGAATTTGAATTTTGACATTGAAGGGAAAATATTCTGAAGCACAACAAAAGTTTTAATTGGGTGGAGGGGGGCAGCAAAACGTTTTCTGCAGAGACCTTTGAGACCTAGTTAAGTCTCGTACTAGGTCGGGTCTCTTCTAACATGTCAGCTGCAGAGTTGCTCATTATTAATCATGCTATCAAGACATGTTTGATTAATGTTATTTTTTGTTTTATTTGCCTTTGTTTAAAAGATCATATATTTTAGGAAAACTGGTGAAAAATTTCCCCACGGTGGTTACAGCATAACGTGCATTGGTATCAAACCTTGGTTCCGATAGTTTGTGAGAAGGGGTATGATTGTGGAACCTCCAAGGTTGGTCAGAAACATAAAATCTGTACTGAAAACAGCTTTACTGAAAACCTACTGCTAGACCCCCCCTCCTCCATCATGCCTGTACTACCTTTTGCATGTGTTTTCATTCACTCTGTTAGGGGCAGGAGAGATATGCTATGCAGATAAAGGCACCTTTCAGACAACACTGAGTGTAGTCACATTGGCTCCAAAACTTTGTGGGAGATGTTTGCAGGCAAATGAACAAATAAAAGAACAAAATATGTGAATGTCATTACTGGAGGTTGAACTGACAGCCTTACTATATTTCTGGTTAGTTCTGGGTATTGAATATAGATAGCTCTATTAGCATATTCTGTTATTTCTTCTGAATCCTTGGAAGTTTTTTCTTTACTTAATGCCATTCTGCACTTGTCCTGAAATCTTCATTTTAGGCTTGTATCAACTGACTTTATATTTGTATGAATGATTTATGTATTTTCTCTGCGGAGATTACCATTTTTGCATCGATGAGTGGTGGACTTCGTCAAGTTGGAGGTGGCCTTACTACAGGTAATTGGTATTCTGTCTTGATTCACATGTTAACTGGTTCATTAAGACTTACCTTTATCATACTTGCTGTATTATTCACTTAGGAATTCTTAACATTACCTTTGTAGTTTGGTTTGAGATACAACTAATTATTAAGTAAACAGGAAAGTGATGTCCATGCAGATGGTCATGTCCTCTGTCATGGGCATTCTTGTATGGACGTATGCCTAAATTATTATGAACCATTTCAGATGTCAGATACCACTTAGTAATAAAGCAGACAATAACATAGATATGGTAGCTGATCATATTTTTATGTCTCACTTATGACGTAAATTTCTTGTTCATCTAGGTCTTCATTTGAAAACAAGTTTGGTATAAACCTAAAAGATGGAGCTTGTATGAGCCAATGCAGTTTCTTTCCTTCTGTTTGTATGAATCTGACCTTTGTAGCAAGACATAGCTTTACTTGGAAAATTTCACATTTACAATACTTTTTGGCCTCTCCCTTTAGGTTCAGCAGTATACCACTTTATGGTGAGGAAGGACTGAATATTCCTTAGGATGTCATTCTAGTACAACTTTCCAACATTTGAATAACTAGACTTGGTATTTCATTTACGAAATGTTTCCTGTTAACATGTTGTTGCACTGTATGGAACAAAATAGCCCCATATTTCTTAAAATTTACCACCCCATCTCATGTGAGTACATAATATGTCAAGTTGTATGGCCTGATGTGTCTGATAGTCAATTTTTCTTTTCCTTACTGGAGAAATATAATGTTTTCTCATTTGTTCCAAGCCTTTCTACCATTCTTTTGTGTTTGTAGAAGTACAGGTCAGTAGGAAACTCAAATTCTACAGTTGTAGCACTGATATGATATTCAAATATAGCTCTTGTTTCCATTTATCCTCCATTCATCTTAGTGTGTCTGAAAAAAATAACATCAATAGCTGATATACAAGTAGATTAGACTGTATTGTGCAGGTAGGTAATTTTTACAAATAAATAATATTGTAAGATGCTATATAAAGAAAGGTGGAGATTATGTAGTTTGTTAATCCTGTGAATACTAAATTATTCGGTAACTTTAGTTGTTGTTTTTTTCATTTATTAACTCTGATGTTGTTACACCACCATAAAGTTAATAATAATTGATTTGAGATGAATTATTGATAACTTGTATAAACTGAAAAATATCAAGGCGTAATAATTTTTTGTTTTTAAATACTCTCCTAATCAAACTTTGTAAGAAAAAAAAGTTTAACACTTTTTCTAAACATTTTCAATTTAGTTGTACTTATGTACAAAATAAATGTATTTTTATATTCTACATATTACTTTTAAACATTGCTTTTATCTTAATGCATTTCCATTATGTAGAGGCTCGAAAGTATATTGCTGAAAATGATGTCCTGAAGGAAGAAATAAAAAAACTTCAAACAAGGCTAAAGGAAAAGGAAAATCATCCAAATGATGACAGTTTTCAAATTTCAGATACATTTTCTCCATCTACGAACAACTCTGAGGAAAGTGAAACATTTGATGATTTTTCTTCAGATTATTCAGATACCTTCAATAGTGAATTTTCTCAGAGATCTTTTTCTCCAATGGAATCCTCTTTATCTTTACCCGAATCTCCAAGACATTTTACAAGTGAGAACTCAGATTCACAGATCCACATATCAGAAATTTCATATTTAGGTGACCCAGAAACTCAACATTCTGAGAATCTTCACATCAGACCCTCCAGAACCAGCAATTCACAAGAAGATCTGGAGAGACAGGATGCAGAAACTACTGAACAGTTAATTAACATTTCTAATAATTTAGCTCCTCAGACTCCCAGCATCGTAGATGTATTTTCTTCTACCACAGAAGATGTGGGTGAGAATCAGAATTCTTCTTATCCTAGAAACAGATTTAGAAGACTTGTTGTTTCAGATTCTTTTTTCCCCTGTGATTCAGGTACTGATAATGATCCAGAAACTTTAACAAGGGTTGCAGGTGACCAACATTCTGAAGATCAAAGTGACAGTCCAGTTAGGTTTAGGAGGCGAGTTCTGAAGCGTAAAGCTCCTATTAAGTCTCTCTCTGATAGTTCTGATGACAGTCCAGATTCTAATCAGGAAGCCACATGTAGCAGTAGTTACATTAATGAAAGTAATTTTACTGAAAATGGAAACACTTATAAAGAAAAGCCAAGAAATTCTAGTTACAGTAGATGCACAAATGGATTACAAAAAAAAAGCTGTAAAGTTGGTTTTACATCTGGATGCTTTAGAGAAACAACTGTTACTCAAGATATTTCTCAAGATGGAAGACCTTCCTTTGAGCAGGAAGTCTGTACTTTCACTGAACTTAACACAAGAAGGAGAAGAAGAAATGAAGCAAATGTAAGCCAAGAAAATTATATGCAGACTGAACCACAGCAAGGTAATTCATTGAATAACTGGTCTGGAGAGAATACAAGAAGAATTAGAAAAGTGAGACAAGACACTGTAACACAGAGAAAAAGTGAGGAGACACATAAAACTAGAAGTATGGGAGAAACTAGTTCATGTGGAGTTGAGCTGCTGGGAACTGCTGCTATGTTGGAAGCTTACAGTGTAGAAGATGATCCAGAATGGGTTCCTCCTTTGGAGACTGAAGAACTTAGTGATGACATCACAGATGATGAATGGGACACAGAATCAGAATACGAGGTGGAAGTGCCTGAAAGAACATGGGATTTGATAATGAGGTATAAATGTATAGGTATTTTTATTTTTCATACACATGTGGTTAAATGTTTATCAATTGACTGGCTGAGTTAACTGAAGTAGGTCGTGTTAGTGCACTGTATGTTGATTCTCTAATTGAGACTTTTTTTAAATTACAGCAGTTTTTTAAACTCCAGGCATTATAAGAGACTATTCATATTATTTATAATGTTCATATACAAAGATTCTTGAAAATTTTGAGAATATATAAGATGAGTAACAGATGTTTTTGTGTGTGTCCTTATTACCCCTCCCCCCTCATCACTTGATGAGATTTGTTTCCCAAAGTAAATATAGAACTTATACAGGTTCACAGACTAGATGATGCCATGACAAATTTATTTTGCTTAAAAGGGATGTGATGAGATTATGAAAAAAAGATCTAAAATGTGAAGATGTGATTCCACCTACTAACCAGAAGTTAAAGCTCTTTGATGCTAATCTTTAGGGCATTTATAATGGTAGCTCTTTCTTTGTTCTGTGTCCATTTTGTCTTAATTGAAATGTTATTACTTTATATTTTGTATATAATTTTTAGGTATGTCAGTGCTCCAAGCGATGATGATGAGGAATGGCAGCCGAGGAGATCACGCATTCATTCTGAAAACTGATTTTAATAATTTATTTATCAAATTCTAATTATTCATTTAGCTCTTATCTTGAATTGTTACAGTTATGTAATTTTTAAGTTAAATTGAAAGGCTGAACTTCAGTTTACAACTTGAAGTAAGTATATGCTTCTGTTTTACTTTTAGTGATGTATATCAGGGTAAAAGTGTATTAAATACGTTCAGGAATGAATCTGAGTGGTCATTATTTCATACAATCTAGAACAATTACAAATATCTTTACATCTTGCATAACTTAAATAAAAGAGAGAAGATGGTATCTAACAGATCAAACACTTTGCACATCTATCTTTTTTAAAAAATAATATTAACTCGTTAACTGCTGATTTGCTGTATAAGGTATGATTTGTCTCTGCCAGCTGAGCACAAGTGTGCTGCATACTGCGAACGGCTCGCAAAAAATCCATACACATTTTTAGCAGTTGCAGTCAAATTATTAAAGGAGAAACTGTTGGTGTGACTGAATACTGGTAACACTTTGTTTCATTCATTCCTAATTTTATACATGTGCTATTTAGAAATAATGTGATTTGAAATATGTGTGTTATGCATTTGATCTAGACATGTTTCTGAGTTAATTGTGTTAATATAAATATATTTATATTTGTGTTCTAGTGCTGATGTGTGTACTTTGTTTACCCTGTATATGCTGACATTGATTTTTAACTTGCTTGTATACCAATAGTATTGTGTATCTGATTTTCATTGTCTCAATACTGAATGTACAACTTCTCCAAACTAGGATATTCAGATGACCTTTCTTGTGGTTATTCAGTTATCTTCAGTAGTGAGTTTTCTCCTGTGAAGTTTTCTTTGTCTCTACCTCAATCACCAAGTATTCTTAGATGTGGATATCACAAGAATTCAGGTTCACAGGTCCACATAATATCAGAAACTCCTCCCTCTGAGAATTTTCATATCTGACAGCTTAACTCTGCCTGTCTTAGGTTTTATCTTGTAGTAACATTTATTTGCGTTTTTCATATACAAGTCAATAATATGCATGTTGATCAATATTTTAGTGTAGCTGAGTGGGACATGTTAGTTTGCATGTGGTATTTCATGTTCTTGTATTGCTGTTTGTCTTTTGTCATTTATTATGTCAGAGAAATTGATTTATTTTTCATGCTGAATTATGTGTAATGATGCAGATGTTTATGGTCTAGTATTATGTATGTCTCTAGATAAATGCTTGCTGGCTTTGCTTGACAACTCCAACTGTACCTTATACTTCTGTAGAAAACTGTTTCCATTCTTAAAAAAGTATTACTTTAGATGTACATTGTTTGTTATGTTGCATGTGTGTGTACATTGTTTGTTATGTTGCACATGTGTATATTGAGGATTATGAATTTTATTCTTCATTCCCTACAGTCAAAGAATATTTCCTTAACCATTAATTAATTCAAGTTCTACTATTGCTTTTCTGGAAAGAGATTTAAATATTCTTTTTTTTTTCAAGTATCATTAAGGTCACTTTCAAGTATGTTTCCTGTTATCTGTGTGCATTATTAAGGTGACATTACAATATCTTTTTTTTTAATGCTTATTTTAGAAAAGAATTCCAAAAATTGGTTTTGGATTATAAGTTACTGTCAAAAAGAAATTTGTTGTATGTGGGAATTATTAGTTATTTTAATAGGTTAGGATAAATATATATAACCGTAAATGCTACTCAGACTAAACTTACATTAGAAATCTTATAGGAGTCATGGTATAGTGTGTTTGAATATATGTGATAAGAAAAGAAACTTACAACAATAAATAGCTAGCAAAATATAAATTTTAATGTTGTACATGCACAATTATTGTTATTGTGGCTAGTAGCTTCTATCTAATTCTCAATCAATTAATATTTTTTTTATTATTAGATGCTAGTTACTATAATATGAATAAATCAGTAATTAGTATCCAGTAATAAAAAAATAGAGTAAATAATTAATAATTAGACTTAGGCAATTGTATAGGCTACAAGCTATGATAATGATTGATGTTCAATCATTATAACCTTACAGTAAATACATAACTAAATTTAACTACAGCCCTTGAAGATACCCATCAGAAGTAAACGGGAATTAATCTAATGAGAAGCCTTCAGGTTCTCTGATACTCTGGTTGTCAAATTATAGTCATTTGTAAATTACACAGAATATAAATGCTATGGAAGAAATTTGAGGGGGGGGGGTATCATGTTAAAATTTCAAATGTCAAAAAAACTTTGTTGAAAAACAGTCCCCCTTTTCTTTTTTTTTTTCTTAGATCTACCAGTTGGCAAATAATATGTCACTTTTATTATTTTAATGTTATGAGTTCAATTTGTTCATAGGTATATACACATGTAATTAATCATAGCTGAGTTCAAATAGATGTTGAACGACATAACCAGAGAAATGATGAATAACAACATGTTTATTGGACGTTTCAAAGTATACATTCCATCAAGAACAAATTACAGTAAACACAAAAACTATAATTACTGTTAATTACCTGAAGCTTATATATTACAATAAACAGCAATAACCAGAGGACGAATGTAAAAACTAGGAAATAAAACTTCAAAATACAATATATCAATACTAAATTAATCTGTAAAAGTATATATATATAGACAGTCAGAAATAATTAGAACAGTTTTTATAAAAGCTGAGCAACATAGATTTTATCTAAAAAGTAAACTTTCATTAATGAGCAGATGATGATAGACAGAAAGAAAAGTTAATAGTAATAGAGCAGCTACTAAATAATTTCATAACTTTGTAATTGGTGTCAAGAGATTGCTGCTAGATCAAGCTGATATTACCTCTTTATTATTGTTGATCAGTTGATAGCATGACATTATAGTACTTGCAATCTGAGGATTAAAAAAAAATATCTTTTTGATGAGAACTATTTTTTTTCGTGTTTTTTTTTCTGTAACTGAAATTTATTTTGATTTATTATTATTATTACCTTGCGCAGATATGTTTATGGTTCGTTACACTCGATCATTTTCATAACTGGTTTGTGATGCTGGTACTTCATAATTTTGCTGGTGTATTTATTTAGGGATTTAACCTGCTTCAGAACAATGTTAAAATTGTAAACTTTTATTTATAATTTTAATCAGCAGGTGGCGCTTGCGTTATATTTGTAATATTAGTTGCTTCAGAAAAGTACTGTGATGTTTTTCAATTTTAATGTTTTTACAGTTTCAGCTCAACAACCTCCAGCATGGTCAAGTGGTTAACGTGCTTGACTCATAATCCGAGGGTTGCGGGTTCGAATCGCTGTCACACCAAACATGTTCGACCTTTCAGCTGTGAGGGCGTTATAATGTATGGCCAATTCCCACTATTCTTTGGTAAAAGAGTTGGCAGTGGGTGGTGATGACTAGCTGCCTTCCCTCTAGTCTTACACTCCCTAAATGAGGAAGAGCTAGCGAAATCCAAAAACAAACAAATCAGATCAATACATGCTTCTATATAAATATATATAAACAACACATATGACGGCAAGAATTAACGAGTTTCAGGATTTCAAGTTAAATTATATTTACACAAAATATTTAAGAACTTTCAACTAAGTTTTGGACCACTATGTATTCAATAACTTTTTTCTAGAATACTTACTGCTGGAATACCTGGTTGTTTACACATTGTTATATACGCTTGGTATTACGTGTTAAGGGTAAGTGTAATATATTTGGAAGTTCAGAGTTTGCAGGCAACGCTAGAAAAGTATGAAATACTACGTTTAGCACGCAATTTTGGAAGAAGACTAGACAAATTGTTTCATTTCTTTTTCCCTATTGCTAAAGAAATACGTCATAAAATAGCAACGGCACTTATGCTGTTGATAAATTAGTTACATACTGAGTTTTAACATGGCATATTGATTTGTTTTTACTGTTCAATATGCAAAGCTATTCTAGACACTTTAATGATCTTTCGAAAAGTTTACAGATTTACAACGATTAAATCAGGGGTTATATTCCCGGCAGTAAACACGACGTATAGCATGACATGGCTTTACTATAAAAACACCTTTTCGAAAAGAATAATTTGCTTTAAATTATTATTAGTTTTAATGTATTGTAACATCTCACGTATGTTATTCAAAAATACCATGCCTCGCAAACCGATACATTTTAAACCAGTGGATGACATAAGTTTCAAGGGACATGAAGGTTGCTACGTGATCTAGTATTATTGGCTGTATATATTGTTTTATGATCATAACATACTTAAGTCTTCTAAGAAAACTATATGGATTATATAGCTAATTGTATTTGAAATTTCAAAATTAGGCAATTTCTTTTCCGAGTGTTTCTCTTAAAATGTACTTTTTGTTTAAAAACTATTAAGAACAATTATCTACGACAGTAACTTACTCCAAGATTGACAATTGTGAAAGAAAGATCTTCGCAAACATTACATCATTATTCGTACTGCTTATATATTACTAATGAAACAATCCAGACTAGAATATTTTATTACAGATTTTATACCTTATGATCTTGGATCTGGATCGGAATTTAGATCTGGGTTGTACAACATGAGAGGCTCAGGTTCATTCTGCATCTCTTTCTCTCTCATTGACTATTATTATTTCAAGTGTTAGATGATATATTATCGACAATTAGCGCAAGAAATGATTTTATTTGTATCACTGTTTCCAATGCCCTTTTCAGGGTCATGTCTACGAATTTCAGGCTTATCCTATAACCCTGTGTATGGCGAACCTTATGTCATTAAGTTTGAAATATTATATGTAACAAGTTAAAATATCTTAGAATTAATTATTTGAATGCTACTAATTGTTTTAATACTTTGGAACTGTGGAGGGGTATATATTCAAATATTCCTAAAAGAGGGCGCTTTTATCAAAAGACTTCATAATTCGAGATCGAAAGAGATAATGTAAATAAATTTTAGAATTTATTTATAACTATGCATATAAAAGATATTATTTAATACATCAGCCAGAGGTATAAATAAAAAAGGCTTAAATTAGCTAGCTTGTGTGGCCAAATTCTACAAACTTGATACAATTGTACCTTTAATGAAACTATTGTACAGTAACAAGCGTACCTCAGATATAAAACAAAATCTTAAAGTCAAGATTGATTGTACAGCTAGATATTACTATTTACACTACTTATAAAAGCCATGTTTAACTTTTGCACTTAAATATTGGTATGACAAGAATTTAATTGACCAAATATAAGTAGATTTTTATACGTTAATATATTTTTGAGTGATGAGAAGCGCTAGGTGTGAGATGTTATTCCTTCAGTTTTTATTAATTACAATGTTAATATTTTTCAGTCGTTTAGTTGAACAGTTTCTTGAGTTTGTTTTCCCATGATGCCATCTCGCACACCGCTAGAATTAATTGTAACTTTATTCTTATAGTGAGACAAATTGACTGACACTGGATGGCGCTAAGATATTCATCACAGTAACTGTGACCCGTAGATGCAGTAATAAAACACTCATCCGTTGCAATAATAAAATGTAAAATAGTTTATCACTCTGTGCATATCAGATGTTTCGCTAATAGCGAATAACCGTCCTATGTTGAATTGTAATCTTCTCGACTGACAACAAATAAAAGTTAACTGAAACTGATAAACAAAGCATTGTAGAACGTGAAGTTTTAAAAATAGATGTTGACATTTTATTCACATGTAAGTGTGAGCTGTGATTATTTAAGACAGAAAGTGTTGCATTATTAAGCACATTTTGTAATGACTTACGAATACATTTTTGATTATTATTTTAGTTTTGGTTCTTTACTTAACTTTATGCCCCTAGTGGCACAGCTATATGTCTATGGAATGACAACGCTTGAAACCGGGTTTCAATATCCGTGATGGACTGAAGAACACATAACCCATTGTGTACCTTTGTGCTTAAAAAACCTAACTTTATATATATGTAAGCTATATTGTTAAGCTAGATGTTCGGTTATGACATTCAGGAAAGCCCAGGCCCGAACAACACGCCGCTTACCTGGTGAAAGTTTTAATACATTATTTTTTCCTCCAAATAAAAATTATGTTATTAACGTTTTCGTTATTTTTAGTATAGAATTAGATTTGTTAAACAAGTAATGAAACTTATTTCTGTAACAGATTAGTAAGACTAGTTACGTATATTTACATTACTGCTACTTAACTCATGAAATCACGCTTTATGTATCATTTTGATTACCAAGTTCAAATAATATAATACCATTTACTAAAACCGGTCGTTAGTTTTATCAGCATATACGAAAAATGACATGCCTCATCAAACCGAGATAAAGCGAATTTGATTTTACTTCCACGAAGTGTAGAAACCAAAACACAAAGTGCCACCTGTCAACCGATGATACGTTAAGCCTTCAGGTAAAAGCTTGATACATTTATATTTCATTGACACGAGAAGGAAAGCATGTTTTGAACAATCACGAGTGCAGCAAAACAAACATGTTTAATATGTGTTTTCTATAGCTTTAAACAAGTTGAGTATTCAAGCACTTAAAAAAATCATTGAACACAATGTACGTTAATGTGTGAACGAAGGTATCCTTAATTGGTCAGAGGTCAACGCAAGAGTTCAAACGACTCTGTAATTTCTTTATGAAACTATCTATTTTTCTTTAATATTTCTTATTTTCTTGTAATTCTTAAACCAAATCCTTATTGTCAGTTTCTGTATAAATCGAAAACGTTAAAACATGTAACATTATACAGATGCGTATATTGTCATAAAACACTTCTGAATTTAAATTAAAATAGCATCAAATTCTTCTACTTAAACGTTTATATGCAGTCAAGGCTAGTACATACGATTATTGCCCAAATTAATCTTTTACGCACACTCTATCATCACATTTAAAAATAGCTTTTTACATCACATCTTAGTACTTTGTTAATAACGTCAAATTAAGCCTAGAATTATTTGTAATAAACAAGGGATGTTGTACCACGTATCTCTTATAACTACATGTTATAACTACTCTTATAACGGACGATAAACAGTTCTTTTAAGACTAAAGCATGGTAACAATACAGAAAATAATTGCATTTCACTTATGAAAATTTCTGGTGTTTATGTTAGAAGGTCAAACGTTTAACACAGGAATTACCAATAAGGTCCATAAATACCCCCTCGCCATCTTTTTAAAAACGTCTTTCTAAACTGTTTATCCATTGAATACTTCATTGATTATTACTTTGCTTTAGGTTCCGTAACAACAAGTCACACAAAAATATAAACAAACATGTCATTAATAACAGAATAAATCCCATTTTATAAAGTCGCTCATTTCCTGTTTCTTAAAGACCCGACATGATCCCGTGTGCTCGACTCGCAATTTGAGTGTCTCAGGCTTGAATCCACGTCTAACTAAACATACTCGTCCTCTTAGTTTTAGGGGCGTTATAATATAACGGTCAATCCCACTATTCGTTGCAAAAAATAGCATGGATGGTGATAACTAGTTGCTTTCCCTCTAGTCTTACATTGCGAAATTATAGACGACTAGCACCGATAGCTCTCGTGTAACTTCACGCGAAATTCAAACCAAACTTATTTTTAAGTAGAAATTGACTTTTTTTTCTGGCCAGGATTTTATACTTGATATTGTAATACGAAAAAAAAATTCTAAAATTACTCGGTGTTATGCATCATAAAGACACCACCAATAATGAAACGGTAAAAAGACAAGTCGGTATTAGAAGGTTACGTATATGCAAGTTTCTTGGTATGTGAGCAGACGGTATGAATTTTACAAACTTAAACATTCATACGTAAGTAAATTTGTAAGCCGAACACGTGTGTAAGATAAATTTATTCATATAAGTCTAACACATTCATTTTTCCCCCACGAAAGTCACGCGAAAATTAACATCTGTCCACTACAATTTTCCCGTTGATGTAGCCGTTTGAAATTTCAAAGACATTAACGTTATTTTAAAATCGTCTTCGTAAGCTAGTATTTACATTTTATGGTTTGCTTAATTTCCTTGTAAGAAATATATAATAAATATGTACTTAATTTAATAAAACATCAGATTTATTTCTCACTTAAAACTACAAGGAATAAAGATTTTTTTTCGTTAAGTGGGTACAAAATATTTTGTATAAATATATATCTACATACATATGTAGAACGTGGATCTTAACAAACTGCCCAATAAAGACAAACGAAACAGTTTTACAAGTAACACAAGATACTTTTCTTCAAATTTACATTGTTTTTGCATGATTGTTGTATCAGTATATTATAAATATTCATAGTGTCAACCATTGTTACTACTGCGTAAGTAACTTTAAGTCCTTATACAAAATTCGTTTTGCATGAAATGCAACCACTATCAGTATTCTGGGTATTCGGATGAATCACTGTCTGACCTGTACATATATTTATTCACAGATAGGTTAAGGCGCAAAAGACCAAATCATGTGATTGTCATACAGTTGATTTTTGTTTAGATACGAATAATATTCCAGTTTTCTTAAGAACAGATAAACATTTTGTTCAATGACGTAATATTCATATTTCAATGGGTTTTTTTTCTCTCTGTAAAAACCTGCATTACCAGTTCGTAAAATTATTTACAGTAAAGAACAAGACGAGCATAGTTGCAAAAGCATAAATGGTAATAACTAAATTTTAAATAAAATATCTCAACATTTTAGAAATTGTTAAAAAAAACAATAACACATTTAGAAACATTGCACTGAAATTTCAAATAAAATACTTAATTCGTAGAGATCAGCATCAAAAGACAATTTCACAAAATAAAAACAGATGCAAGTTTTAATTGATCAGTTCTTCGCTTCATACAATCACGTCACCAATTTCACATTTTAAGTTTATAAGTACTTGATAATTCATTTTGTCAATCAATCATTTTATAACTAGCAATTTTTTGGTTTTAAAAAGCGTATAAACCTGGTCGTCCGGCGGTTTAGGCTTAACTAAACTATTTTCAACACATTTTGATATTGTAAAGATAGGATGCTATAAATTATTTTAAGTTTAAAATATAGTCATATATAAATACTTTTTATCAAACAACTTTAAATATTTTGTTCGTATTTAATATAGAACGCTCAAACCTTATATTTCTTTTCCTGGCTCTGTCAACGCTACCTAATTATTTATATAATAAACATAAAAGTTATCGAAAAATACAAAGTGGCGAATCAGTAATGACATTTGTCGTGTTGTCAATTAAATTTTTCTAGTTGTATAAACCTATGTCATTCTAAAAAAATTTTTCCCCTTCACGAATACCGACAAAAATTCTAAAGATCCAATGCTAAATAAATTTTGAAAGATATGTACTTTTATAAAAAAAAATTACCTTTCGTACATTTTCTCTCTCTAAAAAAAAAAGAGAAAATACCTTAATTCATAAAGCATATACTTCACATTTAAAAACTTGTACAAAACTTACGTATGAGATCAATACACAACTATATACATCATTTTACACTCATAACAGAAATAAGACTCCAATAATCAATACAAACGACAAAGAGACATGTCTTCACTTCTCCATAATCACAGACAAATACTTTCGGCATCCTGTATAATAAAAAAACAAAATAATAACAACAAATACGACTTTCAGTCCAACTGGCACTGGTTATTTTTTTTCTTTAACGCCTTTCTCCTTACTTTTCTCCAATCTGATAACCGAGGGGCACATTGAACGATCATATTCTCCAAAGTCCATCTACCGAAAAAAACATATTCGGCAACTCCTGCTTTAGTAGCGCACTTCAATGGTCTATGAAGTACAGTCTTCTTGTTATTGCCTTGAGCGGAATTTAAAATCCGAGATTCTTGACTATCTCGATATATTCTTGTTATTTGAACTGCTAATTCTGATCGCTGGAGGGCTTTATTGTGGTTCAGGTTACTCACTTTTCCTTGTAAGACTAAAAAGAAAAAAATAGGATGCGATGTTCGTTTGATAAATATTAAGTTACCGGTTTTCACATTATATTAAGTGAAAGTGTTAAAAGTAGAAGTTTATTAAAAATATGCTTTGCTGAATAAAGTTCGGGTTCAGTTATGGGGCGTGGTAACAGGTAAGGGCATGTTCCAAGTCACGCCCACTTGCCAATCAGGTTTGACCTACCACTCTAATACGAATAAATTAACCAAAATACACATATAATTATTTAATTACAGCTTTCACTGTATCTTAAAATTTAAATTAATTACCTTACACACTCAATTTTCTAACTAAAGCGATTTCAGTTTTTAGATTAAAACCTTCATTTGAAAATATGAAAATGAAAAAATATACACAATAAATTTTTTTAACCTGATAGATCATAGTAAAGAGGGCGAAATACTAGCTTATTTTATCTAATCTGTTTTTGTTTTTTTTCACTGAGTTAGCAAATTTGTATATTATCCTACCGAAACTGTAGTAGTGAAATATTGCGATACATTCTGGAGGTACACGTACCTAATGAATTAATTATTATTATTTTTATTACTGTCATAGATGATAGTTTTTACTGTTCACATGTTTTTTTCAGCTGAATGAATTCAACTGAATGAACATGTTTTGTTGGAGTAAACGTTCAAATAGTTAGTTATTGATCATATGACATTATTGCAAGTATAATACATAACGATATTTCATTAAAATAAGATAATAAAGGCAGTAAATCTGATATTAAACGTACAGCTGGAGAGATGTCATCAAATGTATCCCTCACATACAAACTATAAGCCTCAACAACAACAACCACTTATAGTCCAATCTCTCTTCATTTCCGTGCTATATCCAAACAAGATCTTGATAATCATGGTTTTCCACAGATGTTTCTACTTGAGGCACAAAGAATTTCCAATGTCGATACATTCATACGTTTAGACAGACTCTTGACATAAGTCAATCTCTGTTGTCCTCGGTCTTTTCTTCCTTCAGTCCTTCCAGATACAACCATACTTTCAATTTCTTCTTTCCTTACGACGTGTCTGATAAATTCTATCTCTTTCTTATGTTAATTGGAAACTTCCTTCTGCAACCTACTCTTGACAAAATTTCTTCATTTAAGATGTTTACTGTCCAAAATACCTTGAAGATGCATCTTAAGAACCACAACTCAATTGCTTTAATTTTCTTTCCCAAAAGCAACATGATTATAGTCCAGCACTTGGTGTAACTTAAGTACCAATAGGCACATGTGGTCAAACCCTCAAGTTCAGGAAGTAGGCTTAAACCTGGATGACCTGGTGAAATTCTATCCTTGCTTTCTACTGTTACGCTAAGAAATTGTTGAAAACAGGAGATATTCCGCTTGAGCCTAAAGCAGCGTAACTCCTCTTTAATTATTACAATTTTAGTGTGACGAGAAAATCAACAACTTCTAACGACTCGCGCACTTCAAGACTACAGATTAACTAAAACCAGACAGACTTAAATCAACAACTCCCCTTCTACGTATAAAGCTCAGCAACAGTCAAGCCCTTCTTGTGCTTCTACTAACCATAACCAGGACTAAAGAAGCAACATCAGAAAGGGGAGGTACGGTATATCCTTTTTCCGGTGTTTAAAAATGGGCGCGAAATTCACAAAGATAAAACGGAAAAGTTAAGTACTAGTATTCTAAAACATTATTTGCCGTCTATAAACTTAAAACATATTACCATTAGTACGTTAGTATGGCTCGAATATACCTGATGTTGTTGTGATGTAGGTGCTATACATATAATAAATGCTTATGAACAATACATACTATGGAAAGAATTAATTTAGTTACTCACTAAATGGCAAACGAACTTTTTATTATACTATGAAACTCTTTTTTTCCAATAAAAGTAGATTTTACAAAGTTCTTTAATGAAAATGAAAAATGTTTTAAATGTAACGCAAGGAATAATACAATGTACATAGCGAAAAAACAAACGAAAAGACTTAATAGCATCTGTATTCAGAAAGCTTTATATCATGAAATAAATCGTGTTTTACAATAATTATATACTTCAGAGATTTACAACTTTAACGAAATACTTTAATACTGTAGCCAACGTTAATTTTACCTGTAAACTGAAGAAATTATTTCGAAGGTCTTTTAAAGGTACTATTTATGTCTCCTAACAAAACAGTAGGTGTTAGAATAATTTGATACTACACTTAATGTCCCCTGTTGAGACAGCGTTAAGTCTTCAGATTAACAACGTTAAAATCAGGAGTACGAATCCCTTCGGTGGACACAGCAGACAGCCCAATGTAGCTTTGCAATAAGAAAAACACATAAACACACACTAAACTTAATTTTCTGAACGTTTTAAATTAAAAATTTTTATACTTACCAAAGTCACTGATGCAATAGTACCTGAGCATTTCTTCCTCTGAACATGGACGGCAGACTGTGAAAAAAAAACAAAAAAACACTAAAGGTTTAAGTCTTATACAAATTTAACTATTAAGAAATACAAGGTAGTTTCTAAGGGGAATATACGTTAACGCTCCACCCCAGGCGAGAACATCTCTGGTACTTCCTTCCAATATAAATATTTATATTACATATTACGATATTTTTTCGAAAGTTAGTCTTCAAGATATGAATAATTTGTGAGTAGGCATAGGGCATTTATTACGTGAACAGTCCCTCCAGGTGGAAGAAACATTGGTGTCGAGAATACATAATTTTGATTTTAATTAACGATTTTAAATTGCAATAACCTTATGAATTATTAATTTGACATGTACTAAAATACAGGATAAAGTACTATTGTCAGAAAATTAATAAAATGTTCTTAAATCTTTGAAAACATTTATTCGGTGTTAACTGTTATACGTTACGATAAATTTGAAATAAAGTCACAGCATTTACTTGATGGTTTGTTTGTTGGATGTCGCACAAATTACAATTTATAATAACCTGTATATTCCCAAATACTAAACTTGTAGATAATAATTAAATTACATCATAAATTAATTCAGTGGAATGTCATCTAAATATGTTCATTTGTTGTTATGTACAAAGTTGTACACAATGGGCTACCTGCGCTCTATCCACCACGGGAACTGAAACCCAATTTTTTGGAGCTGCGGTGGTTTATTTTGAAATCGCGCAAAGCTATCTGCGCTAGCCGTCACTAATTTAGCAGTGTAAGATCAGAGGGAAGGCAGCTAGTCATCATCACACACCGCCAACTCTTGAGCTACTCTTTCACCAACGCATAGTGGGATTGACCGTATATTATAACGTCCCCACGACTGAAAGGGCGAGCATGTTTGGTGTGTCGCGGATTCGAATCTGCGACCGTCAGATTACGAGTAGAGTGCCTTAACCATCTGGCCATGCCAGGACTGAGATGATTACTTAGATTTACATATGACAATACCAGAAGTGCCTTGGTAGGTTTAATATATTGTTGTCGTGGCGTGTTTTATTGTTGGGTGGTTTATGTGAATTATTCTTGAAAACAATATAAATTATACGGCTGCTTCTACGGAACATCAGAACAAAAAATAATACGAAGTCTCGTCCAAGTAATGATATATAATTAATTAATTTCTCTAATAACTTTTTATACAAGCTACATTTTTTATTCTCTGGTCGGCATAAGTTCACAAAACGTTTGGATAGAAATTCAGAGAATTTAAGGCTAAGTCACAAATTAACATGCTTGCAGAAATTTATTCACCAACCGATCAATAACAAACATGCTGAATTGGTAATGATTAACTAGCTCTAAATTAATCAGTCTCATAATTTTATATTTTACTAGTTTTTATGTGTTACACGAAACTTCTAGACTCATTACACAGTGTAAAGAAACCTATAGTGAACGAAAACACCAAAACAATCTCTTGACAAGAAACCCACTTGAAATAAAAATATATCTCAGAACGGCTGATATGGGTACTAACTCTGAAAATAACCTAGGAAAGTCAAAACGTTGTTCTCTGCTTATCAATAAAAGTGTTAATACCCATACCAGCCGCTATGAGATACATCAAAACAATCTGAATATGGCCTGTAACATGACAGTTACTTCTGAAGAAGTTGCCCGATATTTATACTGTGTTATTGAAAGATTTCGTGACGCCCGAGAACATTAAATAACTTTTTAAAAGTGTTCACTTTTATAAATACAAGTCTCGGATATTTAAACCTAACTAATTCTGCTTAAATAAGACCAAAAGCCACGTAAAGAGAGGCCAAAATTTGCCTGAAAGCTATCAACACAAATATGTAGTCTATTCAAATTTCAGCAAAAAATAATAAACAAAACTAACTAAATAATGATACATCCTGTTAACTCAAGATTCATGTAATTCACAATAAAAAATAAATAAAACATGAAATAGACCTGAGAAACATATAATCGTAGGACATAAAATTCATTAAAGCACAATAAACCCTAAAACATTATAGCATAGGATTACTCTTCAAAATTCAAGACTAACAGCTTCTATACGATTTTATATATGGCCCGGCATGGCCTAGCGCGTAATCCGAGGGTCGCGGGTTCGCGCCCTCGTCGCGCTAAACATGCTCGCCCTCCCAGTCGTGGGGAGTCTTACACTGCTAAATTAGGGACGGCTAGCACAGATAGCCCTCGAGTAGCTTTGTGCGAAATTCCAAAACAAACAAACAAACGATTTTATATAATAAGCACAAAATGCTGCAGTACCTTCAACCATTTACGGTAAAGAACCTTGAATCAGACATACTGGTTGTGCATGTTCTACGACTATTTTTCAGTGGAAAAGGTGAACCATTTAGGCTACACAAATAACACTTCACCCAAACGTGTTTCAATGTATGATAATTATATGCCGTTCTTCATAAATCAAAATAAGTCTTCAGCCAAAGTTTTGTCTAAATTAATAAAAATACGATTCAACCCCACGTTAATATTTTCTCTTCGAAGCAAGAAATCTTTAAAAACGTTTTCTCCAGTGCATTGTCATAGATATGAGTATCACATGGTTTTACAATTAGGCGCAAGTGCGTGACACAGTTCGAGAAATTTGCCGAATCGAAAACCTAATAATTTCATTTCTGTAAATCGGTTTTGAATAGTTAACAACCATGCCGTTTATAATATGCTACTTTTAACTTTTTATTTGTTTGTTCCTATTTGTTTATGATACAGCGATAAGTTCACGCCATAAAAGCTTTATCACTGTCTCCATGTAGTGTAAGATGAAATATAAATATATTTTTTCCTTGTTACGATAACTATACATCATATTTTATCAACACACAAACAGGTAGAAACTGGTGTTCGATTCACCCGCGATGGACAGTTTGTGTTAAAACAAATAAACCTTTCGCCCGATATCAGACCTATTCAGGTTGTCTGGGATACGACAGGCATGGTAGTTACTTGAGATACAATTTATATTATCAAATCACTTGACAACTGTCGGCAAAGAAAATTTTTTTATCAATTTCATTTATGTCACAATTACATTAGCTAGTCATTTTCGCAGGTACCAATTAAATTGGATTAAGATACGTTGTTGGTGTCCCTCAGTGGCTCAGCAGTTTGTTTTTGTTTTGAATTTCGCGCAAAACTTCACTAGAGCTATCTGCGCTAACCTCCCTAATTTAACAGCGTAAAGCTAGAGGGAAGGCAGTTAGTCATCACCACCCACCGTCAACTCTTGTGTTATTTTTTCCAACGAATAATGAGATTAACTGTAACATTATAACGCCATCACGGCTGAAAAGGCGAGTATGTTTGGTGTGACGGAAAATCGAGCCCGGAACCCTCAGATTGCGAGTCGACTGCCCTAACCACCAGGCCATGGCGGGCTGGCTCGGCAGTAAGTATTTGGATTCACTTGGAAAAAAGCAAAAAACCGGGTTTCGTTACTCGTGATTGGCACAATACAGATGACTCGTAGTGAACCTTTGTGCTTGATAACGAACAGGTATTGCCAGCATGTTATAAAACAAAATCTGAAGACTTAATGGTGTGATTCTAAAAGCCACTTTTATTACATGTTTTTGTTATTGTTTTTGTTTTCAGATATAAGGATAATTGCAGCATTGAATTCATATCATTTTATTATCTATGATCCAGGTCCAGAACACCAGTATCTCTCTCTGGACGTGCGATGACAACAACTCTTGCTTATCAAAGCGGAACATCATAACTTAAAACTATACTACACAGACTTGTTTCATCCCATCAACCATTTGTGGTCTGTAACACACAGGCCATGAAAATAAGCCTATGAAACCCCAGAACGTTACAGATAATCTAACAGATGAAAACGTAATGATGTTAAGATAGTATTATATTAATATAGGCGTATATAATAAAGAGATATTTAGGTTAGTTCAACAACCTACCAATAACTCATGTATGACGTAGCGGTAACAACTGTGTAGTTTTAGTTTCGTACCTGTTAAAAGGAAAGCGATACTGTCTGTAAACGAGTTACTTTTACCGAGGGGGAAGTGGCCCTTCACGATAGAAGTGCTGAGTCAGTCGTAATTATCTTATCATAACAACTCTTCACAAATCGTTTGTTCTTTTAAACAAAGTTTCTTGTAATGTTAACTTTGAAAATCATTATTGTGCAATAAATCAGTTACAGTTGTAAAGCCATGGCATAAAATGTCTAATACGTCATCAAAAAAAAATTGCATAATCACACCTCGTGGGGCCAGCGGAGTAAAGTATAAGAGGGACCCTTAAACCATTACTGGAGGGTCCCCCAAAGAAGCTGGAGGGTCTAGGGGTCCATGGACTTTATTTAATTAGTGAGATGATCCAGGAATCATCACCATTTGCTTTCTTTTTTGTATTTTATTTCATTATTATTGATAGGTGTATTTCTTGGATCGAAAGTTTAATTTCGACTAAATCCATAAGTTAAGTCTCTGCTTTCATCAAAGTTTCTATATTACAACTTGTTCTGGATATGTATGCTATTTACTACGGCCCCCCGCTTGTACAGCGGTATGTCTACGGATTCACAACGCTAAATTAGGGGTTCGATTCCCCTCGGTGGGCTCAGCAGGTAGCCTAATGTGGCTTTGCTAGAAAAAAAAAAACATATTTACTACGTCTCAAAGTTACAGAAGTTCAAAGTAGTAGTGTATGCAATTCACGTCTATCAGCAACGTATTTGAGTAACTGTATTCTTTCACCAGAGTACACAAAATCTGTATCTTGACGACGTCAGTTACTACAGAGGAACGCAGTACTAACCGGTAAAGCCAAAACTCCAGCAATCACCGTTGCCTTCCTTATTTGTTTCGAAACTTCACACTGTTCCTCATTTTCAAAGGATAGTGAGATTTGACCAATACTTTTATTACACTGCCGCTAAAAGTGCAACGTGAGTTGCTGGACAGCAGATCTGATTCAGACTCTAGGTGCGCTAATCATTACGTCACACCTTCGTTGTTAAACATAAATGTAATAAAAATACTAAACAAAATGTGTCATCATAAGAGCCACGTCACTGTTCATAAGTTCTTCTGAAACCCTATGCGAATTGATTCAATATCACTTGAATGCATCAAGAATTAATATATATGTGTGTAATGTTTAAACACTCTTCATATGATGAAATAAGTTTACGATTTTTATTTTATAATAAAACAAATGTTTACTCCCTGAAACATTGGAGAATAATTCTTTATGTGGTGTCTAAATCTGCAAATTTATTGGAACATAACTGATAATTATTTTTGATTTTGTTTGTTTGTTTTTTAATTTCGCGCAAAGCTACACGAGGGCTATCTGCGCTAGCCCTCCCTTATTTAGCAGTGTAAGAGTATAGGGAAAGGCAGTTAGTCACTACCATCCACCGCCAACTACTGGGCTACTATTTTATCAACAAATAGTGGAACTGACCGTACTATTATATTAACGTCCCCTCGGCTGTTTGGTGTAACGGGGATTCGAACCCGCGACCCTCAAATTACGAGTCGAGCGCCTTAACCCACCTGGCCATGGTGAGTTTCTGCAGCAATTGAATGTAAACCATCAGGTTATGTATTCACGTTCTGCACGCTATTCGGACCTTTTGGGTTATGTCCACAACATATTGATGACTTGTATGTGCTAGATCAGGGGTGTGCAATAGGCGGCCCGCGGGCCACAACCCGGCCCGCCAAGCCATTTAGTGTGGCCCCAGTTGTTGTAATCTAACCATGTGGCCTGATCTGTAATCCAACGCAAATGGAATATTTCTAAAAGCATCGATCCTACGGGATTCCCAGGCTTCGACTCGACAAACTTCTAAAATTATCTTTGCTAGAGAGGAGCAGGCCGAATTCGATTGGTCGGCCTCCTTAGGGCATGAATAGGTGACGTGCACTAGCACTATTGTCTACGACTCAACGTCATGTCCTGAACCTCGCCTTCGCCCGCTGGCGACAATTTTCCCTAACCTCTGCTGTCCGTCATTCATTATTGGTGAAAATTTTATTACTACAAGGGATTGAAGGTAAATTGATTATTATTTAGCATATTGTTGTGACTTTACTGAATTTATTAAAATTTTTGCTTTCAGATGCATTTGATTCTATGTACAGTGTGACCTCGTTATTCGCGGGGTTACGTTCTTTACCCTCCCGCGAATAGCGAAAAACCGCGAATATTGGATGCAGTTTTAAAACGTATATGTATGCGATTATATACTATATGAAATGCTTCCCAAACACTAATGATACTTATACTCATTGATGCAGTAATAATGTAGCAATATTGCATACTGTTATGTATTTCATTAATTTTACCGTGCGTTACCGGGCTGTGCTTTGCCGTTTGCGTTGTTGGGGAAGCTGAGGCAGTCAGCCAATAGCAGTCAATCTTGTTTGGTGAAGACGACAATTGATAAAACGGCTTGATTGAGTAAATACAACAGAAATCTCCTCGAAAAGCCCTTTCAGTCTCTGTGACCTACAAAAACGCAGTTCGCGCATAACCCGCGAATATGCGGGGCCGCGAATGGCGAACCGCGAATAGGCGAGGTCACACTGTATTTTGCTATTCTCAATTAATTTAAGTACCGGAAGTCTATGATCGGGATGCCAATTTAGAAACATGTGTTTCTGTCCATAAGAGGTTCCATGTGTAAATAAATTCTATGTTTTTTCTACTTTGCTATTTTCGTGAGAATAATTTTTGTTTTGATTTCAGGGCTAGTAAAATGTCAGCAGTTAAGAAACGAAAAATTGATGATGAGGGAAGGTTATTCAACAGTGAATGGTGCACAAAATATCTTGTTGTCCCACATAATCAAGGTGTTGTCTGCCTCGTCTGTCAAACTACAATTGCAGTCATGAAAGAGTACAATATTAAGCGACATTACGCAACTAAGCACTCCTCCCAGTTTGATGAAATTGTTGGTCAGGCACGAAAGGACAAAATTGAACATTTAAAACATCCATTGAAAAGCAACAAGGTGTTTTACCACTTTCAAGAAAAATTCAGAACTGGTGACAAAACTGAGTTTTAAGCTTTGTGAATGTATGGCAGAAAAGGGAAAGCCTTTCAGTGATGGAGAATTTATTAAAATTGTTTAACAATATTCACAGAATATGCATGTTCAGAGAAAAAATATTTGGTGGAGCAAACTAGCCTTTCCGCTTTACTGTCTCACGCAGGACAAAAGATCTTTCAGAGGACATCAAAGAAACTTTGAAAGAGAGATTGAATTCGTGTGAAGCTTTCAGTCTGGCTTTGGATGAAAGCACTGATATCAATGACACATCCCAACTTGTCATTTTCATCAGAGCTGTTACTGCAGGCTTTGATGTTTTCGAAGAGTTTTTAGATATGGCAAGCCTTTCCTCCACAACCACAGGACAGGATATTTGTGAACAAGTGCTTAAGGTTGTAGAAAAGTTTGAACTGAATCCTTATAAATTATGTGGTGTTACAACAGATGGTGCTCCTTCCATGACAGGTAGGACAAATGGATTCACCAAGAAATTTCTAACTGCAATTGGAGCACAAGACGTAGTTGTAAGCCATTGCATTATTCACCAAGAGAGCTTGTGCACCAAAGTTCTGGATTTTGCAGAAGTCATGAAAAATGTCGTCCAATGCGTAAATTATATTCGAACACGAGGATTAAATCATCGACAATTTAAAACTTTTTTAGATGAGCTGGACAGTGAGTATTCAGATGTTTTGTACTTCTCTGCTGTACGTTGGCTTAGTAGAGCTGCTACTTTGAAGAGATTCTGGAATCTGCGAGAGGAGATTAAGTTCTTCATGGAGAGCAAACGTCAGAATGTGGACTTCTTGAGCAATGAGAACTGGCTGAATGACTTAGCATTCCTCACAGACATTACACAGCATCTGTCTGATTTAAACTTAAAACTACAAGGGAAAAGTCAACTTGTGAATAAGTTGTTTGAGCATATTTGTGCTTTTGAGAAGAAATTGGAACTTTTCCAGGTTCAGTTGAGAAGAGCCATATTGACCCATTTTACATGTCTTGCAACCAGGAAACTGGAATTTCCTAATCTGGATTGCACCAAATATGGAACCAGTGTACAAAAGCTGCGTGATGAGTTTGCAAACAGATTTCCAGATTTCAGACAAACTGAAATTAGATTGAAATTGTTCGCTCAACCTTTTGATTTGGCAGTGGAAGACAGTCCTGATGATTGCCAAATGGAACTCATTGAACTGCAGGCTGACATGGACACTAAAAGGAAATTCTCTGAAAACAGTTTGCTAGACTTTTACAAACTCTGTGTACGTGAAAAGTTTCCCAATTTGTCCCGTCATGCACAAAGAATTGCCTCCCTTTTTGGTAGCACCTACTGCTGTGAGCAATTTTTCTCCAAAATGAAGCTCATCAAAACCAAATGTAGAAGTCAGCTGACTGATGAACATTTGACCAGTCAGTTAAGAGTGGCAACTACTTCTGTCAAAGCTGATATTGACAAGCTCTGCAAGGACTCTAAATTTCAAGTGTCGCACTAAAATGATCACTCATGCAAAAATATAAAATATTATTGCTTGCATTTTGAGAATTTTTTTTTAATTTATTGTGCATGTAGACGAATAAGCTTGTTTTTTAAATGGCCCCGCTTGATTGATGAAGTTGGTTATATGGCCCACCGACGAAAAATGTTGCACACCCCTGTGCTAGATGGTGCGATAAACGAAGTTTGTAACTACTGTGGCTGCAACTCTTTCATAACGTACAAAAATGAATAAATATCATCTTCTTTTTGTGTGTGTAAATATATTGAAGTTCGTATTTCTGTTGGGGTTTTTTTTTTTAACAGTTAAATAATAATCATCACATTCGAATAGCTATGGCCGAAATAAATTCTGGCACAACAAACCCAAAGTCTGTTTTGCAAGTAATTCCATGAAAGATACCAAGTTTGGGTGTAAAATAACTCTTTTTTAGTGATTATGTTACATGGTAAGTAATTATCACATTTCTCCAAGGTAGGTAACATTAAGTTTTGCTAATTAACTAATGTAATAGGTCATTTTTCAATGTACCTATTGAATAGGAACTCCTCAATACCCTGACACAAGGGCCAAAAGAATAACATTACTTTCTTCCTGAAAGACATTACTTCTGGTTTGTCTTTAATTCGATAAATATGAATTTCGACCACGTTTACTAAGGCTCATAAAAAAAAGTCCGGTAATTGAAGTCTTCAAAACTATACAACCACTGAAGACGGACATTAAAATGTATACGTTATTGTATACTTATTTTTTAAAGTTTTGAAGCAACTTGCATATGAAGTTTTTCTTGCAGATTTGTAGTAATTTTCATCTAAAACAGATGTTTCTAGCATAATGTTGAAAGAGATTCAATTGAAGAATTATCATTAGCTAATTCCAGTTACCGCAGAACTTATGGAAAACGGGTGGAAAGTGTCACAGGACGCCATAAGTTGATTACATTTCACACTGTTTATACGTGTTTCGTCAGAAGGTGTTGTAGATCTACCATGTGCCAACTCTACAACTATGCTACATAATAATGAAGTTATCTATTGAAGAACTCCTTTTGTTAAACCTGTTGACACAAGTAGTGTAAAAATGGAAAATTTATTGTTCATGTTTTTGTTATGCAAATAAACTACGTAATCGCGGGAAACCTGACCTTAGATTTTAGCGTCGTAATCCGTAAACTTGCCGCTAATACATCAGGGAAGGAGGATAAAAAATGGAATATTTAACCTAATGTGCGCAACCGGACTATCGGCCAGATTAGAGATCCAGTATGACCTGGGTATACAGTCGTCTACGATTCTGAAATACTGGCTAGAGACAAGGCAGAGCTAGCCTGTAGCACCTTAAGTGCCTTGCCGTGGTTTTTGAAACGAAAAATGAAATTGACTGTTACTTTTATATCACATTTACACCTGAAAGTATAATGCACATTTAGAGGTATCACGTCTGGATCCACAGTCCAACACACCAGCCACTAGCCTAAGCTTGAATAGGTTAAAAATACGAAAATGTTACTTAGAAATGAGTAAATCGTGTTGCCACAGAAACACGCTCAGCATAGTATATTGTTCGTGACGTGTAACCACAGTCAAACGGGATTAGATAGAGAGCTCTGATATTGGACAAAGGGCTTTGTCGACACTGATACACCAAGTATAGGATGTTTGAAGTACTATTATACATTTTTCTCTCTACTTTCACCCATAATGTCTTAGAAGTTATTTACGACTACAGACAATGAAGTCAAAAATATAGTACGTAATGTCTAGGTGTTTTGACCAAAGAAAGGTTCTTGGGTAAACCCTATATTAAATACCTTTTTTTATGTACACTAACTTATTTGACTACCATTCAGGGTTGCCAAAGTGCAGGTGCTACTTCCATCTGTTGCTTTAGTCAATGTTTTGAGAATTTCATCAACTTCAGGTAAGTTAATGGAGAATATAATAATTTATCAAAAGTCAAACAGAATGGTAAATTATATATACAATTATTCCTCTCCGGAATGAACATTTTGCAAATGGGGGAAAAGACTTGAGAGCTGTGGGGAGAGGGAGGGATTGTCTCACTCACCATTAGCGAGATTTTCAGAGTAGCATCTGGATATCCTGTTTAACCATCACGAATGTCCTCACAGTAATCCACACCAATAATTCAAACTGTTTGTACTAATACTTAAGGCGTGCCTCTAAGCTTTGAATTGGAAATGATCGTTTTAAAGGGATAAAAAGTGTTGAAAACACGAGGGATTCTATACATTAAGCTATAGAAACTTTAACACGTTTCTGTAAGCTTGTATGATAGACTGGTTCACTATGAGACATGTATCCAGATGTCATTAGGTAGCACGATGGTTTGGAAGGGATCTGGATTTTTATGTTTTATCCGACAAAAAAAAATGTTTGACAACAATGTCTAATCTGAATTTCGACATTTCAATACGTTTTGAAACTAGTGACACACTGTAGATCTAAAGTGGAATGACCTGTAACTTGAATACCTGCGGAATTTTCTCAAAAAGATAAATCTCACTGACATAAGCACTTCTGACATTGTAATGACACTAACATCTTTCCGATACGTTAGTTTAAATGTTTTGAAAAATAACAGCGCAAGCGCACTTCATATTATACAACAAATAATCAAGGTGTTAAGAGAGTACAGTATATGGATGTGACATCACTAGACAGTTTCTTAATAAACCAGACATATTTTAAGTGCGTATGTACGTGTGTGGTTTTTATAACAAAGCCTTATCAGGCTATTTGTTTTGTCCACTGAGAGGAGTCGAACTTTTAATTCGTAGAATTACTACTGTCCTACCAGGGGACCATCTTTGAAGTCTAGGCTATACAATGTATGTGCGACGTGTGTCTTGGCTATTCTTATCAGATGTAAAAACACTTTGTGAAAAACTAACTTGAGTAATATCATTCGGCTAGACATTGTGTTCCAACAATTGCTAAATAATACAATGTGTTGTTAAACAATGTGTTCTAATAATTGTTAATCGATACCCGTGGTGGGCAGTGCACAGATAGCCAATTGTATAGCTTTGTGCTTAATTCAAACAAAACAATAACTGTTAAAAATTTAAATAATACATATGTTATTAAATAATTTAAATAATACATGTGTTACAAAATAACGTGTTCCAATAATTTATTATACTAATACAATGTATTGTTAAATATATGTGTTCCAATAATCTATTATAAAAATATTTACTTTTTGTCTATCCTAAAAATGCACGTGCAGTTCATTTCAACAGATGTAAATTTACTTTAACATACATTTTTGTACAACAATATCTTAAAAACTTATCTGCTAGATGTTAAAAAAATGCAACGTGTTATTAAATAATGTCATCCAGGAACTGTTTAAAAATAACGTTCCCAACATTTCGTGTGATAGGTCAAACTCCTGAACAGTTTCGGTTACAAGATTATGCCTGAATAGAATAGTGGCTACTTTACTAGTAATCATTCGATTCTGATAGTTGTCGACAAATTGAAGTTCATTCATAGATGTAAATAACCTTTAGATCCTACCCCTCAGAAACATTCGTGATAAGGATATGTTTTATACCCACGCTCCTACAAAGGAAGCTGTGGTGAACAGTTGCTTGAATATTTCAGATTACGTTACGTTTGTGAAATGTCCACTTTTCTGAATGTGTCATCTCAGTCTGGCTGAGTCAGAAAAGTGTAAGGTTATAATTTTGTTATATAGTACTAGTTAATCTGAAAACTCTGATTCACTTAGCTCCTGGAGAACCTTTAACACAAATGATACAAGTTCAACTACTTCGCTTTTTTGTGTGTGGGTGTTTGGGCTTGTTGGATTTTAGATACCCAGAAGGGTGAGGTGGAGAAGACCTCTTCCTCCGTCCCTAACTCAGCTGATGATCTGCGTGTCATCTGAATATTGATGATATGTTAAATAGCTGATGAAAATGTAACATAATGAACGGCCTGGCATGGCCAGGTGGGTTAAGGCGTTCGACTCGTAATCCAAAGGTCGCGAATTCGAATTCCGATGGCACCAAACATGCTCGCCCCTTAGTTGTGGGGGCGTTATAATGTGACGGTCAATCCTACTATTCGTTGGTAAAAGAGTAGCCCAAGAGTTGGCGGTGGGTGGTGATGATTAGCTGCCTTCCCTCTAGTCTTACACTGCTAAATTAGGGAGGGCTAGTGCAGATAGCCCTAGGGTAGCTTTGCATGAAATTAAAAACAAACAAAAACAAAACCATCTCTAACTTTCACGTCAGCTACTACTATGTTGTAGTTGTGCTTTAGGGTCAGAGTAACCCACAGTACCTCAACCCCTTTCAGGGCAATGTCCATATATTGTCTTGAGTTGCCCTTTTTTTAAATTTATGTTTTATTTTTTATTTTCTTCTTTCACATTTTTTTCATTATTATTTTTTTCTTTTCTTAATCTCTCTGTATGTACATATTTAACAAAAAAACTCTGTGAGTATTATACTAATTTTAAACGTCTAGTGCTTGGTGGCCAGATTGATTTATATTTCTTAAATATATATTCATAGGAGAGAGGTGCTTAGTACTATGTTCATCATGTATGTAGATCACATAATAAATTATTTTTATGCCAGTTTTTATTAAAATTATTTAGTGCATTATGCAAGCAAGAGTCTATCGGATACTGTCTCTAAGTTTGCATACTTGTGCATAAATGTGGATAAAGTACTGCGGGGTACTTTATAAGCTGAGGTTATGATTGAATTTTGTATTTTTTGTAGTTTGTGTAATTGTTTTTGTGTTATGTTTATCCAGGTTGAACATGCGTATTCTATAATGGGTCTTATGTATGCTTGGTAGATTTTTATTATATTATCAGGTGATATGCCTTGGTTCTTACCCGATAGGCTTCTTACATAATTTGCTTTTTTCCAGATTCTAGTCAGGATATTGTTAGCATGCTGTATCCACGTTAATTTGTAAGTTAATCCTAAAAATTTAGCCGAGGTAACAGTCTGTAAAAGTGATCCGTTCATGTGTAACTTTGGTGTATATTTAATCTGGTGAATATTGTTATTTTTATTTGTATTCTATAATATTTCTGGCAATATTTTTTAGTATTTTATTTCAAATATTAGTGCAAAGCTACACACAAGGGATAGGTTCAACTCATGACCTGATTAGAAGACAGCTGGTCAATGGCACCCACCGCCAACTCTTGGACTACTCTAATCGAATAATTGAATTTGAACGTCACTCGTATAAGGTAATCACGACCTGAAATGATTTTATTTTTCTCTTTAGGCAAAAAAAAAAAAAAAAATCAAAACGTTGTATAAAAGAAAGTCTCGCATTAATGTAAGATATATGTATAACGTAATATATCATCTTTATCATATGTATAACATAATATATCATCTTTATCATATGTTTAACATAATATATCATCTTTATCATATGTTTAACATAATATATCATCTTTACCATATGTTTAACATAATATATCATCTTTACCATATGTTTTACGTCAGATATACGTATAACGTAATATATCATCTTTATCATGTGTTTTACTCTTGCGTTGCTCAGTGAACTGGTTTTGTGCGTATGAATCTACAATAGGATATGTACACCGCAGGAACCGAACCTCGAACTTTATTTAGCACTTTAGGCCCTCGAGCTTACTCAATTAACCGCATATATTTGCAGTATCTTAAAGTTACTTTTACTGTAACACATTTTAACCTCCAAACAATAATGTTCTTTGTACTTTAGTCTTAGCTTTTGAAGGCAGCCATTTCTCAAAATGAGATAACAGCTTTTCCGACGGCCTTTAAGAGACTCCTCTCCAAAAAGCACAGCAGTACGTCTGTGGACTTACCATGCTAGAAATCAAGTTTTGTGCTTAATTACAAACAAACCTTAAATAGCGAGTTTTATTTACTTGTAAATATGTATATGATACGGAAGCTGATGCTGTAACATTCTAAGAAGCTGTAAGTTTAATTACCTTTCATGCGGATATTAATTCCAATGACTTGTTTATTGTTAAACACGACGATACAGAATGGGCTATATGTGATGCGCCCACAACAGTCACAGAAACCAGGTTCATCGAGAGCTGAGATGAGCTAGAGACAGAGAGCCCACAGTGATAAAGAAAAAACAAAAAATACAGCATACATTTTCAACCAATTTTAAGTTGTTTGTAACTGTTTATTGTTTACATGGATATAGGAGCTCCCATCCAACTTCAGAGATTCCTTAGGTGGATATTCCCCAGTTCTCTGACCCTCTTAACAGGCCTGGTCGAAACCCGATTTTTATCGTTATCAGAAATCAGACATACTGCTGAGCCAATTTTCTCCTGATATATAACACTTAAAATCTGTGCAATACATAGTAAAACTAAGACAAAAAGCTTTAAAATGGAATGTCAAAAGGCATGACGAGGATTCAATACACAATACACATGCGAAAAAAACACACACCTAAAACTGTATATATTTTAGATACAACCTAAAACTTGTAATGTTTGTAGATGGAATGCAAAACACTATAAGAAATGGTGGCGATACGTTTGAAATATACCTAGGTCAATAATAACATATTTTATAGATTTGACATTACATACCATCCAAGTCATCCCATAAGGCTTCTGTTAGAACAGGTTGAAGATCGTAGCTAAACCTTATTAACTCTTTCTGAACTGTATTAAAGACCATCCCCGCTTCCACATACAGCGCCACCTGGCCGTGGTAGGAATTAAAACATCGTAAGAGTTCTGGGTGTTTTCCATCACTTGTACTATATATTAAATGCAATTTTCTATGTCCTTCCACGTATATTTGGACGCCGTTCAAGTTTTTACTGATCCGCAGGCAGCCACGGAATTCTCTCCCAGAAGTTCCATGACGTAAGACTACTCTCAGCGCCCCTCGCGGATATTTCCATTCAATGCGACCTTGCGCACAACGTAGATACACAGCTTGGACTCCTAGTTCGCCTTGGGTTAGTCCACTGAAAATTAAAAAAATTAATAATAAAACAAAAGAAATGTACGTATTCGTCTTGTTCTTAAAGAGCGGAAAATTTTAATTATGGAAGGACCGAAACAGAATTTCAATATTCAAGACACTTCTGTCATTTCTATTGAAACACACGTAATAAGCCATCAACAGTCTAGCTTCTAAAATGGAATATCTTGATAAACAACATAAGGAGAAAGGTGTTATAGATGATAGAATGACCTAAGATTGACACTTCTGAACGTGGCTGTGCTTACACGAATCTAACTGTGTAAACATTACTCACGAGCTTTGGTTGTTTTGAAGTATTGTTTGTTTGTTTTTGAATTTCGCGCAAAGCTACACAAGGGCTACCTGCGCTAGCCGTCCCTAATTTAGCAGTGTAAGGTTAGAGGGAACGCAGCTGGTCATCACCACCCACTGCCAACTCTTGGGCTACTCTTTTACCAACGAATAGTGGGATTGACCGTACTTTACAACGATCCCAAGGTTGAAATGGCGAGCATATTTAATGTGACGGGGATTTGAGCCTGCAACCTTCACATTGCGACTCGAGCGCCTTAACCACCTCGCCACGCTGGGCCTGTTTTGAAGTATAACCCTTGAAAGGGGTTAAAAAGACGGAATATCCCAGTAGTAGAGAAGAGCTAATGGACAGAATGGGGAAGGACTGCCCATACTAACACCTTCACTGCAGCTGATACCTGATACGTTTCCATATTGCAGAACACCTTCTAGTTGTTGTTTTTGAATTTCGCACAAAGCTACTCCAGGGCTATCTGTGCTAGCCGTCCCTAATTTAGCAGTGTAAGACTAGAGGGAAGGCAGCTAGTCATCACCACCCACCGCCAACTCTTGGGCTACTCTTTTACCAACGAATAGTGGGATTGACCGTCACATTATACACCCCCACGGCTGGGAGGGCGAGCATGTTTAGTGCGACGCGGGCGCGAACCCGCAACCCTCGGATTACGAGTCGCACGCCTTACGCGCTTGGCCATGCCAGGCAACACCTTCTAACAGTTTAAATTGTCATTCGCTTGTTTGATTGTTTTAACTCATGCACAAAGCTGCACACAATAGACTATCTGTGCTCTTCCCACTATGGGTTTCGAAACTCAGTTTCTAGCGTTTTAAGCCCGCAGACATTCCGTTGTGCCACTGGGGAGAGGGGAGAGCATGTCATTCGCTGAGCGCGATTTACTCTTTTCCGTCGAAAGGGGGCGAAAATGAAATTCATTTTTAAATCTTAATATCCTCTAACCATTAATAGTTTATATTATTTGAACAAGCTTGTTAACACAAGATAAACTGTGTTTATAGTTCTGTGGGAACCACCAGGTTTTTTTAAACGCATTAACAAAACAAATTGATTGTGGGTTCCAAGAACTTGTTGAGTACAGTGTTTCCAATAACATAGAAACCACATGAAAAATTAAACAAAAATAACATCAATATTGCAATTACCCTACTAGTTGTTGTTGATGTCCCCTAACCTCTAAGTACTCTGACCCTTAAGTATTTACATAGATGTTTGTTTCAGAATCTACGTGAAAAGCTACACAAAGGCCAACCTGCGAATATCTGCTCTTAATTTTGAATTCAAACGCTAGAGAAAAGGCAGCTAGTTAATAGCATCTACTATTAACTTCTGTTTGACTGAAGAAAAGATTTGGCCATCACTCTCATTACGCACCCTTGGCCCAAAAGTGCTGAGTGCGTTTTTGTTTCAATAAGCCACGTCTCATGAGTTCTCGAATTTATAGTCAGGGCCAAGGGTAACAATTAGGATATGTCTGGTCATTTTACAGGGATAATCGTTGATTTCACTTTTTTTTAACCACTTCGGTAATTAACGGATAAAGTTCGTGTTTCTGGTGTCATAAGTTTAGAAGATGTTTTAGTGAAATAACTGTCCACTTCATAAAAAGGAAACAAAAATTATGTCTACAAAATCAAATATTTTGGTAACGATCCCTAATGGATCAGCGATAAGGGCTCACAAAGCTACAACGGTAGCCAGAAGAAAAATATTCAATGTGTAGCTCTGCGCAACCAAAAAGAAAAATAATTTGATAATAATGGTTTACACTAGATTTATATATATATTACATTCAGTTGAACTAGAAAGAACAAAGATGTTTACCAACCTTTTTACTAAAAAGACATTATTTTGACTCGTCTGTTAGAAGCAGTATATAAGTTGTTCGCTTACTTTCATCCACATATTCCGTATACTACTGTATTGTGAACTCACTGACTCCATGACGCACTCGGGTGTTGTTTTTTTTTTTCATAAATAAAAGCCTAAAACAGCACAACCTGTTACTCATAATAAAACACGCACTAACTATATAGTTTAAAAATATATGCTTTTGTATAACAACTTGTAATATTTAGTTTCTTGTAGGTCTCAAATTTATACTGAGGGTTTTGGGTTCAAATCCACATCACATCAAACATACTCGCCATTTCAGCCATGGGAGCGTTATAATGTTACGGCCAATCCCACTATTCGTTTGTAAAAGAGTAGCCCAAGAGTGGGTGGTGGGTGGTGATGACTAGTCTTACACTGCTTAATTAAGGAAGGCAAGCACAGATAGCCCTCGTGTAGTTTTGTGCGAAATTCAAAACAAAACAAACAAAATTACACAAACATGCACCTGTTTTAAAGTACAGTACATTTAATAATTCAAAGTAACAACAAAAATTTTCGCGGCAAAGAAATTGTGAAAAATTTAACTTAAACAACGGGAATAAATCAATTACTCAACTATATGTTTTTAACAATACACATTTTGATAAAATTCCAACCTTTGCATTTCTGAAAAATAAAAAAACAGATCACGCAGTAAACCCTATCTCCCCTCCACAACTCAGTGTAGCTGTCAAGGTTCTTTAAGCCTGGGCCTCAACTAATGCTTCCAAGAAACACACAAAGAAAATACAAATAATGTTCACTTCAATATTAAAGACGTAATCGCCTGATATTTGGAAACGAAACACGACGTGATACTTTGGAGTGCAAACGACATCTCTCAGAACCATGTCCACCCAAGTATCACTTTGACGGAACTTCAAGAACAGTGGTTCCCAACCTTGGGGGTGCGAGATAGCGTTCCAGGGGGTGCGAGATAACATTTGTTTGGGCCACCTTCACCTTTATTCTTAAATAAATAATTACTATGAGAAGTGCGAGAACATATTAAATTTTTTTAGGGGTGCGGGGCATAAAAAAGGTTGGAAACAACTGCTTTAGAAGAAAATGTTATTAAATTATCTCGTGACAAGGAGGAAGCTAACGCCAAACATATAGTACCATCAGGCGTTACACATTTTTCTGTCTTGCTTTCACACAGTTAGATTTTATTTGATGTCAAACTAAAGAAAGTTTCTTTAGAAGACAAACTCCTGACTTCGTTTGTATATCTTTTTTATTCGCCTTTAATGGTTTGCATAGACTAATATATTTATTGTTGGATTTGTTGTTGTTATTATTCTTGTTATTTATGGACTAATTTTATTTCTTGTTACGAGCGATATAATGTACAACATATTATTAATTTGGTAAAAACTTATCCGTGGACGTTACGACAAAACTTACAGTAGTTAAGAGTGCGGATCGAATGGTCCATATTTCGAGCGGCTGCTGCACGGAACAGCTGTTTGAGTGTTATAATAATTAAGTGGTGCTCACTTGTTTCCATCCTCCCGGTTAGCAGTTCTGAATTATGTCTGAACGTTTGGTTAAGTCCGTTTACTCTATAACACAAATAGCCCAGAAGTTACGTAATCGAACTGAAACTTTGGACTTAATTTATTTTTGGCAAATATTTGTTAACACAATAACATTGTTTAAAGTTAGATTTACTCGGATTCTTGTCTAATTTTTAAAGAAACGTTGAATTCAACGCCAACTCTTAAAAATTAAAATCCACACGATTGTCCACCGTACACACAAACAAGTGAAATATTTTAACATCACACGATTCAGTTAGACAGACAAAACAGTATTAAAACTTTGTTTAGTACAAAAATAAGTGGCCCGGCATGGCTAGGTGGATAAGGCACTTGACTCGTAATCTGAGGGTCACGGGTTCAAATCCCCATCATACCAAACATTCTCGCCCTTTCAGCCGTGGGTGCTTATAATGTTACATTCAGTCCTACTATTCGTTGGTAAAAGAATAGCCCAAGAGTTGGCGGTTGGCGGTGGGTGGGTGGTGATGAGTAGCTGCCTTCCCTCTAGTCTTACACTCCTAAGTTAGGGACGGCTAGCGCAGATAGCCCTTGTGTAGCTTTGCATGAAATTCCTAAACAAACAAAAATAAGTACAGCACAGAATTTAAACGTTTGATTTACATTCAATATGTTATGATACTCTTCCCATGAAATGTCAACATTTCATAGCTTGGAGATTTATTATGCAGTGTTTTCTGAGTAATTTCCCGCTTATACTGATTACGTCATCCCGGAGTTTAAATAAATAGAGATGGTGTTTCCACAACTTACTGCCTTGGGGTCCGAGTCAAGGTTCTGGCATACACAGTTGTAGCACTGTTGACCGTTCTACAATATAAAGATGAACGCACATTGTTAGAAAACACTTATTTCTCAGTGATTTCTCTGAACTATCTAATAAACGATAGGGTTTTGAGTTGAAACCTTTAGCAACTCATCGCTCTAGTTCAGGTTTTAAAATAATTCAATAACTCCATTAGTACTTGTCTAAACACAACCCATTATCTTCACTAGCACTTGGTTAAACATAGTATCATAACTCCACTGACACTTGTTTGAACATAGTCCAGTCGTCGTTGTGGTGATCCCTCGAGGTCGAGGATGATGGTTCTCCAAGTTCATACATGGGTCTGGAGATGGCTAATGAAGCCAATCCTTGCTGCACAGGTCTTCTGACAGTAAGAGCAGGTCAGTTCAAAGGGAAGAAGAGGTTTCAATAGTAGCTGGCGTTGTTTCCTCTTCTCCCGCTTCTCATCAAAATGTTGTATTCTTGATGACTCGAAGAATTCTGCTTCCTGATGGATAAGGGATCTTCAGATGGTTCGGTAGTGACCGAGAGTTTCCCAGTTGTTAACATCAATGTTGCAGCTCTTGAGTGTAATCTTCAGGCCATCCTTGAACTGCTTCTTCTGTCCTCCTCTCATTCATTTCTCATTTTTCAGTTGACCACACAGAAGTTGTTTCGAGAGTCGGCTGACATCCATTAGGGCCATCTGGCCTGTCCATCTGAGGTGGCTCTTGATGATGGTGTCTTCAATGCTGTTGATCTTGGCTTCTTCGAGAACGCTGAGGTTGGTTCTGTATTCCTCCCATTTGATCTTCAAAATACTCCGGAGGCACCTTTGGTGGAAGCGTTTCAGCTGGTTCAGGTGTCGACGATATGTGACCCATGCATGTTTCAGCTCCGTACAAGATCGTGAGGATAAGAACTGCCTTGTATACAAGCATCTTGGTGACTGTCCGAATGTCTCGGTCCTGGAAAACTCGTGTTTGGGAACGTCCAAAGGCAGCTCCTGCATATTTCAGACTATACTGGATTTCGCAGTCGATGTCTGCTGACGTTTATTAGGAGCTGTTCTGGAAGCTTGACAGCAGAGCGATACAGGGTTGATCGTCGCAGGTGCTGGTTGATGGAAAATCTGGGTCTTGGTCAAGTTGATAGAGAGTCCCGTTTTTTGGCAGGCGAAGTCAAAAGCGTTAAGGATGTCCTGAAGCCCCTGTTCGCTGAAAGATGACCACTGATTGTCGTCAGTGTACTGCAGGTCGATCATAGAGGTCAGTGATGTTCGTTTCACGGCCTTGAGGCGGCTAGGCCTGAGGAGCTTTCCGTCTGTCCGTTATTCGATCTCGATGCCTGGTGGCTTGGTGGTCTTGACTATATGATATACCTGATGGCAGAAATAAAAATGGCGAAGAGGTTTGGCGCAATGGCACAGCCTTGCTTCACACCAGAGTTAACAGGAAAAGATTCTGTCATGCCTTCATCAGTTTGAACCATTGCCATCATTCCGTTATGGAGAAGGCGCAGGATGGTAATGAACTTTGCAGAGCATTCACTGGCAGCAAGAATCTTCCACAATAATTCTCGGGACACGCTGTCAATGGCCATGATGATATTGATGAAGGCCATGCAGAGGGGCTTCTGTTGTTCTCGGTATTTCTCCTGGAGTTGGCGAGCAGCGAAAGTCATATTTGTTGTTCCTCTCGATGGTCGGAAATCATTCTGGGTTTCTAGCATGATCTTCTCAGACAGAAGCTTCAGTCGATCGCTGAGAATCTTTGTCAAGATTTTACTAGCAATGGATAGAAGTGAGATGCCTCTGTATTTTCCATAGTTCGATATATCCCCCTTATTCTAGTAGATGAAGACCACCAGGGCATCTCTCAGGTCTAAAGGCATGGTCTCGGTTTCCCATGTCTTGATGATTACCTGATGGAGCTGTTGATGGATCAGAGGTCCCCCTTCCTTGAAGATTCCAGCTGGGATGTTGTTGATTCCTGTGGCTTTGTTGTTCTTCATTTTCATAATAGCGCTTTTCACTTTTATAGTCGGGATTTCACTGAGGGTGTCTACAATAAACTGGCGTGGGATGTTCTGACATAGTTCAGTAACTCCATTAACACTTGTTTAAACATAGTCCAGTAACTCCACTAACACATGTTTGAACAGTCCAGTTACTTCACTAACAATTGTTTAAACATAGTCCAGTAACTCCAATAACACTTGTTTAAACATAGTGAAGTAACTCCACTAACAGCTGGTTAAATATAGTCCAGTAACTCCACTAACACTTGTTTAAACATAGTCCAGTAACTCCACTAACACTTGTTTAAACACAGTCCAGTATCTCCACTAGCACTTGGTTACACATAGTGCAGTAACTCCACTAACACTTGTTTAAACACAATGCAGTAACTCCACTAACACTTGTTTAAACATAGTCCAGTAACTCCACTGGCACTTGGTTACACATAGTGCAGTAACTCCACTAACAGCTGGTTAAATATAGTCCAGTAACTTCACTAACACTTGTTTAAACATAGTCCAGTAACTCCACTAACACTTGTTTAAACATAGTCCAGTAACTCCACTAGCACTTGGTTACACATAGTGCAGTAACTCCACTAATAGCTGGTTAAATATAGTGCAGTAACTCCACTAACCCTTGTTTAAACATAGTCCAGTAACTCCACTAACACTTGTTTAAACATAGTCCAGTATCTCCACTAACACCTGTTTAAACATAGTCCAGTATCTCCACTAACACCTGTTTAAACATAGTCCAGTAACTCCACTAGCACTTGGTTACACATAGTGCAGTAACTCCACTAATAGCTGGTTAAATATAGTGCAGTAACTCCACTAACCCTTGTTTAAACATAGTCCAGTAACTCCACTAACACTTGTTTAAACATAGTCCAGTATCTCCACTAACACCTGTTTAAACATAGTGCAGTAACTCCACTAACACTTGTTTAAACAGTGCAGTCACACCACTAACACTTGTTTAAACACAGTCCAGTAACTTCACTAACACTTGTTTAAACATAGTCCAGTAACTCCACTAACACTTGTTTAAACATAATCCAGTAACTCCACTAACACTTGTTTAAACATAGTCCAGTAACTCCACTAGCACTTGGTTACACATAGTGCAGTAACTCCACTAACACTCGTTTAAACATAGTCCAGTAACTCCACTAACACTTGTTTAAACATAGTCCAGTAACTCCACTAACACTTGTTTAAATATAGTGCAGTAACTCCACTAACACTTGTTTAAACATAGTGCAGTAACACCACCAACACTTGTTTAAACACAGTCCAGTAACTCCACTAACACTTGGTTACACATAGTGCAGTAACTCCACTAACAGCTGGTTAAATATGGTGCAGTAACTCCACTAACACTTGTTTAAACATAGTCCAGTAACTCCACTAACACTTGTTTAAACACAGTTCAGTAACTCCACTAACATATGCACACATCATATGTAATGTTAGTATTCATTAATTTCCCCCTACCAAATAGCAAATTTAAAACCGATTACTTCCCGATTACAATAACAAATTAATTAAACTTGCCGTAACATTCAAATAATGTAATTGAAATTCTATTATTATGTATTATTCCAAATTCGTGAAAATATCCTTGGGACTAGATATGAAATGTAGTGTTTAAAATATAATAGGCCTAGTACTACTGTTTTGCGACTAGTTACTTATAATCTACAGCTTATAAAACGCGATTACACCACAAAAGTAAATTAGCTGTTTTATCCATCATGTATAATTAGTATTTTATTAGCACATTACAAGAAAGGAGAGACTGTAATACTAAGTTTGCTTTGGAGATACCAGTTCTCGAATAATGTGTAATAAGCGTAAAATACACGCACGCGCCTTTTACGCTAATAATGTAGGTCTTCAGAATAACAGTTATCGTTCACATAAGCTGGAAACTGGTCTGTAAAGAAAACTTTATAAAGTAAAGATAGACATATGTATTTAAATAAGCTACGAAATCTTAACAAGATATACATCCACAATACGCATATTTAGTTAGGTGCGCAATCTGAAATATACTTTCCAAAACATTTCTGATGAATGTGACTAGATTACACAAATCGCTTATGAGACGTGTACGCGTATAGAGTTAAAGCAATAAAAAGTACACACGTCAAGATGACAGGCTTCAAAACACGAGACCAACCCCATTTCTAATACAAAAGAGGCGCAAACATGCACTTCGCCTTCTTATTGACTTGGGTAGGCTTACGAATTTTTTTCACAGTGAACCGAGTTTTTGTTCAAAACAACGTCTCACAATAAACACAAAGATTTTATATTGAATTTAGAAAATGTAGTTAAGACAGTTGAAAATATACTGAGGTTTCAAATGGTTCATGTAAAATAAAAATCGTATAAGTTAGGTTTAGCCTGTTCATTTTCACATTCTCATATTCTCCCAACACGTCAAAATAAGTCTAAGACCGAAACCCCTGTAGAACCATTTCTGATATAACTTGACTTTCTACCTTTCACATACATTTTATTTCCAACATTTATGTTCACCATAGTTATAAATACATAACAAAAATCAACAAAACCTTCTCGGAGTTTATTGTATCCGGTTCTAAAAGTTTTTTTTACGATAGTCTCCGTGACTTATCAAGTCAAATGGATGACACAATTCATTCCTATCTCTCATAAACGAAAAGTTGTCGTTTGTCCCACAGTTACGTACAGCTAGCGTGCTTTTCCCCACGTGCACAGCAAACTGCCAAACAAACAAAGCATACTTCTCGCGTGAATCATTGTGAAGTCACGAGGCAAGAATCATGTGATTTGTTGGAGGCGGTTATTACACCCTGATTCATTGATAATTACGTGTAATAAAAACACATTTTTCTAAGCACATATATTACAAGTATTATAAATATACATATGGCTGCTTTTTGGCATCTCTAAATGCTTTTTTTGTTTTGTTTTTAACAAGTTAGTTTAAAATCATAGTATTTGTCTTTCACTGAAATGAGCCAGAAATTTCAACTGACGATTTGTTCGACCGAAATGTAGGTACTTGGATATAAAGAGAACTCGCTTTGGATAAATCAGAAACACTATTTTACAAGTTATTCATATAACATAAACTAACTTGTGATTCATTTAAATTCTGTAACGATTACAGTTTCTAGCATAATATGAATAAGTTTTACAGCTGTAGCTAATGAGAGCTTTAAATCCTAAGAAACAAATCCCAGTAAATATGTATAAAAATTGGGAGGTTTGATCTAAAAGAGAAACCGAGTTCATAGCGATAACTAATGTTAGTCTGGTCTTCATAAGTGAACTGAGTATTTATACAATGATACATGCCAAGAAAGAACTAAGAAAAGGAGAGAAACACGAGTTTCTCACTCTCTCCAAACTAGTTAGGCACCATTTTCATAAAAAATTTTCTTCGCTGCTTTAATCTGTGTTACAGATAAGACCACGTGTTTTTTTGTTTCTACTTGATCTATATTTCTAATCTAGATCAAACAAACCGGCTGCTGAATTCCTATTATATTGTTAAAACAGCACTAACAGAAACTCGGCCTGATCCGACTGTTCACAAGATCTAGGTTTAAGCCTTCCTATCAAGAACTTTTATTAAAAGCACTGATCTGATTAAGATAGCAATAAGTTCGGCTTTACCAGTTTACAGCAGAGAATTGCAATCTGTGACCAGTAAGGAACACACAGTAAAACTATGTATCATAAACCTAATTCTAAAGTGTAATGACTTAAAAAGTCATAAAGACAAATTATAGTTTACCGGTATAATTTAGTTCATATGGAAAAAGTTGTTCTTCAAGCAACTAACCATATGTATAACGTTTCACTGACATTACTGGTCTGTTGTATTTTGCCCGGCCTGATTTTCCCTTGTATTGTGCGAAAGGTCCTACCAGCACTGGATGTAACATATAAAGTGTGGTTGGCATATTATTGTAATTTCTTTATTTTAAGTCCAAGTTATTACAGTATTCATATAAGTACAACTCGTTGTAACGTTTCTTGTTACATGAGCATTTATTCCTATCCAAGTTTCTTCTTTTACATTTTTTTAAGATATTTAATATTATAAAACCCGAACTGGAACATTTATTCCAGCCTGTACACTGTAGCGGACTGGTCACTGGCCAAAGACACTCTACCTTAACGTTATAATTATAACAACTTTAATCACAACTTACAGATGGAACCTCGCTTGCAGGTTTAAAATTGGGTCTCGGTGTTCCGAAAAAAGGATCGATTACCCTGTAAGTCAATGTATACATGCACATTGGTAAAAAAAAACTCACCCATATGTACAATTATGGTATACGACTACAAATAAACGTATTAACCAAAAATCTACTCCTGCGATTACGAAGTAAACCAGTAATTGTTCTTGGGTAAACAAGTTTGAAGCATAAACGGTGTTGGGAAATAATGTGTAGATTATATTTATATAGAACGCCGCGTGTAGTGTCACTGATGTCACAAAAGGAGACCAGCTAATTTTAAACATGCACAAATAAGACACAAAATTAATAATAATTAAAAATACTAAAGGGCATTACAATATGGTATGAAAAAATTGGTAACGAAAACTGAGATGGTTAACCTGTGACCTGGCTGACCAGCTTCGAGTCGAGCCAAATCTTACTGAAGATGGCTTGCTGAATTAAATAATACATGTACGTTTAGTGAAAATCGTGACAAAACTAATGTCAGAACTAAATCTATCATAAAATATCCTCTCACACAGACCAAGAAACATGACAGATCAGAGAGGACTCGTAAAGAGAGGGAGACATCATAGACCCAAAATATAAGTTGAAGGCACCACATTTTCTATATACCTTTAATTTGGTTTTAAAAAACCAACAAAACGCACTATCTTCAAAGTAGAAATTACACACAGCTCATTCGTCAATATCTTCCAAATATGATGTAATTTATTTAAAAAAAATTAAAAACTGAAATTTTATTCTCACACTACAGTTTGATAGTGTAACCATTGTGTCGATTGGAAGTTTGTTGTATGCAGCTAATAGATATATTTGCGCAGGGTCCCTGAAAATACTGTTTCAAGGACAAACAAAACTAAAATTAAGAGTAACAAATATTTTCATTTATTGTTTTTGAAGTTCATACGTCATTCTATACTGTAGCCTACAGAGTGCATAGTTCTTCTCGTGATTCATGGCATGCGTACGTTTTACTTACATCACGACCATAAAATTGTAGCATTAAGCGTTCCTTATGTGACATAATTTTAGCTTCTACTGACTGACTGACAGACAACACACTACTGTATAATTGTGCGAGTGGTTAAAACAGGTGACCACTTCCAGGCGACCTTCGGCCACCGTTTGGAGAAATCACTCATCCACTTTTGCTGACCATTTAATATTAGCAATAAAGCACAACACGAATTCTTATAATGATGACCATTGTTAAGATATATCAAAGAGCGTCGAATGAAAACAGGTTCTCCTCTCTCGTGATCAAAGTTTGGGTAATTGCTTTTAAGCATAAAACTACACAAAGGGCTGTTTCCTATCCACCACATTTGTCGAAATCCGATCGTGAGACTACAGACTTGCCGCTGAGCCACCAAGAGGCCAAATATACTGACTTGGCTGACCCTGGAGCTCATAACATCCTTTCAAAGTTCGGTGATCGAAATTCTTGGCCCCAGTATTGCATTATGTCCAACTAGTACACTTGTTAACTAAATAAAATATACGTTGTTATATAGGTTAGATTAGAATGTAGTTAGAAAACTATCAGTCTTAGATGTCAGATATTTTCTACTAAATAAGTGTATATAAAAACGTTTTACGCCAGTTTAAATCTTTACACAGAAAACACTGTTAGTAAACTACTTTAACACAATAACTCAGAGGAGTCTGACAGGGGTTGTTGCTTGGCAACTTCTAATATGAAGAAAAAGATTACAAAAATAGATTAAGAACAGGCACATTTTTTTTCAAAACGGTCTTCGGTGGGAGTAGGGGGAGGGGGGATAAAAGAACAGTAAACAAACCGAACTTTGCTAGTCCTGCACGAGACAAATGAGTACGTGATGTACGATACCGTTGGGTGACAACACAATTTAAAAGTGACTGTGGGAGGTCTGGTTTTATCACGTCTTTTAGAGATTGATTCGTTGTTTACGATGTGCCTAGATAATTACATTTCAAGGTAAAAACTTAGGCCTAACACTGAGAAGCACGAGAGGCCATCGAACGATCAGGAAGGAATATAGAAATAGGAGGAGGTCCAGAAGACCACCAAAAGGTAAGATGCCCTGCACTACACCTGGGGCTTCCTACGATGTTGAATGCACGTGCACTTGTCAGTGGGGTTTCGTTATGGTACTACATGTGAGATATCACACTGACACTAAAATAACATTTGAGGTTTTTCTCGAACCGGTTCGAAAGAAGAAAGGGGGAGATAGAAATTGTACGGTTTTAAAAACTGCAGATAAATTCTGAATATTACAGTTTAGAACTCTCACAATGGTCTCTCTGTGCGACAATAACCGAGAGGGATCGTTTCTCCAATTCTGGCACTTAAAAGTTATTGCTGAACCACCAAAGGAGAGGTGGCACCTCGGTGTATTATTTATTTATTTGTTTGTTTTTGTTGTTCTTTGCTTTTCAGTAATTGGTACAATTTCTTTACCTGAAAAAAATAAAAAAGACAATCAGCCCTGTAAGCAAAACAATTTTTTCTCTTCCTTAGATAAAAAAAACCCATAAAAATTTGGATCAAATCTGAAATTTTCCATCGAACCTGTTTTAGGTGGTTAAGCGTCCCCGCTGATACAGCGGTAACTCTACGGACTTACAACGCTAAAATCAGGGGTTCATTTTCCCTTCGGTGGCCTCAGCAGATAGCCCGATGTGGCTTTGCTATAAGAAAATACACACGCAGGTGACAAACAAACAAGTAAGGTAATTACACAGAAAAATACAGAAAGAACAAATATTAGTGTATGTACAGTATTTCTGAGAATCACAATGCTTATAATTTAATACTTAATAAGATCTTGAGCTCAAAAGAGCATCATATTGTTAAACAACACGATGAGCTTCGAAAGTAGTAATATTATCCTTAAGATGGATAATGCCACTCTCACTGAAGTTGGAATACAAATAACAAAGACATTCAGGCACAGCATTGCGTCAAATATGGTTCAAATGCAGTTCTCTAACAAGGAAGATTTGTCCAGATTGTGGGCCGCTCACAAGAACCAACAGGAGGCGCTTATGGCAAACCATTAAAGGCATAAAACATTGATCCCACAATATCCAATCGTGGCGTTGGTTACAATTGGACAATTCTAGTCAATATTTCGATTAGGCATTAATGTCATAGTATGTACTTAATGTGTTGAGGAACTTGGAGTATATTTTATACTGGTTCAATACATTATGAATTCTGTTGGTTTATCTTACTACGTTTAAAAATATCTTTAACACTAATAATAGTGAGGGTATCCAAGTGATAAAATAATACTTTCTAATCTTCATAAAGTAAGAAAAGCATATCTAATTAGCTATACTAATTTAACAGGTTAATTTTGAGTTTCGCTCTAAGCAAATAGTTTGCTCTGATTGGAAGGTAATATTAATTTAGGATAAGGAAAACATTCTTGAATTTTCTAATGTACAAGGAAGCTCAATGCACAAATCTATACAGAGAGACTCCTTTTATATATACTACTGCATAACTCTCCTTAATTTTGAACTAACAGACTAGAGGGCAAGCAGTTACTTAAGAACACTAAACTAGTTTTTATAACACACACTTGGCTCTGGGCCCAGCATGGCCAGGTGGTTAAGGCACTCGGCTCGTAATCTGAGGGTCGCGGGTTCCAACCTCCGTCACACCAAACATGCTCGCCATTTCAGCCATGGGAGCGTTGTAATGTGACGGTCAATCCCACTATTCGTTGGTAAAAGAGAAGCCCAAGAGTTTGCGGTGGGTGGCGATGACTAGCTGCCTTCCCTCTAGTCTTACAGTGCTAAATTAGGGACGGCTAGCGCAGATAGCTCTGGTGTCGCTTTTCGCGAAATTCAAAACAAACCAAACCACTTGGATCCAATATGCAGAATGAGCTTTTGCTCTGACAGGACGCGAAGCTAGAATTCTTTGATTCACGGATTGGGCTTGCTAGCCTTTCTGCCACGCCTCGATCTAATGTACAGTAGTTTGTGTCCTTTAATGTTACTGTGTAGCGATAACAGTTTGATTCCATTTTAAAGAAACATCTACAGTGGTTGGTAAAGTTTTATTAAACTTCCTGAATAGACCAACTTACCTCCCAATCCAGTCACAATCGTCAGACGCCCCATGAACAACTGTAAATATGGTGCTGTTCAAAATGATCATCGACACTGCTAGAAAGCCACACCAGAGTTCGCTAGGGTTAGCCATTAAAAGTACAATTCTAGTTGAACAGCAACTACAACGTGGACATGACAAAGAAGCTGGTTGATTCTTGACAACTGTCATTCAACGTGCAGAAAGTATTAAACATGTCCTTTGCTAACACCAGATTACGTCAATAGTACCGTGATTATAGAGCATTTCACACGTGCCATGGGTTTATTTATATCTACACACCTTAGTATTTCAGAACTATTTGATTAAAAAGCCAGTAAAAAAAATTACAACATCAAGGCCTCTTCGCTTATTAGTTATTACTTCAAAAACGAAAATTTCTATAATTAATATTCGAATAAAAGTTTGTTGATGTTGTTTTCGTAACAGTTAACAGTCCAGTAACTGCGCAAAGAGTCTCACTAATGATTGTATTTAAAGTAGCTTTGGCACGTGAACCTTGTCCTGTCACAAAACTTCTTCTAGTGGTAAGAAACGCGGGAGCCGCTTTCTCCTGCAAGTGGCTAGATGGTCGAGTCCATTGCACAATGAAACGGGGAGGAACGAATTGAAGGTTAGAGCTACAAAACAGGAGTGTCTTTTACAAACTCCTTGTTCAGGAAACGTGGGAAGACCGTGTGTCGTAGGCTCGGACGGCACGTGTCGATGGGTCGACAGTGTGCTGATATCATAAATAACAACGACATGACCACGGGAGTTTCGCGTTAAGAGCGTGACTTCATAGTTCTACGCTGCTATAGGGATATGACCAGTTCAGTTTGTTAACGCACTTGGACATCTCGAAAGACTAATAATGTACACGATTTATTAAACAACAGGAATAAGTTTGCAGTACAGAGTTCTGAAAGCGGAAGTTAATTAAACATTTTCTTTAATTCGAACTATACTGCGAAAATTTAGTGCCACTGTTTAACAAATACGTTAAAAATATGACCGCATAACTGACACATATCACTGTTTTACTAAATACAGTTTTGTTATTGGAAGCCATACATGGATTGAAAGGCCCAAGGTTTGAGCTCGCAATATTCCACTGAACATGATTTCCCTTTCAGTTATGAGAGCGTTATAAAAATGACTGTCAATTCCGCTCTTTGATTACGAGTAGTCTGAGCAGAAGGCCGGTGTTATTGAGTTGTCGTTTTTCTTCTGGTCAGGGTCTGACCTGGCCGTTCAGCCCGTTAAGTCCATATTTGTCTCAAACGTTTAGCTGATAACGCTTTCCATTTGGACTTTCAATACTGTATGAATAACTTTGTAAAGAAATAACTTCGAATAAGCTATATATATAAATATATTAATTATCTCCAAAAACAATAAACGTCGCAAATCGACATAATGAGAAATGGGGCGTTTTTGACAAACCTCTCTTCACGGTTCACAAATATATGTGGAACTTGTTCATTTAAATCATAAAACCATGATACTTTTAGGACTTCTAACGATTAACCATGCAATGAAAGTTAAATTACTGTTACAAACTAGTTTTACACATTTAGCATCATTGACTGCGATCTCAACCGTTTTCTCTGACGAACTATCCCACTTCTAGAAGAGAGACCCTGTGACACGCATGGATCACATTATGGATACACCAGTTTCAAAGTGCACCTAACGAACACTTGGCGTTCAGATTGTATTTGTTGTAACGAACGAAGTCCTTCAAGTTTGCAGTGAAAACACGAAGTTCATCTCTATAATAACAGGAAATGAACCTATGGCATTAGTTCAAGCATGTGTGTACTTCGGAAATTAAAGTTTACTTACTTCTAGTTTGTAAAACAGTGGTATTTCCCTTAGAATAACCCCTCCTCTCCCAGTGGCTCAGTGGTATGTGTGCGGACTTACAACTATCGAATCCGGGTTTCATTACCCGTGGTAGTACTGTGCTTAACTACAAACAACAACGACTCAACCCAATTGATTAAATATGGTATTTGATAGATCAAAAACTTTACAAATTAAAAGTTACTTCAAAAGAAATGTTATAGGAGTGTATTAGAGGCATTTGGAGTAAAATACCAAAGGACACTATAATTATATATGTTGCAGCCACGTCTGAAAGACTGGCTGCAGTTATGAAAACAAAAGATAAACACACGAAATATTAACTGTTTGTTGAACTCAATCACTTTTACTGAGTTTCTGTTGTACTAAATATGAATATTAATAAAATTTTGATGTTTCATCTGTGATTTATCTTCCATTGTTCTTTTAAAGTAGTCTGAAATCTAGTTTTAACTTTGTCCTAACACTTTTACGTAGCCCTGAAGGCTTCATTCAGTACAGAAGCTGAAACGTCGTCTCTTTTTGCTTTCAATAGTCGCAGTCCAGTAAAGTTTTTAAACTTATTTTGTTCACCCAGCCTAGGGTTCTATTGAACCAAGTAAGTAACAAGTTTCAAGATTAGTTGACGTCTCCTAAATTATTAATTTGATAAAATGGTTAAAATATGGTTAAAATGAGATATTGCTGTTGTACACTACTAATTAGATAGACTGGGATGCCTTTTCAGTAGACAAGATGAGTAAGCCTATTCTAGTTTGTCAACTTTTTACCTTTACATGCCTGTTGATATCACATTGGCGCCAACGGAGGATGTTAACTTTTAAAACTAAAAATATTTCAAACAAATAAAACATTAGACATTTTATTTCACACATTGGTGCATTGTATCTGTCTGTTACAATCAACGCAGGCTTTTCACCTTCATTCATTATTATTAATTAAAACAAATATTTATTTGTTCTATTTATTTCACAGTTACCCGTATGAGGGTCTGTCTACTAGTCAATACGAGCAGAGGTGTAGGAAGGAATGTCAAAGCGGAGGTATCTGTCTAGACATGTAGATTTTGCAATGAGAGACTGAGAGTTTAAGAAGATACTGCTAGTAGTTCAGTCTATAAGGTCTGGGGGCATGCTCACCAGAAAATTGACATAATAATATAATCTATAGTCCCTATATACGTCAAAAATGTAAAAGTGGGTGGTGATACAGCACCCCCGGTTCCGACACCTCTGACGAGCACTATGTATTTACAGCTTCAGTTTTCCAAAACACTTGTCCCCTGCTGGCGCTGGCGGCAATTCTACGAATTTACAGTACTAAAACCATGGATTCGATTATCTTCCATGGACGCACCAGATGTGACTTTGCTATAAGAAACACACACATCCAAGACACTGTTAAAATAAGTCCTTAGAAATAATAAGGTTTCATTTTAAAACTTATAAAAAACAGCACGATAGAGACTCAGTGACGAGAAGATTGCTGCAACATTCACGTTACTAAAACCAACAACAAAACACGCTCATTGTAAGCTTTGGACAAAGTGTTATTTCACTGAAGGACTAGACAATGAACAATAATATAACTTAAAAACTTGCTCCCCCCTTTGAGGATCAGCGATAAGTCTTAAAGTTTATAACTCTAAAAGGTGGGTTTCAATACCCGTGGTGGACACAGCCTAGAGAGCTCACTGTGTAGCTTTATGCTGAAGGACGAACCAACAACTTAAAGCCTATATATAAAAACTATATAAGGGTCTATATTTGTATAGAAAGTAGTACTTTTGTTACATATTACTAAACACACACTTTTCTGAAGGTATGTCAATATAGGATTTTATCTGAGCCCAAGCTTACGATAGCATAGCAATATGTCTACGGACACACAACGCTAGAATTCGGGTTTAAAAATGTAACTCTAATACGTAAAAACAACTTACTAATAAATTAACACTGGACTTTTAATAAATGTTTTAAGAGTTTTGACGATACAACAGTACTTTCATATCAGTTTCAACATTCTTAGTTTTTAACATTATGCAAACGAATATTTCAAAGTTCTGTCATATGTACTCTACAATGGTGTATTTCAGATTTCATATCTCCCACACTATTTTAGCGGTTAATCTGAGGCTTGTAACATTAAAAATTGAGTTTCGTGACTCTCGGTGAGCACAGAGAAGATAGCTCATTGCGTAGCTAAGTGCTTAATAGCAAATAAACAAGCTTTGATATTTAGAATAGGAAAAATAATTTGAACTGCGAAGTGAAATTTTTCTAAATACTAATAATTTCATTAGAGCCTATGTTATAACCACCTGGTGGCTCAGTGGTATGCTTCAAGGTTTCTAATGCTAAAATGTGAGTTTCGTTATCCATTTTGCGCTTTAAAAAAGCTACGTTACGCACACCCTTGTGCAAATTAATTGAAACAAGACGGAAAATTACGATTTTTTTAATTTTTTGCGTTTTATTTCTGAGAATCCAAAAATTACTCACAAATTAAAACATGATATGACCACCTTTATTTTCCAGAAGATCATTAATCCGCTTTGGCATCGAGTCCACAAGTTGACTGCAATCTTTACTAATTTTTGGATCGCGGTACCACACCTCAATTATGGCCTCAATTAGCTTATCTTTCGTGGTACAGTCTTTTCCCCAAAGTCTTTCTTAACAAATTGCTCAAAGATTTTCAATAGGATTTACGTCCGAAGAGTTTCCAGGCCAGTCCAGCACCTTTATTCACGTTGTAGTCATAAAATTCTTCACAAGTTTCGATGTGTGGCACAGAGCCAGATCTTGCTGAAAAATGCCAGATCCATCTGAAAATCTCTTTTTCAATTCAGGAACGACTCTTCTCTGCAAAACTTCGATATACTGTGGTCCTTGCATCATACCTTCTACGATATGTAAGCCTCCGACGTCATAGTAGCTGAAAAAGCCCCAAAACATCTTCTTTAAGGGATGTTTTATGAACTGATTGATGTGAGATTCTCGAAGTTTCTCACGTGGAGAGTTGCGAACATGCAGACTTCTTTGACCCTGTACGTAGAAATTAGTCTCGTCACTGAATAACACCTTCCTCCATTGTTCTTGCGTCCAGTTCTTGTATTTCAGACCTCATTGATACCGTTTTCTCTTCATTGAGTTGGTAAGAAGTTGTTTTTTGACTGGTCTCCTTGCTCTTCTAACGCAATTTGAATGAATGACGTAATATTCCTCAAAATTTCGTCATATATCCCAAAAATAGATCCACCGTGCTGCAAAACACAGCAATTGACGCCGTCTGTGTGAAAAAAAATGGCTATTAAAGGAAATCAGCGGGTCCAGCGAGCCTACACCGACCGCCATGCTAAAATTATTGTAAAATGACCATTTGTTTCAATTAATTTGCACAAGGGTGTAGAACACATAGTATTATCTACACACTGAGAGTGGCTGGACAACGAATATTAAAATAGTACGTAAGTTTGAAAGAAACCTAAGTCTCGTGCGTTTTTGTTTTAACTTCTTTACAAGAGAAGTTCTTTAATGGATTGAATATTTTAAAGAAAATTTTAAGCCTAATCAAAATTTCGAAGCATGTTGTTACTCCTTGCTTTTCTCGACTACGAAGTTTATAAGCGGTTTTATTTAGGATAAACAATAAACAGATTTTTGTCTTGGATGTTTCAGATATTTATTCTTCAGTTTTTTTCGTGTTTAACACATGCTATGGAGTTTCAAGTGTTTTTACTAAGCATCCAAAAGTATGATATTTTTATTAACGCAAAGCTGCGTTTTTATCTATGTTCTCTCCATCGCGGGGAATCGAATCTTGTATTTATCATTTTAAATTCTTAAACTTCCCCCTCACCCACTGAAGGACACAAAATGATGTACTTCGGAGAATACCCTTGAATGTTTCGGGTTTCTACGTACGTTAGTATTATACTTCGGGTAATCTGGGTTATATGCCACACAAGTTACTGCAGCTGTTCAGGCACATGACGTGTTTCAGACGTTGATCTCGGATGTTTAGCATTCTTACACTTCATTGTTACTCGGGCCTAACACGCGTTATCACGTCATACAATTCACTACTTTGAAATGTAGAGATTACAGAATCAGTAGTTTGGACTTACCGTCACTGATAAAAGTATTATAACAAGAAAATCCAACCATCCAGATCGTTGTTGATAGAGATTTCTATACTACTAGTGGAAGTGTTCATACCCTTTGATTGAATTTTCCTTATTCTATCATTTTCACTCACAGACTTTAAGCTACACTTTCTTGCACATGATATCTGTTAGATCAATAAATCATGATCTATTTGAAAAAAAACAACAACACAAAAACAAACAGATAAAGAAACTTACGTAGACGTAACTCTATTTAATAAAACTACATGTGCGCAACTTTATTTATTAAGGTTAGATGCAAATAGTAAAATAAATTTATGATACTTATAATAGCTTAATGAGCATAAAACTGTTATGAGCATTTAGTGTATGAAACTGTTTTAGGGTTTGAAGCAATGAACCACTCAAAAACGAAAAACAAATCCCGTAGTTAAGAAAAAAATATCTCAAAGGTATTTATAGCAGTCTATAAAATGAACCACAGCAAATTATTGCAAAATAAAATAAATGTAAAGTTGTAATAAAGGCAAACTTAGCTGAATATGTAGGAACGTCTGAATGCATGTTTACAAAGCGATAAACACATGATTTTAAACGAATTGCGCATGCGTATTTTAGACTTAAATAAGTACATAGTGAATGTATTTAGTACAATCTTCATTAAAGAAACACAGATTAAGTGTTGTCTGTACGAAGTACTTTGCAAAGAAATAACTAAAGCTAGTCAATTGTAAACAATGTCATACTAATCATCAGGTAAGATGATTCTGACAAGTTGATATGCAATCCAATATCCTGAACAAAGGTATTTCTAACGATAAAAAATTTGTAGCGTTTGATAGAGAAATTTGCAAGAAAATTTCCGGATAGGCAAACGTTTTGACGTTCATGAGTTTACTGAACAAAGTCGGAAAAATTAAAACGCAAAACTGTGTGTTCTGGTTCAAAACTTGTAAGTTAATGAAACTCTGTTAATTATGACATCTTACTCGTCAATGAATAGCATTTTTTTGTATAGTTTTACGACGCAAAGTGAGATCGATATTAGTTTCGTGGAATATTCTTCAATCTTTGTGTTTCGTAACTTTTACTTAATTACCTACACGTTTCCCCAGTAAACCATAACAATTTGTAACTGTTAAGACTAATTACATTTGTAAAAGGCCCACTTTGTTTACTAAATATTCTTTACTTTTTCTGGCTTTTTCAAAAAGTACATTTGCTGAAAATTACATTTCATATTTCTGAATTTGGAGGAACTTTAGTGGAACACGAAATCCAAGAAAACAGAAACAAATATAAGCAATAAACCATTATCTTTGTAAATTGACTTTGATATATAGTCACCTGTGTGTGTTTTCTTATAGCAAAGCCGCATCGGGCTATTTGCTAAGTCCCCCGAGGGGAATTGAACCCTTGATTTTAGCGTTGTAATTCCCTAGACTTACCGCTGTACTAGCAGGGGTGTGTCGTGAATCGTGAGTTTCTCGTTACTATATAGTTTCGTCTTCAAACGTTTGAATAAATACTTACAATAACCTGGTTTCTTTTACTTATGACGTACACAATTCCGAGTGAAATGGATGGTGCACGAGTTGTTTACAAAGAACATTCATGTCTCATTTTTTACAAAAAAATATATAATTAAAAATCGAATTCCTGGGTAATAAATATTTTGATATTTGAATTAACCTAATAAAATGAAAGAAATAGGTAACGTATTTGTTTTACAGTAATGCAAAATGTAGGTTGGTAAATAAAATGGTACTATTATGTTCTATAAATTAATAGTAAGCATTTTCTATTTAACGGTTCATGTTATTTTCAAGTATAATGAGGATATTTCATTTGCTTTATTTATCTCTTAATTTCATGTTGGTAAGTACCAATGATAACGCTTCACCAAGTTATGATAAATTAACGCACTTCAAATAAATGTGAATTAGTATTATCATAAAATAACGTAATTTACGAAACGGTTGAAAGCTGTGGTTGTTTTCCACATGGGGACAGTTAAAAATGACCCGTTGTATACGTTACGGAAACTGGTAAAATCGTTAGCATAGCACGACTCCAAGTCGCGTTTTCTTCCCTCACAGAGTCGTGCCTAAATAGTTTCGTCTAGTGACAAACTGCAGCAAATGCTCGTTCATGGCTGGCGTAAAGATACACACACACTGATATACCTCACGAACAAGGATCTTATTGACAAGAGTGTCACGTGACATAGACCACCCTCAGATAACACTGAAAACTCTTGCAGGTGTCAACAGGCAGAAGTCAACAAGGTAAAGAAAGTTTTATTAAATTTTGCTTTAAATAGAAAGAGTGTCTTTTTTATGTGTTTTGTTTTGTTGAATAGGGCGCGTTGCTTTTGATGTACTGTTATAAGGAATTTTTTTTGTTATATTTACACATAGAGTTTATAACCTGAAGGTAGGGGTCTTACACTACACTTTGTTGTCACATCAAAACTAACGTTTGTCTCCATTTATTTTCTTTATCATTAATGATTGTTATTATTTTCTTTATTTATATTATTTTTTATCTTGTAGATACGTTTTATCCGTAAATGTGCCTCGTGCTTGTCAATAAGGCGTGAAGTCTGGTAACGCTGACAAAAAACTGGTTTGTTTGTTATTTTAATTTCGCGCACAACTACACGAGGGCTATCTGCGCTAGCCGTCCATGCTTTCTCTCTAGTCTTACACTGTTTGGGCTACTCTTTTACCAACGAATAGTAGGATTAACCGTCACATTATAACGCTTTCACGGCTGAAAGGGCAAGCATGTTTGGTGCGACTGGGATTCGAACCCACAACCCTCGGATTACGAGTCGAACGCCTTAACTCACCTGTCCATGCCGGGCCTTTTAGTTGCATATGAAGATATTTTTAAAAAGACAACTGTGTCATTTCACTTGAGGAAGGACTTTGAAAAGTCCAATAGCTCGTGAATTTTATGAACATTTCATTAAGTTTTGGAAGTGGAGCTCTTATTTTTAATTTAGCCTCATCTGTGTGAAGCAAGTAGATGTTTTTGTTCTTCCATTTCATGGTGCACTTAGCTTCTGTGTGTTTTGTGGCGTTTAGTTTTACTTCGCTGTTTCTGATGACGTATGTGTTTGAAAGTAATGGGTTAATGACTGATTTAGGTTTAGATACTTTCTAATTGGCACTTTCAGTTTTTAGTTACCAAAGTAACACCACTTAAAATGAGCTTAACTTATTAACCACTTTCTGTCTGTTGCAGATGGCCCCCTGGTAAAGCTCTGGATTCAGGAACTGGCAATCCAGGTTCGAAAATATACTCACTCCCACTTTAGTGAGTGGAAGCGTTACAAGAGTGCAAGTTGCTCATCCATTGTAGGTAGTGGGATATTGGTATTTGGCTGCCTTTCCTATCGTTATTAGTTCTAATTTAGGGACCGTATAAGATAGCCTTAGTAAGTTTGCCATAGATCTAAGTACGCTAACCATCTAATGAAGATCGTCTCATTTCGTTTAAAGCGGTCTCCCGCTAGTAGAGCGGTAAGTCTACCGTCTTACAACGCTAAAATCAGAAGTTCAATTTCCCTCAGTGGACTCTGTAGATAGCCCGCTGTGGCTTTGCTACATGAAAACACACACACATACCCGTTTAAAGTGTCTTGAGTTTCCATTACTTTCTTGCGATAATAAATTAGAATTTTGCCACTAACTACTTGAAAATGTGCACCACAGATGTGCTGATTATCCATTAAAAAATATAAATTATTTAATGATCGTTTAGCAAAACTTAGAATTATGAAACCATTATCTAAAATTAAAAAAAAAACATGTTAAAATAATCGTTGGAAACGACGTTAGATATAAATAATGCAATTTTCCCATCAACTGAAACTGAACGTTTTAATTTTTTTTAATGAAATTACGAGAACAAACAAACTTCTAGATTTTACAATCTTTTGTTGTTATTGTTGTTGTTTTTTTCTGACAGGCAAATTAATCATATTGTTTGGACAACAGGCAACAAAAACAACCCTATGTTCAAGGTGAATGTAATTTTATAAACTGGTGGTATTTTTACGTGCTAAATAAGCCAGCAGGCACCACCTGACAAAGAGCAAGACACAAAGTCAAATGCTATAAATCTGGCGACACTAACTTAGAGAAGACTTTAATGAATTTATGAGCCTATAAATTCATACTTTGATCACACAGCCAACCACTGAATGATTAAGTGGTCTTATCTGCAAAACATGCTGTAAGCGAATAATAAAGTTAAATTCGGGGTCCTTAAACTACTATGTATAGCTTACGAATTGTTCCTAGAATTTCTGTGATTCCTTTGATGAAACTAATTACCATTATTTTGAGAAACATTTTAGCCTAACACTAGAAAGAGCTGTTTGACGAACAATCTTGTAATACACAGCTAGCAATTTAAGTAATAAATATTTATGCTACGATCTGAAACTATATCTTATAGAATAAACACCAATAAACAGTTACAAAACATTACTGCTTAACAATGTTTTTGTTTTGGCCACAAAAGCTTTGAATAACTAACTCTTTCTCTGTAAAAGGCGAATGTAATCTTGAGAGTGTTCACAGTTTTACGAAACTAAAGAGTCACATCTGGAGATATACTGTTTTATGTTACATGGTATAGTTATGGCTTGTTTTCTTGTTTCTTGTTTAGTTTGAATGATCTTAGTGCAAGTCAAACAACTTAAGACTTTTGAAGGATTTTAAATAAAATTTATCTCTGTTTACTTCCATAATTTCTTTAAGACGCATGCGTGAAAGGTAACTATAGCCGATAGGTCAGCGATTAATTGGACATCGACATTTTATCTGGATCATAAACTTTATGGACTTTTGTTTTACTTCTTCTAACATTAATAATGATATTTAATGTTTACATGTTGTGTATTTTCTAATTATTGGAATATGTTTTAGATCTACCGCAGGTCGTTGTCTTCTTCTATAAAAAAAAAAAAAAAACTAACGCCGATACAGGTTTATCGTATGTACAGGTCTTATGTATCCATTGTTATTTTATATTTGGTTGGACAATTATTGAATAGAAACACGACTGTATAGGAAATACTTCTATACAGAGACATGTTACGTAATTGAAGTTATTTTCTACAAAGAAGAAAAAATATTCATAGCTGTAATTTTTAGAGATTGTTAATAATTAAAATGTGCCTGAATGATCTAAAACGAAAGCATTTTGAATTTAATTTTTTTCTGAAACGCGTATTTCCAAAATATTACACTAATTTTGTAAATGCGCAGTAAGTTTCTGTCTTTCTTTGTTGGTAAACGACAGTCACGCATACGAGATCTTAATAACTTTGACAGCGCCATCTGAACTGAAATTGTTAATTGTTCAAGCTATGTTAAATGTTTGTGAAATAGTATAAGTTTGAGCTGCTGACATAACTCTTGAATAAAGTCTGACGAAATACTATCTTGGTTTATAATGATTTTTAACACTTAGAGAGGGCGTTTCTGTTTTAATTTACAGTAAATAAAAAATAGAATTATTTAAATTTCACAAGAATCTACATCTGCAAAAAAACAAACAACCTTAAAATCTGGAGGCTTTAAATTGTCCTCGGACTCTTTGAAACCTTCTCATATGACTGGAATAGAACTATTATGCTTCACTAAGAATGTATTTGTATATGTAAGGTTAGTTTATTCACCACAAATGAGAAGGGAAAGATATATATATAAGCAAAGGGCTACTCGTATTTTCAGTAGAAACATTTAGTTTAACGTAACATTATATTTGCTATTCATTTACATTGTGTAAATTGAAGTCGGAGAAATCATTAACGAAGCTTCTGTTTGTTGGGTTTTGCACAAAGCTACACCAGGGTTATCCGCACTAGCCAGCCTCAATTGTAAAATGATAGGCTAGAGGGTACATAGTTAGCTCTTGGGCTACTCTTCTGAGACCGAATAGTGGGATTTGACTGTCATTCTTATAACATACTCAATACTTTAAATTGCAGAGAGCACTTTCTTTAGTTTTTTGTTGTTGTTTTTTTTTTGTATCGCGCAAAGCTTATCATGGTCTGTTTGAGTTATCCGCCCCTAATTTAATACTGAAAGACTACAGGAAAGGCAACTGTTCATCATTACTCATCGCCAACTCTTGGGCTACTTTTTTACCAACGAATATTGGCACTGGTCGTCACATTATAATGTCCCTCAGCTGAAAGAGGGAGCATGTTTGATGTGACAGAGATTCGAATCCACAGCTTGTAGTTTGCGATTTGAGCGTCTAGCCATCTGACACCTCCCCTAAAATTCTATGAATTATATTTCAAAGCAAAAGACCAAAGAATAAATAAAAACTTGATTACGGAAAATTTAAATACACGGAAAAACAAACGTTGAGCTTTAAGTTGTTAGTTCTGCTATCAGTTTATTTTAACTTAACTTTCGATTTTAAAGGTAAAGAACACGCCTCAAAGAACAGTTATAAGAATAATAGAAACAAAGAACTCAGACCTTACTTTTTAACTTTCATTCGTCTAAGGAACAGGGAAATAATCACCGTCCTAGAGTTCTGTGTTCTCCACGTCCTTACGAAACTAAATACGCATGAGAAAACGACTGACTGAGATTTGGAATCCTTAGAACTGCAGTTTTTAGATTCCTCGCGATCTTGAGGCACGGGGAAAAGCAATAAGACCTAATTAAAATGGATACTAAATAAAGTAGGCTGCTGTTTTTATGGTGTACCTGTATAACAGTCGCTGTGTCAGACATGCAACAAATAGTTAAAGAAGGGTTCACATGGTAAAAACTCGTACACAAAGCTTTGTACAAGGAACATTTACACGTTTCTATCGTAAGTTTCTGCCTCACGAAACTGTACATGTATAGTTACTATGCGCAATAACGTTTAGAAAAACGTTCCGTTTATTACGTCTGTATCATGTTTCACAAAGTCAGTTACATTCAGTTGTTGATGTTTTGAATTAAGCACAAAGCTACACAATGGGCTATCTGTGCCCTGCCCACGACGGGTATCGAAACCCGGTTTCTAGCTTTGTAGGTCCGCAGATATACCGCTGTGCCACTGGATAATAGTTAAACTTAGATAACGTTTGGTCCTTTGCTTTTGTAAAATGCCTCCTTTTTGTACGCAATTAATTTAAATCCTACCAAATTTTCTCTACTTTTGTAAAAATAAGAAAAATAAAACTACAACTATAAAGCATTTCGTTTATTGCCCAGTTATCAGCATCAGATCTGAAACGTTCCTTTGAATATATGTTTCGTATGAAGTTAAATTACATCTAACGAGATTTCGCTTAATTTTGATAAAAATCTCTCTTATGTGCCAAACGAAATTACATCCTGACAACGTTTCCATAAAATATTCCACTCATAGGTAATTATAATTAAACAATGCATGACATACAGTTAAAAAACAACTGTTTTTATAGTCAACTTTCTTGTAAAGTTAAAAGCATTATACAAGTATAACCAAATTGATAATTCTTGTCACTGTATAACTTACAACTAAAACAAATAAATTGGTGAACAAAACGACCATCTAAACAAGTACACAATTGAAAATTTAATGGCGTCATATGACGTCATTCTTTTTGTTATGTTGCTGCTTCAGTCTCTGGTAACCATGAAAGACGTCATATTATAACTAACGCTAGATGAAAAAATGATGCCAAAAGGTAGCAAATATGGAATTTTTGGGAAACAAAAATGCAAAATAAAAATCTAAAATCGCATTAAAATTGATAAAACATCCACAAAGAGATGTTCGGAGGAAGGAAATGTCCATCAGATGAATGTTTCAGCCCTGATGCGGGAAAGTTAACATTACTAATTGGTTTCCGATGGATACTTCTTCACTTGCTACGGTGGACGATTCGCACGCGATCAGCTGACGGCGAGCATTTGCCACAGGTGATCAAATATGATACCAGACATTATTCATATAATCAATAGGACTTTGGAATTGTTTAACAGTTGTAAATAATAAAACATGAATTTGCTACACAGAAATAATTCAGAGGACCTGGTTGATAATTGATATTTTGCGACAAATTACATGGCCCAGAAGATCGACATCAGTCAGAGATGTTCCCTTGCAGTTGTTACATTACACACATATACCTTAGGCTTACGGGTTAATATAAAATAATATAAGCGTTTAGTTGCATTCTGAAGATGTAAAACTGTAAGAATAACCTTTAATATTGTTCAACTTATAGACACATTGAAACCTTGAATCGTTTACTCTGTTATATACAAAGTACTGGAAATAGACATGATGGTATCACTCAGAGTAAAACTTTCAAAAGCATCCCTGTAATGTAGGTTGTAGTGTTACTGTTATTGCAAGTACAGATGGAACTATTACGTCTATAATCATAACATGTGTCTTGTGCTTTTGTAAAAAACAAAAAATGTTCTGTAAGCAGTAATGCAACACCCATTTATAACTTAACCAAATATATTTAAAATAGAACATTTTATTGAGAAGCACAAAACTTTTTAAGTAAGAAATTCAATGACATATTTTTCGTAGTGCGAGTAATAGAAAGTAAACGGTTAACATGATTATAATATTTATTTAATTACTACTGTAACGTTTGTGTGTTTTGTAATTTCGCGCAAAGCTACACGTGGTCTATCTGCGCCTGCCTTCCCTAATTTAGCAGTGTAAGACTAGAGGGAAGGCAGCTAGTCAACACCATCCATCGTCAACCTTTGGGCTACTCTTTTTACCAACGAATAGTGGGATTGACTGTGACATATAACGCCCCTACGCTGAAAGAGCGAGAATATTTGGTGTGATGATTCGACCCCACAACTCCTAGATTGCGAGTAGAACGTCCTAACCACTAGGTCAGGCCGGACCAGATATGTAAGGATTAAACTTGAGTACTTGTGGTTTGGTACAAAATTTTTTCTTCTTCATGTCTTCGATTTTTATTAAGTGATAATCTAAAAAAAAAGTTATCTTATAGACAAATATTTGGAAGTAGCTTGAATAACGTGTGTAATTTTAACGTTTTAAATACTTTTTATCACGTTTGGTTTGAATATCGTGGAAAGCTACTTGAGGGCTATCTGCGCAAGCCGCCTAATTTGGGAGTATGAGACTGGAGGAAAGGCAACTCGTCATCACCACCCGCTGCCAATTCTTGGTCTACTCTTTAGCAAAGAATAATGGGATTGATCGTAACATTATAACGCCCCCACGGCTAAAAGGGCGAGCATGTTTGGTGTTACGTGGATTCGAACCCGCGACCCTCACATTACGATTTGCACGTCTTAACCACCTGGCCATCCCAGGCATTGATAACGATTTTAGATATTTTATATCATTTACAAGTTTTAATAATATGTGGATCTTATATAATAACTAGTATGGCCGTTATTACTGGTTATTGATTTTTAAAGTATTTTTGTTGGGAAGTGTGTATTCATAATATATCCCATTAATTAATTTATTTATCTATTTTGATTCATGACCTTTTTCAACATTATATAATTGTTGTGTGTTATTTTGTAAATTAGGATGGTCAGAGAGAGAAAACTTTAAGAAGCTTATATATGACGGAAAGACGTTGGAAGCTAATGACAACATAAAAAAAAACATGTTTTCAACTGAAAGTGGCATTGATCGACACTGTATGAAGACACTGGAACACAATGGAATATCTGTACTGTTCTCGCCACCTATATCGAAACTCTATTTTTAACGTCGTAAATCCACAGTAATTCAGCTAAGGGGAACATAAAAAAAAAACAGCAAACAAGGAAATAATACGGAAAATAAAAAGTTAAAAAGAAACTTTTTTCCAACCAACCATTAATTATTTAAAAAATATAACTTTCGTATGTGTGTTTCACCCATTTTAATTGCAAATTACTAATGTTCACGCGCAACTTCATTTTTAGAACTATTATTAATGTCTTGAAAGCCCACTTTGGATTAAAGCGTTTACATTAGATAGAAAGCTAATGCATATACCTAGTTATTTTAAAGTAATTTATTTTGCATGTATTTTCTCTCTTTCTTTATATCTCTCTATATATGATATTTCAAAATATTTTGCGCATTTTTTTATGGATTGAGATATCTTCTGTTTTTTTGTACCTTTCGTGTTCAAACATTTGTCACAACAACACCTAATTAGCATGTAAACAATTAACATCAGCAGATATTTAGTGCTTACACATTTAAATTCTTGAATATTATTTTTGAAATTGAAAATCTTGCAATATGATTTCTAGAACTAAGTGGAAGAATGAAAATATGGTTAAAACTAATAACGACAAAAATGATAGATATAAGATTGTCGGGGACATTGTTTGTTTGTTTGAATTTCGCGCAAAGCTACTCGAGGGCTATCTGCGCTAGCCGTCCTTAATTTAGCAGTGTAAGACGAGAGGGAAGGCAACTAGTCATCACCACCCACCGCCAACTCTTGGGCTACTCTTTTACCAACGAATAGTGGGATTGGCCGTCACATTATAACGCCTCCACGGCTGAAAGGGCAAGCATGTTTGGTGCTACCGGGATACGCACCCGCAACCCTCGGATGAGGGGTCGAACGCCTTAAAACGCTTGGCCATGCCGGGCCAGAGGACATTGTATATATTAAATTGTTTTATTACATTAGTAATCAACAATGTAGGATCATATATGAACAGTTCAATCAAAAATAGTTCCTTGGTGCTGGTTTAACGGGGGGGGGAAGTGTTCTCTGGTGCTGGTTTAATGTGGGTTTAAGTTATTATAGTAGAAGTTATTCGCACCTTTAGAACTGTTTTCAACCACATTAATTTCATCAGTGAATACGAAAAAATAATTAACGAGCATTCCTAAACATCAGTATCACAAGAACAGACAAACACTTCAAAACACAAAACTGCATCAAAAATCACTCATACTAGACATTACATTCCCCGGTAGTGGGTACATGAATTAAAGTAAACACTCAACACACTAAAAACCTAATAAGCACAGCTATGATACTTTGCTCAACCGATAACCTTAAATCCAAGACTAAAATGACTCTTCAACTTTCAAAGACATCCTCCTGGGAATATCTCGTAGTGGTATTTCGGTTTATTTCTCTGATATTTAATCAGGGATTATTCATAATGACGAGAAACCCGCTTAAAATAAAAATGTCTTCTAAAGACGGTTAGTATGGGTACTAACACTTTAATTTACATGAAGTACAGACCAACATTTCGATCTTCCTAGGCCCTTTATTTTAATTAAAGTGTTAATACCCACACCAGCCGTCTCTAGAACACATTTTTCCCAGGAAGAATTAGATCAATCACTAGATGGCCCTGTAGTCAAATAACAGAATATTATAACGCTAAAACCTACAACATCAGTAGCCTCAATCATTCCTGTCTAAAAGACTGTAATGTTATCCCTACCTTCAGTTTCATGCAGTGCTATCCTTCATTCACTAGAATAATTCCTCCTGCAAACGCTAGGATCTCTTGCAGTTGACTTGGAAAACAACGTTTAACCAGCAGACGAACGCACTACATTTTCAGCTGTGGAGATGGTAATAAAAACACACAACACGAACATCAATCGCTGATTTCGAGTTGCACTAGACGTTTGATCTTAAAAAAGTAGCAACAGTGTTTGGTTTTAAACAAAGATTGTGAGAAAATGCGAGATAAATGTTCGTATGAAAAATCTTATAAAGCAACTGGCCTTTAGCGCCATCTTTTCCCACAGCAAAGAACCAGTTCGAAACTACACTTATATCTGTGTGTGTTTTTGTGTATGTGTGTGAGCTTGATTAAATGATATTACTTTAATTGTTACAGGAAATCGACTCATTACTACTCACTCTTCATGGCACACTGAGCATGCGTCACTATCAAATATATTTTACACTTCCTTGATACCTCTACATTTAATTTAAACTAATTACAACCATTTAGGCTTATTAGTTGTTGTTTTTTTAAATAATGAATATCATTCTCGGTACAAGTTCATGGAAAAATCACTTTGTGATGTTACATAGCGCGAGCTTATGAATGCACTTGTTTAACTTCGTTAGATTATAATTTCGTAAGGAGAGTCCACGTGCATTTCTCTATCTGCTGTTTGATTTATGTGGCGTTAATACTATATCTGATGATTCGGATGTCTTAAAAAGTCTTAATTATTCATACACAAAATAAACACTTATAACAGCTGACTCGGACGCAAATTAGGGCGTGTTAAATATTAAAGTGTGAGCCTACAAATAAAACTTATATAACAAGCGGCAAAGAACAAATGACGTCAAACATGACAATAACAAATGACACTTTTAGTGAAGTTAATAGAGCTAATGAGCTTGATTATTGGTATATATTTTTATAAGATCAAGAACTTTTGGTATTACTATGTTGTCTTTTAGAAACCAAACAAGCAAACAAACTCTGCAATGGCCCAAATATCTAGTGAGTTTAAAAAATATATATATATGTAAACTGAGAAACATTTTCTAAAACTGTTATATCTCCGGATTTACAACGCTAAAATCAGGGGTTCGATTCCCCTCGGTGGGCTGAGCAGATAGCCCTTTGTGGCTTTGCTATACGAAAAAACACACACACACACACACCTAAAACTGTAGAGAAGTTATTCAACCGAATGCGACACGAGCGTGGCGCTGTTGTCTTCATGCCCTGTATAGAGTAGATCAGATTTCAGGAGGCAGGTCTTGTCATACACGTTAAGGCTAACACAAGTTGAAAATTTCCTGGAAATAACTCTAAGCCCAGCTAAGTGTCTGGAAGATCAAAATCTGTGGGTCACGTCCACATGGCGTCTTTCTGGATGACTAGAAACTTAGATCATTAGCTACGCCAATCAAGGCGTTTTCGTCGCTCGGGCCCACGTGTTAGTTCAAAGGTAGCGTTCTTTCTCTTTACACTACTCTTGTCAGAAATTCATGTTCTAATAAATAATATTACAAATAGGAGATCTCTTTAGTTTTATTTGGAATTTTTGCTTCGTTATATGTTCTTGTTGTGAAATATCTAATGTTGAAGTATTTTTCCAACTTTTAGCTGACAAATTATTTAGTCAAAACCAATTTCTGTCCTTTTTTTTTTTACAAAATTCAATCAGGTCAACAAACATAAAATTGCAACGATCATCATTAGAATAGTTAGTCACGTGTCTTATATACCCAAACATTTGTCTGCTTAACGTTAGAATAGTCACGTGTCTGATAAACACAAACATTTGTCTAGCTGAACTTGTCCTGGCCATTTTAATTTCTTTCATAACCTATTCCGTTAAGAACAAACACAAACAGAGATGAAACGTGGTTTCTTTGAAAGCAGTTTTTCTCAGTATTGTTAGTTATTTTAAAACACTTTCTTAAAACTGAAATATCACTTTAAAAGGGCTTAGAATAATAAAACACCAATAAAAACGCGTTCATTACAGAAAAAAGAAAGAATAACCAAAGAGATGGCACAAATAAACAACAAAAACTAAATTTTCTTAACTGCAGGGCCAGGTGGATAAGGCACTCCACTCGTAATCTGAGGGTTGGGGATTCAAATCCCGTCACACCAACCATATTCGCCCTTTCAGACGTAAGGGCGTTAGAATGGTACGATCAATTCGTTGATAAAAAAGTAGCCCAAGAGTTGGCGGTGGGTGGTGATGACTAGATGCCTTCCATCTAGTTTTACGCTTTTAAATTAGGGACGGCTAGCGCCATAGCGCTCGTGTAGCTTTGCGCAAGTTTCATAAAAACAAACAAAAACAATTCCCTTGGTCAAAGGTTGGTTTATTTTTTCTGTGTAAACAAGCTTACTGACCTCGAAATATTTTTTTTTACTTACACTAAATGTCAGTAAACAGCCTTGTGGACTTTACAACTTAGTAACTTATTTATTGGGGCTGATGCTAGCGCAGAAACTGCTCTTGGTATAGAGCATTAGTTTAAAAGAACATATTTTGAAACTTCCCCCAAGCTTCCATATTTCGCACTTAGTAGCCCAAGAATTTCTTGGTCACACTTTAGAGCGCGCAAGTCCCACTTAAAGTATTTGTTTTACTTGTAAGTGTTAACTCAAACCATCAGGTTCCTCTTGTTTAAACACTATATAAGGGAAGTAACACAGGAAAACAAGGTTAGATAAATTACAGAAAAAATAAGAAAAAAAATCAACAGAATCATCTTGCCTACTGCTGTCTTGAGGTGTTTTTTTCTCTTTCCTATTTTTGTTAGATTACATTTAGTCTATTCATGTATATATACATAACTTGGAACATGATAAAATAATACTATGTAACAACATTTTTACTTTTTCTTGTTCTTGGCCAGAAAGTGTTATTTCCCAATTGCTTATGCCTAAATGGAAAAGACCTATTTTTCTCTTCAAACTTTGCTTTGTGACCTGGGAGCGTATAACGAAAACATGATGGGAGACTATATTTGGGGGCTGATACGTGAAAGTGATTTATATTACAGTCGCAAATCTCGAAAAACTACTCACTTCTAAACATTTTTGTTCATTTTTGTATAACTTTGGTATAAATTCATGTAAATTTTGATTCATATGTTGTTTTATTCAGGTCTTATGTAAATAAAAATGTGTAAATTTGCCTGTTTTTACATAGTAAATAAGTTAATTTCTAAATTTCATTATCCAGATCATAAAAGCAAAGTTTGAAGGGAATAATGGCCATATTCTGTACTTTTACAACATGAGCAATTAAGAAATAATACATACTATCCAGGAACAAAATTTGTATTACTTAGTGAAATGTATACTTTTCAGACTTTATTTTCGCTACAGAAACGCTGACATGAGACCTCAGTTTGGTTTGAAATATTATCATTTTAGGTACAATGTGTGTGACAGAAATTTATTAAATGAACAAACTAAGTTTTCTTAGGAATCTTTCTTGATCACTGTAAAAACAAGATGAATATAAATAAATGTCGATTATCAAACAAAAAAAAAAGAAAAAAGAAAACTATTTCTAAGATAAGACAACAAACAAACAAACACATTGTTGGTTTGTTTTTTAAATTTTGTGCAAAGCTACACGAAGGCTGTCTCCGCTAGCCGTCCCTACTTTATCAGTGTAAGACTAGATTGAAGGCAGCTAGTCGTCACCACGCACCGCCAATTGTTGGGCTACTCTTTTACCAACGCATAGTGGGATTGGTCGTAACATTACAACGTCCCCAACGGCTGAAAGGGCGAGTATATTTGGTGTGACGAGGATTTGAATCCGCGATCCTCAGATTACGAGTCGAGCGCATTAACCACCTGGCCATGCTGGGCTCCCAACAAGTGTATTAATTACAATACAGATTATAGAAGCTTCAGAAATAAGTAAACTGTGAGTTTTTGTAAATCGATGGTTTAAACACAGACATACTCAGGGAAGAAAAGCGGCAAAGTCCTTAAAACCAAATCACATAGTATAATAAGAAATTAAAGGGGAGAACAAATCTAATGCACGAGATTACTCGAAAGAATAATTAACAAAATTAAACATCTCGAAAGACCTTTAGAGCAAGACATTTCATGTGTAAACTTGATTTTGTATATTATAAATGATTCATTCTCAACACAATCTACACGTGAACCTGTTCTTAAATCTTACAATGGATTCATTCTCGAACACCATAGCCAGATATTTTACGTGTAAACCTGTTTTTGTATATTCTAACTTATTCATTTTCAAGTAGTTTAAGGCAAGACTTAATGTGTAAACCTCTTATTGTATATTCTAGTGAATTAATTCTCAACACTTTATAGCATGTAAACCTGCTATTATATCTTACAATGGATTCATTCTCGAACAACACAGCAAGATATTTCACGTGTAAACCTGTTTTTGTATATTCGAAGGGATTCATTCTCAACCACTTTACACCAAGACGCTTTATGTATAAACCTGTTCTTGTATATTCTAGTAGATTTATTCTCAACACATTTTAACAAGATATTTTACATGTAAACCTGTTCTTATTTATTGTAGAGGTTTCATTCTCAAGTATGATAGTTTATAGCACGGTTTTGTATTTGATACAATTTCATTCTTTTCAAGAAACATGCAACTTGGGGTTTGACTAAAATAAAATTTATAAAAGTAGTAAAACTGTATTATGTAACACGCTAGATTTCCGAATTATTTTAAGTTTTTACTCTGAGTAGTGAATGATGTGTGATCCAATCCACGCTCGATTTACGCTGCCTCAAAAAGCATTAAATGTGTTTCTCACTTTAAGTAACTCACACATTTAATTCATTTTACACTCGCAGTACAACCACCTCAACAAGCATTAAAAGCTTTGACGTATTAAATAAACCTTCCACTCTGAACAGCTGATACATGTAAACCAATCCACACTCGACTCTCACTGATTTAGAAAGTTTTCACGTATTAAATTAATTTTACACTTTGAGTAACTGATACATGTATTCCAACCCACACTCGACTATTATTCATTGAAAAAAAGTTTCAAACGTTTCCATTAAAATATATGTATACTGTACTAATTAACTAATACGTTTAATCCAACCCACGATTGACTCTTATTCATTGAAAAAAGTTTCAAACGTTTCTATGAAAATGTATACTCTACTAACTGGCACATTTACCATAAACAGCTAAGTGTGTGATCCACTCACAAATCTCTACTTTATAGTAATGTTTCGTGACGTTGTTACAGTTTTCATTACTCACCAGTTATCTCTAGTCATTCTTGTTATTTTCCATTACTCACCAGTTATCTCTAGTCATTCTTGTTATTTTCCATTACTCACCAGTTATCTCTAGTCATTCTTGTTATTTTCCATTACTCACCAGTTATCTCTAGTCATTCTTGTTATTTTCCATTACTCACCAGTTATCTCTAGTCATTCTTGTTATTTTCCATTACTCACCAGTTATCTCTAGTCATTCTTGTTATTTTCCATTACTCACCAGTTATCTCTAGTCATTCTTGTTATTTTCTATTACCCACCAGTTATTTCTAGTCATTCTTGTTATTTTCCATTACTCACCAGTTATCTCTAGTCATTCTTGTTATTTTCCATTACTCACCAGTTATCTCTAGTCATTCTTGTTATTTTCCATTACTCACCAGTTATCTCTAGTCATTCTTGTTATTTTCTATTACTCACCAGTTATCTCTAGTCATTCTTGTTATTTTCCATTACTCACCAGTTATCTCTAGTCATTCTTGTTATTTTCCATTACTCACCAGTTATCTCTAGTCATTCTTGTTATTTTCTATTACTCACCAGTTATCTCTAGTCATTCTTGTTATTTTCTATTACTCACCAGTTATCTCTAGTCATTCTTGTTATTTTCTATTACTCACCAGTTATCTCTAGTCATTCTTGTTATTTTCCATTACTCACCAGTTATCTCTAGTCATTCTTGTTATTTTCCATTACTCACCAGTTATCTCTAGTCATTCTTGTTATTTTCCATTACTCACCAGTTATCTCTAGTCATTCTTGTTATTTTCCATTACTCACCAGTTATCTCTAGTCATTCTTGTTATTTTCCATTACTCACCAGTTATCTCTAGTCATTCTTGTTATTTTCCATTACTCACCAGTTATCTCTAGTCATTCTTGTTATTTTCTATTACTCACCAGTTATCTCTAGTCATTCTTGTTATTTTCCATTACTCACCAGTTATCTCTAGTCATTCTTGTTATTTTCTATTACTCACCAGTTATCTCTAGTCATTCTTGTTATTTTCTATTACTCACCAGTTATCTCTAGTCATTCTTGTTATTTTCCATTACTCACCAGTTATCTCTAGTCATTCTTGTTATTTTCTATTACTCACCAGTTATCTCTAGTCATTCTTGTTATTTTCTATTACTCACCAGTTATCTCTAGTCATTCTTGTTATTTTCTATTACTCACCAGTTATCTCTAGTCATTCTTGTTATTTTCTATTACTCACCAGTTATCTCTAGTCATTCTTGTTATTTTCTATTACTCACCAGTTATCTCTAGTCATTCTTGTTATTTTCCATTACTCACCAGTTATCTCTAGTCATTCTTGTTATTTTCCATTACTCACCAGTTATCTCTAGTCATTCTTGTTATTTTCCATTACTCACCAGTTATCTCTAGTCATTCTTGTTATTTTCTATTACTCACCAGTTATCTCTAGTCATTCTTGTTATTTTCCATTACTCACCAGTTATCTCTAGTCATTCTTGTTATTTTCCATTACTCACCAGTTATCTCTAGTCATTCTTGTTATTTTCCATTACTCACCAGTTATCTCTAGTCATTCTTGTTATTTTCTATTACTCACCAGTTATCTCTAGTCATTCTTGTTATTTTCCATTACTCACCAGTTATCTCTAGTCATTCTTGTTATTTTCTATTACTCACCAGTTATCTCTAGTCATTCTTGTTATTTTCCATTACTCACCAGTTATCTCTAGTCATTCTTGTTATTTTCCATTACTCACCAGTTATCTCTAGTCATTCTTGTTATTTTCCATTACTCACCAGTTATCTCTAGTCATTCTTGTTATTTTCTATTACTCACCAGTTATCTCTAGTCATTCTTGTTATTTTCTATTACTCACCAGTTATCTCTAGTCATTCTTGTTATTTTCTATTACTCACCAGTTATCTCTAGTCATTCTTGTTATTTTCTATTACTCACCAGTTATCTCTAGTCATTCTTGTTATTTTCCATTACTCACCAGTTATCTCTAGTCATTCTTGTTATTTTCTATTACTCACCAGTTATCTCTAGTCATTCTTGTTATTTTCTATTACTCACCAGTTATCTCTAGTCATTCTTGTTATTTTCTATTACTCACCAGTTATCTCTAGTCATTCATTCTTGTTATTTTCTTGTTATTTTATTACTCACCAGTTATCTCTAGTCATTCTTGTTATTTTCTATTACTCACCAGTTATCTCTAGTCATTCTTGTTATTTTCTATTACTCACCAGTTATCTCTAGTCATTCTTGTTATTTTCCATTACTCACCAGTTATCTCTAGTCATTCTTGTTATTTTCTATTACTCACCAGTTATCTCTAGTCATTCTTGTTATTTTCCATTACTCACCAGTTATCTCTAGTCATTCTTGTTATTTTCTATTACTCACCAGTTATCTCTAGTCATTCTTGTTATTTTCTATTACTCACCAGTTATCTCTAGTCATTCTTGTTATTTTCTATTACTCACCAGTTATCTCTAGTCATTCTTGTTATTTTCCATTACTCACCAGTTATCTCTAGTCATTCTTGTTATTTTCTATTACTCACCAGTTATCTCTAGTCATTCTTGTTATTTTCCATTACTCACCAGTTATCTCTATCTCTAGTCATTCTTGTTATTTTCTATTACTCACCAGTTATCTCTAGTCATTCTTGTTATTTTCTTGTTATTTTATTACTCACCAGTTATCTCTAGTCATTCTTGTTATTTTCTATTACTCACCAGTTATCTCTAGTCATTCTTGTTATTTTCTATTACTCACCAGTTATCTCTAGTCATTCTTGTTATTTTCTATTACTCACCAGTTATCTCTAGTCATTCTTGTTATTTTCTATTACTCACCAGTTATCTCTAGTCATTCTTGTTATTTTCTATTACTCACCAGTTATCTCTAGTCATTCTTGTTATTTTCTATTACTCACCAGTTATCTCTAGTCATTCTTGTTATTTTCTATTACTCACCAGTTATCTCTAGTCTTCTTGTTATTTTCCATTACTCACCAGTTATCTCTAGTCATTCTTGTTATTTTTATTACTCACCAGTTATCTCTAGTCATTCTTGTTATTTTCTATTACTCACCAGTTATCTCTAGTCATTCTTGTTATTTTCTATTACTCACCAGTTATCTCTAGTCATTCTTGTTATTTTATATTACTCACCAGTTATCTCTAGTCATTCTTGTTATTTTCCATTACTCACCAGTTATCTCTAGTCATTCTTGTTATTTTCTATTACTCACCAGTTATCTCTAGTCATTCTTGTTATTTTCTATTACTCACCAGTTATCTCTAGTCATTCTTGTTATTTTCTATTACTCACCAGTTATCTCTAGTCATTCTTGTTATTTTCTATTACTCACCAGTTATCTCTAGTCATTCTTGTTATTTTCCATTACTCACCAGTTATCTCTAGTCATTCTTGTTATTTTCCATTACTCACCAGTTATCTCTAGTCATTCTTGTTATTTTCTATTACTCACCAGTTATCTCTAGTCATTCTTGTTATTTTCCATTACTCACCAGTTATCTCTAGTCATTCTTGTTATTTTCCATTACTCACCAGTTATCTCTAGTCATTCTTGTTATTTTCCATTACTCACCAGTTATCTCTAGTCATTCTTGTTATTTTCCATTACTCACCAGTTATCTCTAGTCATTCTTGTTATTTTCCATTACTCACCAGTTATCTCTAGTCATTCTTATTATTTTTTATTACTCACCAGTTATCTCTAGTCTTCTTGTTATTTTCCATTACTCACCAGTTATCTCTAGTCATTCTTGTTATTTTCTATTACTCACCAGTTATCTCTACTCATTCTTGTTATTTTCCATTACTCACCAGTTATCTCTAGTCATTCTTGTAATTTTCCATTACTCACCAGTTATCTCTAGTCATTCTTGTTATTTTCTATTACTCACCAGTTATCTCTAGTCATTCTTGTTATTTGCTATTACTCACCAGTTATCTGTAGTCATTCTTGTTATTTTCTATTACTCACCAGTTATCTCTAGTCATTCTTGTTATTTTCCATTACTCACCAGTTATCTCTAGTCATTCTTGTTATTTTCCATTACTCACCAGTTATCTCTAGTCATTCTTGTTATTTTCCATTACTCACCAGTTATCTCTAGTCATTCTTGTTATTTTCTATTACTCACCAGTTATCTCTAGTCATTCTTGTTATTTTCTATTACTCACCAGTTATCTCTAGTCATTCTTGTTATTTTCTATTACTCACCAGTTATCTCTAGTCATTCTTGTTATTTTCTATTACTCACCAGTTATCTCTAGTCATTCTTGTTATTTTCTATTACTCACCAGTTATCTCTAGTCATTCTTGTTATTTTCTATTACTCACCAGTTATCTCTAGTCATTCTTCTTATTTGCTATTACTCACCAGTTATCTCTAGTCATTCTTGTTATTTTCTATTACTCACCAGTTATCTCTAGTCATTCTTGTTATTTTCCATTACTCACCAGTTATCTCTAGTCATTCTTGTTATTTTCCATTACTCACCAGTTATCTCTAGTCATTCTTGTTATTTTCCATTACTCACCAGTTATCTCTAGTCATTCTTGTTATTTTCCATTACTCACCAGTTATCTCTAGTCATTCTTGTTATTTTCCATTACTCACCAGTTATCTCTAGTCATTCTTGTTATTTTCTATTACTCACCAGTTATCTCTAGTCTTCTTGTTATTTTCCATTACTCACCAGTTATCTCTAGTCATTCTTGTTATTTTCTATTACTCACCAGTTATCTCTACTCATTCTTGTTATTTTCCATTACTCACCAGTTATCTCTAGTCATTCTTGTAATTTTCCATTACTCACCAGTTATCTCTAGTCATTCTTGTTATTTTCCATTACTCACCAGTTATCTCTAGTCATTCTTGTTATTTTCTATTACTCACCAGTTATCTCTAGTCATTCTTGTTATTTTCTATTACTCACCAGTTATCTCTAGTCATTCTTGTTATTTTCCATTACTCACCAGTTATCTCTAGTCATTCTTGTTATTTTCTATTACTCACCAGTTATCTCTAGTCATTCTTGTTATTTTCTATTACTCACCAGTTATCTCTAGTCATTCTTGTTATTTTCTATTACTCACCAGTTATCTCTAGTCATTCTTGTTATTTTCTATTACTCACCAGTTATCTCTAGTCATTCTTGTTATTTTCTATTACTCACCAGTTATCTCTAGTCATTCTTGTTATTTGCTATTACTCACCAGTTATCTCTAGTTATTCTTGTTATTTTCTATTACTCACCAGTTATCTCTAGTCATTCTTGTTATTTTCTATTACTCACCAGTTATCTCTAGTCATTCTTGTTATTTTCCATTACTCACCAGTTATCTCTAGTCATTCTTGTTATTTTCCATTACTCACCAGTTATCTCTAGTCATTCTTGTTATTTTCTATTACTCACCAGTTATCTCTAGTCATTCTTGTTATTTTCCATTACTCACCAGTTATCTCTAGTCATTCTTGTTATTTTCCATTACTCACCAGTTATCTCTAGTCATTCTTGTTATTTTCTATTACTCACCAGTTATCTCTAGTCATTCTTGTTATTTTCCATTACTCACCAGTTATCTCTAGTCATTCTTGTTATTTTCCATTACTCACCAGTTATCTCTAGTCATTCTTGTTATTTTCCATTACTCACCAGTTATCTCTAGTCATTCTTGTTATTTTCCATTACTCACCAGTTATCTCTAGTCATTCTTGTTATTTTTTATTACTCACCAGTTATCTCTAGTCATTCTTGTTATTTTCCATTACTCACCAGTTATCTCTAGTCATTCTTGTTATTTTCCATTACTCACCAGTTATCTCTAGTCATTCTTGTTATTTTCCATTACTCACCAGTTATCTCTAGTCATTCTTGTTATTTTCCATTACTCACCAGTTATCTCTAGTCATTCTTGTTATTTTCCATTACTCACCAGTTATCTCTAGTCATTCTTATTATTTTTTATTACTCACCAGTTATCTCTAGTCTTCTTGTTATTTTCCATTACTCACCAGTTATCTCTAGTCATTCTTGTTATTTTCTATTACTCACCAGTTATCTCTAGTCATTCTTGTTATTTTCCATTACTCACCAGTTATCTCTAGTCATTCTTGTAATTTTCCATTACTCACCAGTTATCTCTAGTCATTCTTGTTATTTTCCATTACTCACCAGTTATCTCTAGTCATTCTTGTTATTTTCCATTACTCACCAGTTATCTCTAGTCATTCTTGTTATTTTCCATTACTCACCAGTTATCTCTAGTCATTCTTGTTATTTTCCATTACTCACCAGTTATCTCTAGTCATTCTTGTTATTTTCTATTACTCACCAGTTATCTCTAGTCATTCTTGTTATTTTCCATTACTCACCAGTTATCTCTAGTCATTCTTGTTATTTTCCATTACTCACCAGTTATCTCTAGTCATTCTTGTTATTTTCTATTACTCACCAGTTATCTCTAGTCATTCTTGTTATTTTCCATTACTCACCAGTTATCTCTAGTCATTCTTGTTATTTTCTATTACTCACCAGTTATCTCTAGTCATTCTTGTTATTTTCCATTACTCACCAGTTATCTCTAGTCATTCTTGTTATTTTCCATTACTCACCAGTTATCTCTAGTCATTCTTGTTATTTTCCATTACTCACCAGTTATCTCTAGTCATTCTTGTTATTTTCCATTACTCACCAGTTATCTCTAGTCATTCTTGTTATTTTCCATTACTCACCAGTTATCTCTAGTCATTCTTGTTATTTTCCATTACTCACCAGTTATCTCTAGTCATTCTTGTTATTTTCTATTACTCACCAGTTATCTCTAGTCATTCTTGTTATTTTCTATTACTCACCAGTTATCTCTAGTCATTCTTGTTATTTTCCATTACTCACCAGTTATCTCTAGTCATTCTTGTTATTTTCCATTACTCACCAGTTATCTCTAGTCATTCTTGTTATTTTCCATTACTCACCAGTTATCTCTAGTCATTCTTGTTATTTTCCATTACTCACCAGTTATCTCTAGTCATTCTTGTAATTTTCCATTACTCACCAGTTATCTCTAGTCATTCTTGTTATTTTCCATTACTCACCACTGCTCTATCGTTATATAATTATAACTGGTTCATAACACTTCATTTACTTCTGCGTTTCTTATTGTTATCATACAATTTCCAAACATATCGTGAAGCCACTGTTACGAGCAATAACATTTGATTTGTTATATCTCACGTTCTCCGGTGGCAAAGCGGTACGTCTGCAGATTCTCACCGGTAGAGATCTGGATTTGATACCCGTGGTGGGCAGATCACAGATAGCCATTGTGTAGCTTTGTGCTTAACTATAAACAAATAAACGAACATTACTTCTCATTTAGTTTTCTATTGTTCTTTACAGTCTTGTAGTGTAGTAACATACTACACAGCTGTTGTTATTATTACTGTTGTAGGCAGGCCACCTAGTTGGTCAGCAGTACGTTTCAGGACACGCAATGATAATATCCGTGGTTCGATTTCCTGCTAAAGAAAAAATTAAAATGTTGTAGGAAAGACATCTTTATACAGGGGCGAACTGACCGTAACAGTGGACAGTGCAGATACCGGGCAGCTCAGAAACCCTCCCTATCCGTCACTGTATTTACCTTCCACTATCATAGGAACCAACGGACATTTATTTCGTCGATATCAACGGATGAATGGCGGTAAGGAGGGGAGGAGGCGTGATTCATCAGCACTAGGGAAGTAAGTAGTTAGGGAAGAGAGGTTATTGAAATATCAATTGAGTTCGTAGAATGAGAAAATGAATAAAAGAATAGATTCTTCTGAGGAATACCTGAGAATCCCTGAAAGTTTCCTAGTAATCACAGATCATTTAGAAAATTCAAGTCACGGACAAATTAATTCTAACTCTCGATCACAGTAAGCAACCTACATAGTTCAAAAATGAAATGTAATCTGGTAACGAGCATAGCTTATCAAGTACATTTCGGCCTCTACATTTCGACACACAGTTACACAACCCCTTTCAAACATGTGGTCAGCTTCCGGTCAGTTACCTCTTTCTTTGTGAACCTGACGATGACCGAAGAAGGTCGAAACGTTGTTCGCTCTTCTATGTAAAATATTTTCTCAACCCAAACGAGCCGTTTTTGCATATAAATTTCTCAACAAGTGGGTTTCTCGACATCACTGAGTACCAACACCAGATTAATGCATGGGCTTACCGGACTCACACTAATTAGGAGGCCTCAATCTTTGACTATAAATTTATTGCACGTAAAGGTTCTGTCTCGAGGGGGCCTCTGTAAGTTGAAAAGCCTAGGGCTAATAAAACACTTAATCCGTCACTGGTTAGTACATACAACCGATAAAACTGAAGAAGTTGCAGAGTCTAAATTAAAAACGTTCTTTTATAATTATCTAGGGTTTGAAAGGTCATTTTACTCTAGCCTTTTAAACAAAATGTGTAAATCCTCCACTGTGTACAATAAATTTTGAAATGTCTTATTTATGAGTTACACAGCGTCCTAGCTGCTTTATTGTATAGATGCATTGTTACCAAAGTAAAGAGAAATAACGTTATACACAGATGTTTTAGTGATTGTCTCGCAGGCTCAACACAGCTTGTTGGATCTGTTCCCATAAAACAGTAACCAACACAGGCTCTAACACATGAATCACTTAACTTTGTGTAAACCGACACAGGGTCTAACACGTGAAACACTTTCAAACTGAGATAAAACTGTTTGTCGTGAATTGCTGTTTAACCTCAAGGAAGAGGGTGTATATACAGCGAGGTCTGGATAAAGGGCCATATTTTTCACGTAACTGAACTGAATTTAAAATATTTTTCAAAGGATACTCTAATAGAGATGTGTGAGAAGTGGGGGCGGTTGGATAGAAAAGAATCCACAATAGCATTTCACCTCTTCCATCCAAAATAGTGCACACATTTTCAATAAATACCCTGACCGTTACTCGAATAGCAACAACAAAGAGTCAATCGTAGTCTGTCGTCTATTCTCATGTGCTGACCTGCACTGTGTTGTTAAAGTTTACTCACCACAACGTATGTCAAACCCGAGATGCATGTATGTGCCTTAAATCTCACTTCTTGACACATTCCCTAAACTTTGAAAAATACAAAGGGATCAGTTGACATAAGGGTTGGGGGTGACAATCGTAAGGCCGATAAGAATGGTCATAAATTTATTAGGTAGCAGTGTAAACACGGTAGAGCTTCTACAACTGGCCACTGGCCATTCACGTTAAAGACCAATATATTTTGGACACAAGCTTTTGAAGCAATTATCTCAATGTGTTCTTTTTTTCCAAAGGTGGACAGCTCTGATACACATGATTGTTTAATACATCTTTCAGTTGTTCAGGATTCGCTTTTACCAACGGATCATAAAGAAACTTGCAGTTGTCAACTCACAGCGCTTTTTACTTTACAGAAATAAAGTAAAGTATTTTAATATCCGGTTAAGAAATGAAAGTTTGGGAAACTAGTGTATAAGTTTAGGCTTGAACACCCTCTCACACACGTAATACGTGTGTGAAATTTATTTTTATCAATAACTGATAATTTTAATCAGCTGAGAATCAATTTTGAGAGTGTAATGTTTCTATTACGCTAATGACACTTAAAATAATCATACAAAGGTGTATTATTCTCAATTGGCGGCTGTACTAAATCAGCTAAAATCAGGGGTTCGATTCCCCTCGGTGGGCTGAGCAGATAGCCCGATATGGCTTTGCTATAAGAAAAACAGAAACACACACACACTCAATTGGCGAGTTTTATATATTCTGTTGTGCATATTTAAAAAGTTCTGAAAGTAATAGTTATACATAGAAGTTATTATCATAGTATAGAATAGGTTAATAAAGTTTTGTGAAATACAGATATTCTTTGAATTCCTTCTCTTACAAAACAGATAAGAGAAGACAAAAACAAAAAGGGCTGGCATGGCCAGGTGATTAGGGCACTCGATTCGTAATCTAAGGAGCGCGGGTTCGAATCCCCGTCACACCAGACTTGTTCGCCCTTTCAGCTATGGGGTCATTAATATATTGTGACGGTCAATCCCACTATTTTTTGGTAAAGAGAAGCCCAAGAGTTGGTGGTGAGTAGTGACGAGTAGTTGGCTTCCCTCTAGTCTTACATTGCTAAATTAACGAAGGCTAGCGCAGAAAGCCATCGTGTGGCTTTGCACGAAATTCAGAAGATAAAACATAGAAAAAAAGCGCTAAATTTACAGACTTACAATGCTAAATTCCTGAGCTCGATTTCCCGCGGTGCACATAATGCAGATAGCCCAATGTGTAGCTTTGCGCTAAGACAAACAAAATTATTTACTCTAGATACTTACGGTACTTCTAATTTGGGATTTTTTGCAATATCCCTTTTCCAAATTATCCGTGAAGTTAATAAATTCCATTTAAGACCGTACAGTAGACAAAGTTCCTTTGTTTTTTTTTATTTTTCGCAAAGTTACACGATGACTTTCTGCGCTAGCCGTCTCTAATTTAATACTTTAAGACTAGAGCGAAAATAGCTAGCCACCAGCTACCACCGCTCTCTAATGGTCTACTCTAGTCTGATCTATTAGTGGTATTTGACTAGCATTCTTATAACACATCACTTTCGGAGCGCATTTTTGCCACATTGGGATTTTAAACATGAAAGTCTTGGTACGCTAAATCACTAGGTCATGCCCGACCGGGAATATTTTGGACATTTAAGCAAAAATCTGTTATATACCGGACGGGGATACACTGTTTATCAGTCTTCACCTCCATTCGCCAGTTTCACATAAGAAATAAAAGAATAGCAATAGATACACAATTAAGAAACAGAAATTAGGAGAGCGAAATGTGGGAGCTCAAGCCCACAACGTCTCACATCTATATCACCGTTCATGAAGGGTTCTACTTCCGCAGTCACCTCTAACACCTAGGGTACATTTTATAATCCCACACTGTACCTTTTACCCTCGGATCTTCTTAGTTGATGCAGTGTTTTGTGTTTATTTTTGTTTACCTTGTTTTTGGTTATAACAAACTAATATAATTAGTCAGAGGTTTGAATTTGCTGTTTTTAACGCAGTTCTTCCTTGTGATTTTACTTATTTATTTAACTTCATTAAAATGTATTTATTTTCACATATGTATATATATATATACACGTACATACAATGTGAACATCAAACACGCACTTCATTAACCACCCAACAATCACTGCTGATAGTGTGTGATATTTTAATAGAATGTTGGTCTTTCTAGGTTAAAGGTTATACTAGATCTTTAAATCGAGGATTTTGTCTGAAAACAAGAGCAGGTCAAAAACAATTGTTTTATTAATCTGTGTCTGTTTTTATAAACTCACTACATAGGCTTACCAGAATGCCTCTATCTACCTGATCGGGTGTGGCCTAAGTTTGTACGTGAATGGATGTAGAATCAAAACTTAAGGGATCGAAACTGAGACGTGAATACACTCCGAACTTTCAATTGAAGGTACATTATAAATGTGACAGTAAATTTCATTATTCGGCTCAGAGAGCTCTATAAATCATTACGGCGCTAGCTGATTGGCTACTTTTCCACTAATCAGCATTTTAAAATTAGAGTGACTATACATGAATACTAAAGGTTTCTGATCTAATCATTTAATATAAGTTCCAATTCTCTATAAGCTAATGCTTGTTTGTTTATTAATTTAGCGCAAAGCTACACGAGGGCTATCAGCGATAGCCGTCCCTAATTCTTGGGCTACTTTTTAACCAATGAATAGTGGGATTGATCGCAACATTATAACGCCCCCTCGGCTGTTTGGTGTGATGGGGATTCGAACCCACACCCTCAGATTACGAGTCGAGTGCCTTAACCACCTGGGTATGCCGAGCCTCGTGATTTTTAAGACCAACCTTTCGGAAGAGCATGTCATATGTTAATTAAATGATGTTTATGTATAAGCTATTGTATTTTGCAAATAAAAGATTTTGTTGAAATATAAATAAATTGTATATAAAATATTTTAATGTAATAAGATAAAAACATAGCTATATAAATAAATTGAAATCGAATAATTCAGTTGCAATGCAATCACGAACGTGCGTTCATTGACACGATTGACTGTATGTTTATCATCGTAAATTTTCTTGTTTCAAGCTCTGTTCACACGTCGAGAAGTATTCTGTGTAGGTATTTCAAGATAATATTATCATATGATCACTGATACACAATAGTTTCTGTGGGAATCACGGTTTTATTGTTTCAAGATAAATAAGGCAAAGACAGTCGAGAATAATTAATTACTCTTATCAAAAGTATTACGGGTTTTTCGAGGTTCTCAGAAATCATTATTAGGTTTTAGTTTTTGATGAATACATCAGATAGCTTTATTCGCATGTTTTTCTTATTTTACGAAAGAATGAATAAAATTTTTTTTTTTTTTTTTATTTTGCGCAAAGCTACTCAAGGACTATCTTCTCTAGCCGTCCCTAATTTAGCAGTGTAAGACTAGAGGGAAGGCAGCTAGTCATCACCACCCACCGCCAATTCTTGAGTTACTCTTTTACCTACGCATAGTGGGATTTACCATTACATAATAACATCCCCACAGCTGAAAGGGCGAGCATGTTTGGTGCGACCGGCATTCGTACCCCCGACCCTTGGATTACGAGTCGAGCGCCTTCGCCCACCTGGCCATGCCGGGCCCATGGATGAAAAGAAAGCATTGTTATGATCGACATTAGATTTACCTCAATATAAAGATATGAATCGCAAATCTTTGTGCAATGAATCACAAAGAGAAACTACAAATTTATTTTATCTGTTCCACCTATATCTATATTTATTTATATTTTCAGCATTTCTAATCTATTAGTTATTTCACCTTTACTGGTTACTCAGTCTTTGAAACATTCGTTAAGTCGAGTTAAAGTTTAGAGTATTAAATGTAACTGGTTATCAGGTATTTAAAATCTTTCCTTTATTTCTAAGCCTTTTATTTTGGAGAGGTTTAACGTTTACTTTGTGGTTGACCCGAATGCGTGAAATACATCTATGTGCTTAATGTTTTAGAAAACATGATCAGGTACACAATAATGTAAACCCATGATTTTGGGTAAGAATGTTTCTCTGTACATGAATATTTTGGAATTTATATTAATTGCTTCAAAGCTACATTATGTAAACGGATAAAAATGCTTTGAAATTCTTAATATAGCATTAATCGCTGGAAATTAAGTAACATGTTATTAAAATTCATAACAAAAGTTAAAATTACGAAGCACTTTTATTAGTTTGTCTGTTACACAGGCAAATATCTATAACACAAATACAGTCATAAAACGTGGTACATGACATGTACATGTTACAACGTGGTCACTACACACCTTGCTCAAACTATAGAACTATAATAATAAACAACATTATTATTTTTGTCTGTTTGCTGCTGTCACTAAACATCTGTTTAATGTATCTTAATGGTTCAGTTCCAGGAAATTTGGTGACACTGAAGTTAACACAGGCTTGTGTTAACTAAATATACAATTATTAGCTGTTTGTTTGTTTTGGAATTTCGCGAAAAGCTACACGAGGGCTATCTGCGTTAGCGAACCCTAATTTAACAACGTAAGACTAGATTGAAGGAATCTAGTCATCACCACCCCACCGCCAACTCTTGGGCTCCTCTTTTACCAACGAATAGTGGGATTGATGGTCACATTATAACGCCCCCACAGCGGAAAGGGCGAGCATGTTTGGTGCGACGGGGATTCGAACCCACGACCCTCAGATTACGAGTCGAACGCTTTAACCCACCTGGCCATGCCGGGCCTACAATTATTAAAGTCATACTTGTATCTTTATATCTGACAGAGATTATATATATACACACACCTACACAGAGAAAGAAAAAATACAACAACTTGTGCGTAAAGGAAGTTCTGAACTGTAAAGGTGTATATTATGTTTAGTACTTGAAGTACTTATGTTATTACTTGTTTTGGAAGATATTTTTCTCCTTGTTCTTCTAAACATACTCGAGTCTTCGTTGTCAAAACTGTGACAATCACGAGGAAAATCTGTATTTGGTCTGAATGAGAAACCTTTGTTTGGACTGCTTTTTTCACCAAAATTGTGACAATCACGACTATCGACAAGAGTAAAGCGATCTTAAAAAGTGAACATTTCATTGTGCTATTCTCGTGGACGAACCATTATATATATTAAACACAAACAAATATAACAACATTTTAGTTTGGCTCGTTTACAAAGCTAAATAAACCCTAGCTCATAAAGCTATTATTTATAATTTTTATTGGAAAATCATATTCGTTTCTCTTTGCTGAACTCAAGATTTTTAAGAAGCAAAAGCTAGTCACGTGATATTTGTTGTTTTATTTTTCACCTTGCTGTTAAAAAGCATGCGTCCAATGTCAAGGAAATAATCACTCAAATTTAATGGTGTTAAACAATCCTTTCTCTTTTTTTAAACATAACTTAATTACTATTATATCTTTTATTTGATTTAAATACAGCAGAAACAAAATAAGAGAAATATCGATTGATTTTGTTTTTGTTAGTTTGAATTTCGCGCAAAGCTAATCAAGGGCTAGCTGTGCTAGCCGGCTCTAATTTAGCAGTGTAAGACTAGAGGGAAGACAGCTAGCCATCACCACCCACCACCAACTCTTGGGCTACTCTTTTACCAATGAATAGGGGAATTGGTCGTAACATTATAACGCCCCCACGGCTGAAAGGGCGAGCATGTTTGGTGCGACCGGGATTCGAACCCGTGATCCTCGGATGAGTCGAACGCCTTAACATACTTATCCATGCCAGGCTAATATCAATTAACAACTTATAATAAATATTCCAGACATCAATGGATCTCATGTATGAACAAAGTACACATTTCTGTTTGTTTTTTTGCGAATTATACCAGGTGGTATCACAGATTAAAATAAATTTACTTTTGATTGGTTGGATCATCTAATTGTTTAGTTTGATACTGCTCTATTGGTATGCAATGTTATATTAATTTTATTTTCTTGGTCTTATCGAAGAAAACGTAAGTAAAGGCAAATTATTTCAGCTTTAGATTAAGAAATTCATGTTTTTATTTCAAATATGTTCTTGAGACGTGTCCCTGAATGGTTCAATTTCTGTGAACCTTGACTTATGAGACACAAAAATCACAAATAAAAATATCTTTTAAGGGACTGAATCACAACGTGAAATATAGATATCCACATTTCGGGGGGTGTCGGGAAGGATGTGGACAACTCATCACTGACCAGAATTGAACAAAAGATTACTTTTGGGGAGGGGAGGAATACTTCTTTTTCTTTCTGTGTCATCAATCAAACCCTGAGGAAAGAGCCTATCCGCCATTCCCAAGTCCACTGGTGAACAACAGATACCGTCTAAATGGTCAGAATGACCAGTTGCTTTGCTAGCCCACAGTAATGCTTCCAAAGTGAGGCGGTCAGTTTATCTATTGTCACTTTACAATTCCAAAAACTGAGGAACAAATAACAGAAATTCTGCGGGGAAAACTAGTGTCAGTTATCGAATTTATTTCTTCTTGTTCCTTCCGATGCTTAGCGCTCGACTGCACTTCAAAACCCGTACGGGTCCTGCATTTAGAATTTGAAAATGCACTAAGAAAGATATGTATATAAAGAATAACACTATACTTGTAGACCTCTACCTTTTATTGGTATTATTACCTAGCCTCCTGGTGGTTTTACCTGTGTACTACAGATTCTAACAACATGATGCTGAGCAGATAAAAGTTCGAACACTGGTAATTATTACAATGAATAACAGGTCGAGATGAGGATTCAGTACATACTAATGAGGAGCATTTGTTTACTGTCACATCACTGAATGTAATCACTCTGTTTCTAAGTAGAAAACCTGTTTCTTCACCTGATAACGTGGGGTCTAAGGTTATTTAGCAGTCAGAACTATTGGATATCTAAATAGAGAACCTGTTGTTTTTTTTATGGATGATAACATGAAGTCAAAAGTTAGTTATAAGTTAAATTACTGTATAGCCAATTAAAAACTTGTTGCTCACATCATTGTATCGCTGACCAGAAAGCCAGTTTCTTGAAACAAAACACGTTAGCTTCTACCCAACTTATTGTACAGAAGACATTTGGTTGTTGTTGTTCCAGGTGATAGCTATAGATTGTTTACAGACTAAATCATTGTAAATCTTCAGATGGTAAGTTAGCCGTTGTTTAAATATAGAGCAGGCTTTGAAAAGATCGACAAAAGGAACGTTCAAATCAACCACATATTAAAGACCTTTCTATTTAATATGTGTATATTAAGAGTTCTAGCGGTTTTCGTTTTTCGGTTTCCATTTTACTAGCAATAGTATGTACACAGAATGAAGTATGTACACAGAATGAAGTATGTACACAGAATGAGGTATGTACACAGAATGAGGTATGTACACAGAATGAAGTATGTACACAGAATGAGGTATGTACACAGAATGAGGTATGTACACAGAATGAGGTATGTACACAGAATGAAGTATGTACACAGAATGAAGTATGTACACAGAATGAGGTATGTACACAGAATGAAGTATGTACACAGAATGAAGTATGTACACAGAATGAGGTATGTACACAGAATGAAGTATGTACACAGAATGAAGTATGTACACAGAATGAGGTATGTACACAGAATGAAGTATGTACACAGAATGAGGTATGTACACAGAATGAAGTATGTACACAGAATGAAGTATGTACACAGAATGAGGTATGTACACAGAATGAGGTATGTACACAGAATGAAGTATGTACACAGAATGAAGTATGTACACAGAATGAGGTATGTACACAGAATGAAGTATGTACACAAAATGAGGTATGTACACAGAATGAAATATGTACACAGAATGAAGTATGTACACAGAATGAGGTATGTACACAGAATGAAGTATGTACACAGAATGAGGTATGTACACAGAATGAAGTATGTACACAGAATGAAGTATGTACACAGAATGAGGTATGTACACAGAATGATGTATGTACACAGAATGAAGTATGTACACAGAATGAGGTATGTACACAGAATGAAGTATGTACACAGAGTGAAGTATGTACACAGAATGAGGTATGTACACAGAATGATGTATGTACACAGAATGAAGTATGTACACAGAATGAGGTATGTACACAGAATGAAGTATGTACACAGAATGAGGTATGTACACAGAATGAGGTATGTACACAGAATGAAGTATGTACACAGAATGAGGTTTGTGCACAGAATGAGGTATGTGCACAGAATGAAGTATGTACACAGAATGAAGTATGTACACAGAATGAGGTATGTACACAGAATGATGTATGTACACAGAATGAAGTATGTGCACAGAATGAGGTATGTACACAGAATGAGTAATGTACACAGAATGAGGTTTGTACACAGAATGAGGTATGTACACAGAATGAAGTATGTACACAGAATGAGTAATGTACACAGAATGAGGTTTGTGCACAGAATGAGGTATGTGCACAGAATGAAGTATGTACACAGAATGAAGTATGTACACAGAATGAGGTATGTACACAGAATGAAGTATGTACACAGAATGAGGCATGTACACAGAATGAAGTATTACACAGAATGAGGTATGTACACAGAAAGAATAGTGCCCAGAAATAAAGAAGTGAAATTTAATAAAGAAATAGACACGATTTGCTGCAAAATCAGAACAGTCCTGCATGGCCAGGTGGGATAAGGCGATCAACTCATAATTTGATGATCGCGGGTTCACATCCCCGTCTCGCCAAACATGCTCGCCCTTTCAGCCGTGGGGGCGTTATAATATAACGGTCAATCCCACTATTCGTTGATGAAAGAGTAATCTAAGAGTTGGCGGTGGGTGGTGTTGACTAGCTGCTTTACCTCTAGTCTTACACTGCTAAATTAGGGACGGCTAGCGCAGATAGCCCTCGAGTAGCTTTGCGCGAAATTAAAAAAAAAAAGCCAAACAAAATAAACCATAATCAGGTGATAATTAATAGAATGTATAAAGATAAAAAGAGTAGAAACAGACTGATGCACTTAACAGCTGGAAAGCAAGAAGAAATGAAGTACTTCAAGTTATGTGATAAAGGACAAAGATTCTGTTTAATGTTCTTTGCAGAAATGCGAATGCAGTATTTGGTAAGAGGATTAAGTGATGTAAATGGCATGCGCAAACATAGGTTAAGAAAATAAGAAATACGGTTAAAGAGGTGCACGTGAGTACTCAAAATAGATATAGATTTACAAATTTTTATATGGTATAAATATAAATCTTTTTGTTTTACTAAAAGTGAGAACAGAATAAGAAACAGAACAGAATTACGATTTTTTTCCGCTAATTTCTTATACGTTGTTAATGATACTTAGTTCGTTTTATATCGTAACATGTGTAGTGTCCTTGTGTAATACAGATATTTATCTCAAATAGTTTTGATTTTCTTTCGTTTAAATAACTTTATTTAATAGTCTTTAAATATTGTTATTTCCCTTTGTTAGGTAACCTCATCTAACAGTGATATTTGTCTATAAATATTGTTATTTCCCTTTGTTAGATAACCTTATCTAACAGTGATATTTGTCTATAAATATTGTTATTTCCCTTTGTTAGGTAACCTCATCTAACAGTGATATTTCTCTTTAAATATTGTTATTTCCCTTTGTTAGGTAACCTTATCTAACAGTGATATTTGTCTATAAATATTGTTATTTCCCTTTGTTAGGTAACCTCATCTAACAGTGATATTTGTCTATAAATATTGTTATTTCCCTTTGTTAGGTAACCTCATCTAACAGTGATATTTGTCTTTAAATATTGTTATTTCCCTTTGTTAGGTAACCTCATCTAACAGTGATATTTGTCTATAAATATTGTTATTTCCCTTTGTTAGGTAACCTCATCTAACAGTGATATTTGTCTATAAATATTGTTATTTCCATTTGTTAGGTGGGCCCGGCATGGCCTAGCGCGTTAAGGCGTGCGCTTCGTAATCTGAGGGTCGCGGGTTCGCGCCCGAGGCGCGCCAAACATGCTCGCCCTCCCAGCCGTCGGGGCGTTATAATGTTACGGTCAATCCCACTTTTCGTTGGTAAAAGAGTAGCCCAAGAGTTGGCGGTGGGTGGTGATGACTAGCTGCCTTCCCTCTAGTCTTACACTGCTAAATTAGGGACGGCTAGCACAGATAGCCCTCGAGTAGCTTTGTGCGAAATTCCAAAACAAACAAACCCTTTGTTAGGTAACGTTATCTAACAGTGATATTTGTTTTCAGATATCATTATTTCCCTTTGTTAGGTAATCTTATCCAGTTGGGTTATGCATCTATAAACGTTTTTATATTCATCTGTGTTTGCCTTTTGAATATTCAACATTTTTAGTCTTAAGCGAATCGTAATTTACTGAAGCAAAAGCTTTATGTCACTGATTTACGTAAAAATGTAATATTAACTCCCTTTTTTATAAAATCTGAAATGCCCTCTAGTGGCTCAGCGGCAAGCCTGAGGTCTAACACCACTAAAAACCTGGTTTCATCAGCACTCTTAGGTTAGCGTAACACAGATAGAACATAGTGTAGCTTCGTGCCTAACAATAAGTAAATAACTGTGGACTACTTCAGAGAGGTGACTATAATATGTGCAGAAGTAATGCAATTATCAAACATCCACAGACTTCGACGAACATTCCTTGGTTAATTACTATATTTTGATCAACTAAAATGTGATTTTAAGGATACAATTATTATTCATTTCCGTTTTACCGTATGTAAACTTAAATTTTAACATATTAATAATTCATGCTACCCATACTAGGGCAGCACCCCCTTTAAGTCTTCCTCGCTGTAAATCAAAACAAGGTGATAAAGCATCAGTCTGGGTGAAGAGAAGAAACAAACAAATAAGGAGACTCAGCTCTTTGTTAAGTTATACTAGTAATATAAAAACGACCTGTATAAAAAACACATTTTAGCACGTGACGTAATGTTTTGCGATGACTGCGGGAAAAATACTGACCTAATATTCTCACAGTGATGTCGACATAAATAGCTCTTGGGTTGCATCCAACATGAAGAGAACGAAGCAGAAGCATTTATTACACAGCGCTGTAGGGGGAGCCCTTATAAGACATATCAAATCAGTAAAACGACAAAAGACCCCCTTCCCTCAACAACAACAAATGTCTTTGTATGTTGTATGTGTGTAATTTTTACGAGTTTATATGATATATTATCTAGCACAAAAGTACCAGTAGAATACTGCCCCTAGTTACAAGTTAGTAAGTGCTGTTTGTCACTGCAATATTATTGGATTAATATCACAGATGGCGCTAAGACCCCAGGATATTTCGCACATCACTTTGCTCAAGGATTTTTTTTTCTTTGTTTGCTTATTTGTTGTTGTTAATCATAAAACTACACACACAATGGGCTGGCTATCTATGCTCTGGCCACAGAGAGTATTGAAACCTTGATTTTAGTATTATAGGTCGTGATATTTATAACTGAACCATCAGGGTGCAGATGTTGATTACTGATGTTGAACGTTTAGGGCAGCAAAAACTCTCTCAACATTTTTGTTAAACAATTTTTCGTGATTTAATTTTAAGTGTTATCTAATTAAGGTTAACTAGAGAGAGGTTTTCAATATTTTAGGTAAATAATTTATTGTATATCTAAACTTGGATCTAATATTTTATGGTTTAAGTTACAGCCCCTTGAAAAGTTCTAAAGATCTGTTACTGCTTCAGCGTGTAAAAACCAAGATTTATTCGTGTGTTCAGCTGCTCCTATATTAAACGACCAGGTCATGAGTTACTGTATTGGATGCAAAGACCATATGATTGGATGTGATAGCTTTTGACTGATTAAGGTATTACCTTTAACCACGGCCCTGCATGGCCAAGCGTGTTAAAGCGTTCGACTCGTAATCCGAGGGTTGCGGGTTCGAATCCCGGTCGCACCAAACATGCTTGCCCTCCCAGCCGTGGGGCGTTATAATGTTACGGTCGATCCCACTATTCGTTGATAAAAGAGGAGCCCAAGAGTTGGCGGTGGTTAGTGACGACTAGCTGCTTTTCCTTTACTCTTACACTGCTAAATTAGGGACGGCTAGCGCAGATAGTCCTCAAGTAGCTTTGCGCGAAATTCAAAAACAAACAAAGAAAACCTTTAACCACAGTAGTACACAACTGTAGGGAATTTAAAGTACCAGAATTACCCTCATGTAATTGATTTCACTGCAGGTGCCATCTGGTCTCGGATGGTGAAATAAAACTTATTCAGGCACTAAATGTTACATTAAATGAGTGAACTCAAATTTCATAGTGTAGGTTCAAGAGTTTATGTTCTCTTCGACACATATTTCCTAGAGTGTTGATGTTACTTGTTTTGTTTTAAAATCAAACAGGACAGACTAAATATTTTCCTGGTGTAGTAAAGTTGATTTCTGATTTTAGACATTTAATTATCAAGTGTTTTAACGGTATGTTCCTGTGTTAGCCACACGATAATGACAAACAAACAAAAATCACAATTTAACGATCTAAAACTATTCCTGAGCCGGAAAGGTTGCACGGTGCCTGAAACCAGCTCCTGAGGGAGAGTTATAAAATGTGTATTGAGAGGTCTTAGAGGATTCAACCAGTGGACAAAGAAGATTACAAATGATTAGTATTCACTGACACTCTAAGAGTTTGGTTATGAAAGACACTTAATTCTGAGAGTGAAATGAATAACTATACATTTAGTTTTACAATGTACGGTGCCGCCCACTGGTACAGTGATAAGTCTTCAGATTTACAACACTAAAATCAGGGGTTCGATTACCCTCAGTGGACTCAGCAGATAACCCAACGTGGGCTTTGCTTTAAGAAAACACATACACCATGTCCGGACTTGGCAGCACTACACCCCGGGACAGTACACATACACCATGTCCGAACTTGGCAGCACTACACCCGGGACAGTACACATACACCATGTCCGGACTTGGCAGCACAGTACACTACACCCCGCAGGACAGTACACATACACCATGTCCGGACTTGGCAGCACTACACATGTCCCGGGACAGTACACATACACCATGTCCGAACTTGGCAGCACTACACCCCGGGACAGTACACATACACCATGTCCGGACTTGGCAGCACTACACCCCGGGACAGTACACATACACCATGTCCGGACTTGGCAGCACTACACCCCGGGACAGTACACATACACCATGTCCGGACTTGGCAGCACTACACCCCGGGACAGTAGCCGTTTAAATATTCACTGAGCTGGGTTAATTACCTGTTAGGTATCTGTTAATTCTAATACAAGTAAAAACACTTATGTATGCATTTTAAGGACATTAATTATTTTTCTTGCCTTTCTGGGTAAATTATGTAAACTGGATGACGATAAAGGCCTTGACACAGGCATTAGAAAGTATTTATAGTCTCACACGTAATGTCCGTTAGGTGGTGATAAGACAAACAGGAGATTAAGTTTTATCCTTGAAAATATTGAGTGTAAGTTGAAAAAAAGGTTATTCGTTAACTCGCTCAGAATAACATGTTCAATTTCTGTCATCTTATCCAAGAGAAAGCAGACTGTTGGAGATTCGTTGGTTTGTTTTGAAATTTCGCACAATGCTACTCGAGAACTATTTGCGCTAGTCGTCCCAAATTCAGCAATGTCAGGCTAGAGGAAAGGCAACTAGTCGTCGCAACCCCACGCCATCTCTCGAACTACTATTTTACCCACGAATAATGGGACTGACCGTCACATTATAACCCTCCCACACGGCTGAAACCGTCATTACCATTTCTCCTCACTTAATCTAATACTCCATGCTTATACTTTATTTTTAAAAATATGTGTATAGAATGTGATTATATTTTTCTTTTACATCCAGGCCCAGCATGTCCAGTTTGCTAAGGCAGTCGACTCGTAATCTGAAAGTCGCGGGTTCGAATCCACATCACACCAAACATACTCCCCCTTTCAGCCGTGGGAGCGTTATAATGTGATGATCAATCCCACTATTCGTAGGTAAAAGAGAAGCCCAAGAGTAGGCGGTGGGCGTTGATGATCAGCTGCCCTTCCTCTAGTCTTACACTGTTAAATTAGGGACCGCTAGCACAGATAGCCCTCGTGTAGCTTTACGTGAACTTCAAAACAAACGAATATTATATTTATTCCAACAGTGTTACCATTATCCAAATAAACTGTAAATGGTAATGACATTTTATTTACTTCCGAAAACAGATGTAAAATTTTTATCAACTGTTAAAAAAATTCTGTCACTTTCTTGATTCAATTCATTGAAAATGTCAAGTTTTAATGTGCTTTGTTACTTTCATAAAAGACTGTCATAAGTTTCGATACTGATACAGTTTAAAATTACTGTCTTTTACTTCATGTCCACTCAAAGCATAGAATATCTCAATTTAAAAACTGATTTTTACGTGTTATTCTTCTGAGTAAACTTTTTTGTGAGGTGCAGTACATTTAAAATACATAAAAACTATAATCCTATACATACAATTCTAATTGTTGACTTACAGCTTTTTACATTTGTTAGTTTTAGTTTGTTTTGAATTTCGCGCAAAGCTACGCGAGGGCTATCTGCGCTAGCCGTCTCTAATTTAGCGGTGTAAGATTAGAAAGAAGACAGCTAGTCATCACCACCCACCGCTAACTCTTGGGCTACTCTTTTACCAACGAAAAGTGGGATTGACAGTCACTATATAACGCCCCAATGGCTGAAAGAGCGAGAATGTTTGGTGTGACAGGGATTCGAATCTGCGACCCTTAGATTACGAGTCGAGCACCTTAACCACCTGCCCATGTGATAGAAATGTAGACGTAAAATATAATTGGTACATCTTTTATTGCATTGATTTATTATGAACGATTGCGAAATTATTTGTTAATTAGTCTTAGTTCTTGCACTTTTATTTCTTTTTTATTATAAAGTATGGTCTTCATGTAATCTTAAAAAATAGGTAAAATAAGTTAGTTGTGAAAAACAGTGCCATCTGTAAAACGATAATATATATTTTTCGAAAAGAAAATAATTTTTTGTTGTAGTTGTTTTTTTCCTTAGAAAAGCTGTAAGCGCAGCTTTCAAGTTTAAGACGTCATTTGTTATTAAGAGGATAATGATGTCTACAACGATAAAGTGAATTTCACTGAGGCGAGCAAACTGGGAAAATTACAGGTTACTATCGTTAAGTAACAACCAACAGACGTTGCCGAAACGACAGCGCTATGGAATAAAACCATAAAAATAATTACAACAAATATGGTTCTTAATGGAGAAAAATTACAAGAAATAAATGCAAGGTTGAAAGTTAAAACACGATTTTTGTTGTTGTTATTTTTATATGTATAGAGAAACTAAACAAAAAATGCAATAAAAATCTAGATTTATTATGATGCAAGGCAAAAAAATAGGTAAATACATCATATAGAGGGCGCTCTAAAGTGAATTTTGAAAGTTGTATTAGTGTTGAAGTACTCCATTGTTAATCGTCATTCAGAATGACTGTAAGCTTTGAACAAAAAAATTCTTAATCGTACTTAGTTAGTCATGAAATGGTTAAGGTTAATTTAAATCAATGAAGTTAACCCTAACAAAGTTAAAAATAATAACGCGCTTTAATTAATCAATAGTAGTTTGTTTGTTTTAGAAACTTCGCGCAACATTACATGAGGGTGAGTATCCGTTCATTATCATCCATAATTTTGAACTCAAAGGGTATAGGGAAGGCAGCTACTCAACAGCACCCACCGTCAACTCTTGGACTACTCTGCTTTGATCGTCACTTTTACGTAACCACGACCTCACAATCTGGATGAACTTTTATATCAATAGAACACAAACCATAAACCTTGGATTGATACTGTAGTCACGCTAATTAATAGACAAAGCCCGGCACTTAATCAGTGATTATGATCATATTAGTAAAATAAAAATGAAAACATATTTGACAAATTTAAAACTAAAAGATAAAATCACGAAACATTAGTGAGTGCAATCAATCTGAATGCAATATTCTTGTATCACTTTATTAAATATTGTTACGGCGAGTGCAATTTTCATATAATGTCCTTGCATTATTTTAATAAATATTCTTAGTTTATAAAGTAGGGGGAATTGCACCTCCCTGATAGGACCAACTAAATGAAAAACCAGTAACCTTTGCTTGTTTCTCTCAGAATTTTCTTGAAAAGCTACAAAAAGGGCCATTGTGTACCGACGCCCTTAATTTTGAAATTGATAGACTAGGGGAAGGCAGCTACTCAACAGCACCCACAGTTTGGGCTAGTCTTGTGTACCAGAAAAATGGGGTTTGATTGTCGGTCATATAGCACGCCCACAGCCCCATCCTGCAGCGGGCTTCCTTTTTTTTCAGTAACAGATAGCGAAGGGGTTGAGCCCTCGAATTTATGTTCCGAGTAAGTTAACCACTAGGCCATGCCCGGCCCACAGTGGTAGTGTGACACAATTTTATACTCTAGGAGCCAAAAGTATATATAATTGGTGGCACTGATATTAATGGTTCTCATGTAACAAACTACCTACAACAGATATAATTAATTTCATTAGCAATTTGATTAAGATAGTTTTGCAGTAACGGGACACGAATCTGGGACCTCCAGATGCACAGTTCGGTACGTTCGTCCCACTATTTCGAAAATTTATGAAGGAGCAGTTTGTATGTAAAATACCAAAGCAACATCACTGTCAGTGAACGTATTTTAGCCCCCCAGTAGGACAGTGGAAACCCCTGAGGACTTGCAACACTAAAATTAGAGGTTCGATTCCATTCGATGGACACAGTGGATATCCCAACGTGGCTTTGCTATAAGCAAAAATTGCACAGTATACTGTATGTATACTAGGTTTTCAATTTCTAGAAAATTAAGTATCAACTCAATAGGATTGATTCCTTGTAGAAACTCTTCAGATTTCATGTTGTGAACACTATTTTAACTGATGAAATAACAATATCACAAGTGTTAAGCAAAACTTGTTTGTTTGTAGTTAAGCACAACGGGATCTGTTCTCAATGTTTATCATAAACGCAGTTTTTAGGGTTTTAAGTCTTCAGAGTTGCAGCTGTGCCACTGAGATGTGTGTGTGTGTTAGATAAATATAGAAATTGTCCTTTAACAAAGTCCTTATTCAGTTAAATATTTATAAATTGAGTTAAAGTACTTATAACTATTTAATTAATATGTCTGTTTGTTTGTTGTTGAAACTTAACACACATCAGAAATTCGTGAATTCTTGATTGTTCAACAGGCAAACAAACAACTGTTTTTCGCGATATAACTTTCTCTAAAACTTAAAGAATAAACTTGAAATAAAAATAGAACTGTAAGTGCTTAATATAGACCCGTCCGTACTCCCAGCCAATCTTGACATAAACATAAGGTGTAAGGGTGCTTAATGACAAACTTATAACAAATACTGAAACTGTAACGTTACGAAAATCGCAGAAAATAATTTTCGTTTGTTTGGGATGTTACCACAAAGCTACATTAAGGTTATCTTCGCTTATCTTTACCAATTTTAAACTTATGGAATAAAGGAAAAGTAGCTTAACAACAACCATCGCCAACTCTATAGAGATACTTTTATTCGAAGCATGAGATTTGATCTTCACCCGTAGAACGTATACACAGTCCTAAATTATTTATACTCGCTAAGCCACACGCGGTCCTCTGAGAGATAGTTTCAGGAATAGCATTTATTCTACTCTTGCTAAATATGTACATTCGTAATTTACTACACCTTAAAAGTCAACTAATTAGAATAAATGACAATTATTGTTTGTTTTATATAAATGAGAAACAAAATTATTACACAACTGAGATAATTTTTATGTAAGTTAAGAAGTAAAAATATCACTTTTTTTTTCTGTTTGTCAAATTAGCCTCTCAGTATTGTCAAGTAGTACTGTAATCTTGGTGTGTATGTAAGGGAGTGGACAAAAAGTGCCCCTTTGAAAATGTTAATGTGTTTTATCTTTTATTAAACAATAGAAGAATATGTCAAACTATATATTTTTAGAATGCACTCAATGAGATTTGTTCAAATATGATCTCAAATCCTAATTTTATCACTGGCTTTCAAAAATACCTGAGCTTTTCATGATTTTAGTTACATAAACAACTGTTTGTTTGTTTGTTTAGAATTTTCGCGCAAAGCTACACGATGGCTATCTGCGATAACTGTCCTTAATTTAGGAGTGTAAGACTAGAGGGAAGGCAGCTAGCCACCACCACTCACCGCTAACTCTTGGGCTACTCTTTAACCAAAGAATAGTGGGATTGACCGCACATTACAACGTCCCCACGGTTGAAAGGGCGAGCATGTTTGGTGTGATGAGGAATCGAGTGAGGAAACAGAATGAATAAAGAAAAATACTCTGAAACACTTGTTTTTCAATCAAAAACCGTAGTTTTTACTAGTGGTAGTAGAAAACACGAGTCGCATTTTGATTAAATTATTTTTTTAATTTATTTTAGGGAATACAACTTTTGTTGAACGAATTTGGTGTCTATTGTCAACACGAGTAATTGGTTTCGTATAAAAGAGGATGGCAGTGACTATTAAGATATGCGAGTCACTTTACACACAGGGTTAGACATTGTTGATCACTAGGAACGTAACTAACTACACATGAGTGCACAAGGTTTTGCACTTTTAGCTCTTCCATGATTCATCGCATTCTATGAGTATGTTCACACAGGTCGACTCCTGTCCCCGCCACAACCACAAGCAAGACTGTTATAACATGAGTTTTGCCTGGTAGCATGTCAGACTGACTTCGTCTGAATGTGTTTATTAAATTCAGATACGAGTGTCAGCAAATAACTCATCCAAAATGTGCTACGAAGCCATGACAACGTCAGTTTGGGAGTGATCTACACTCTTCGATCTAAAAGTTTATTTTTTTTTTACTGAAGCGCCCGGTTGAGAGAAATGAATTCCCTAGTTATCATTGGATTCTGACCTGTCATCTCGAAGCTTAATGAATGCTAGGAGATATTGCTTCGTCACCCCTGACGATAGGCACCAAAATACACACACTCATGCTCTTTAAAAAGAACCGCCACTTGTCAGTGACCACAAAGGATGCAAGTCATCACAAGTTTAAGGTTCATACAATTAGGCCAACCTTACACGTAATATGTTATTAGCGAGTTTAGTTTCGAAAATAACCGGTGAATATACAACGCCAAGTGTAACACAATGAATTTAGTAATATTTGGAAATAGGCTCTCACTCACAAGTTTACATTAAAAGATTTTACAATATGCGTCAGTAAGACACATACGTAAACTTATCGATGTTTTCAAATAAAGTAAAAATATAATATTTATGAATAAACACAGAGTGAACACATACACAAACGTGTATATATATATGTGTGTGTGTGTTTATATAACTAATATCATCGCATTTAAATATTTAATATCTCATCGAATATTACTTTAAAATATTTTATACTCTAGATTTATTCTAAAGTACAAAAGAAAGACATTGTCATATTCATTTATAAATGGCCACAAAACTGGTTTCATATCCCAACATTGTCTAGAATAGAGATGTTTTTTTTCTCTAATTTTACTGATCGCGGCTGAGATTTCGAAATGTGTACAAAATGACCTTTATTTGACCAAAAAAGCATTTATTTTAAAGCGTTGAAAATCGATGAAAAGCTAAATGAAGGATCAGGCTCAAATGTTTATTTTTTAAACAGATTACATTCATTATAAATTAATGTAATTAAATAAATGTGTTTATGTTTAAACAAAGTGTTTTTGTGTTTTCTTATAGCAAAGCCACATCGGGCTATCTGCTGAGTCCATCGACGGGAATCGAACCCCCTGTTTTAAGGGGTTGTAAATCCCTAGACTTACCGCTGTACTCTCGTGGGACTTTAAACAAAGTAGACCATTGATAGTCCATAAACCACACTCTTGGTAAGTATCATGGCCAAATGTTTTTTTCTTCTTTTAATGAATTACAATTCTGATAAGATATTATGCTCTAATTATTTATTATATTTTTCCTTTTAACAAAATAGACTCTTCATAGGAGACTAGACTCAAATGTCTTTTTCTTCTCAACGAGTTTCACTTTTTATTAAGTACAATGCTTATAGGGCTCTTTTCTTTCTATAAGTAACGTTTTTAAAAGAGGAGAAGGCTTAAGTGTCTCTTTTTATTTCAATAGGTAATGTTTCTTTATAGGGGAGTAGGCATAAGGGTCTATCTTTGTTCCAATAAATAAGTAACGTGTTTTAGAAGGAGACTTAAGGGTCTCCTTTTTTTCTTTAATAAGTAAGGTTTTTTTTCTTTTTTGTAAGAGACCAGAGTTAAATGTATCTCTTTTTTTATTTCAATAAGTAACGTTAATTATAAGGGACCAGGCTTAAGGGTCTCTTTTTCTTTCAATACGTAACGGTTTTTTTTTTATAGGGGAGCAGGCCTAAAGGCCTCTTTCCCCCATTCAATAAGTAACGTTTTTATAAGAGACCAAGATCAAGGGTCTCGTTTCGTTCAAGAAGTAATGCGTCTGTTGTGTTTTTCTGCAAGAACGTAATTTCTATAAGAAGCTGGACATCAAGACCAAAATGTCTGTTTATCTGTCTATTTTCTGTAGTTTTATGAGATATGCATTTAACAAATTGTTCATTTAGCAAATAGTTCTATTTTTAACATTTTATTTGTTCGTCTCAGTTCTGTAGCCGTTTTTTAATAACATCAGCTAGAACTTTTCCAGTTCTATCTTCTGTTCACCAACTAAGCCGCACTTAATTGTATTCATTTGTTTGTTCTTCCGTTTATCTTTCTGTTCAGTTGGTTTTCAGTACTGTTAATCTGTCCATTTACGTCATTACATTTCTGTCAATCAAGATTTGACATTTAAAACAGCACATTTCCCGATGACTCAGCGGTAATTTTACAACATTACAACTCTACATTCCGAGGTTCGATTCTCCGTGGTGGACAGAGTGCAGCTTTGTGTTTGAAAAAGCAAATGAATATGACAGCACGAGTACATTACAAGATTGGTCGTTCCAGAAAGAATCAAGACCAGTTAACTGAGAAATCTTGTTAACTATTTATTGTACTTTTGACCATTGTTAGGTTCTAGTTCATTAAGCTGAATTGATTTTATTTTTAAAAACAATCAGAACCACTTTGGCGTGGCAAAAGAGCCTCTGGACCATATGCTGGTCCTATTCTACCCCTTGTCACTGTGATAAAACTCATAAGAGTTAATTACAAGAATGGTTCTGTCGGTCTGGTTATACGACGTCACATGAGTGGTGGAGATAAGGACCCTCCCTAGTATATTTTTTGTTGTTTCTTTCATGGCCTCGACCGTGACGTTGTGCATCAGTAATGTATATTTTGTACTAGGCTTAATATCAGATTTTGAGAACCACTGGTTTAAAATAGTATTTTTTCTTTATCCTATGCGTAATTTCACTAACACATAGAACAACATATACGTAGTAATTACCAAAGTTTATTAATTTAGCAAAGCAAGGAAGATATTATTTATCAAAGCCCTTCAGCGAGACAATCGCAATATGACACCCTAGCATTTGTTAGACAAAAACACACATACACATACACAGATTTAAACTGTAACAAAAAACAAATACAGAAAAGAACAATGATTACTTAAATTTTCCGGCATAGTGGATCGAGAGCGGACTATGAATTCAAGGTTCTGTCGTTCACGCCCATTACCACCTGAAAAAAACACGCTTCGCACTATGGAGCAGTGGGCGCGTTATAAGAGTGTCGGCCAAATCCAACTATTCGGTTACAGTAGCCCACTAGTTGACAGTGAATAATGCTGACTAGCTCCCTTCCATACAGTCCATCACTTCAAAATTAGGGACGGCTAGCGCACGTAACTTTTGACTAGTTTCCCCAGATTTAAACAAAAAACAAGTATTTGTATATTGACTAGTGGACACTGAAGACCCGAAAGGATCAGCACGTTAATATTAAAATTCATATTAAGGTACTGGAACTACTGTAATAAAACTAAACTAATTATTTTATATCCAAGTTCAAATGCGTTTTTAAAACAATGATTAATATTTAAACAATAATAATAATAACAATAAAATACCAAATGACTTCAAAACGGACAAAAACTAAACAAGAAACGACGAGACTGAAAACAATAAAGTAAGTTATTTAGTATTTTATTGTATTTTCGGAACAGTATCACGTGTATGATTGTTATGTATAATACATCGTTATTTTCAAAATAAATAATTTTGACTTTGAGCACATACACAAGAGCCGTCTGATTATCAATACTCTTTATCTATTTTCAAAATAAATAGATCATTGAAACATTTGTATTTTTAAAATTAACTGTAACTAAAGTTTCATTCCCTGTTTAGCAACCTGCAAACTGTCGCTTCAAAAATTGAAAGTTAAACATATAATATCTTCAGGTTCTTACTGTTAGCGTAGACAGTTTCTTTCTTCCATTGTTAGTGTTTTACAATTAGAGTTCTTAAAAAGTGGCTTAGTTAGCAGAACTCTCGAATGTCCACAGAACTGAGACCCCTGGTTCTATGTCATTTGCGAGCGATGTAAATAAAAATATTCAGAATGCAAACTCTCCATAGTAATCAATTAAAATGTCATATTTATCTCGTTATCTCAAGATAATTTTTTCTAGTATTCAACACATTCATATATTATCTTTCACTACCTAACTTTTATATTATTCAGCTCAATGACTATTTTTCGGGAATAAAAAACAACCCATACAACAATTAAACCCACGATAGAGGTCGCTATTGTTTTTCTCAGAATTATAGTCAATTCTGATAAAAAAATCTCGGCGTATTTTCGTATGATAAAACGGCGTCACTAACAGTCTGTAACAATAATTGTTCATAATCTATTTTCCGTGCGCCCAAATTTGTTAAAAGTAGAGGGAAGGAAAGAAAGGAAGAACTTACGTCTCTCTCTTCCCTCCCTCCACACGGTTTGGCTCCTGTGATGATTTACTTTTATATCGTCTTAAGACTTTTTAGGCTTAACTCCTACTCTTGTTAGGGATAGAACTTGTAGCTTCTCTCGTTTGTTATTTTAATAATTGGGTTAGAATTACAGCTCTTCAGTTACAATATATCAGAATAATATTGGAAATAACACAGTGTTTAAGCTTTATATAAAACCTAATATTAGTAAGATGCACATTGCTTAATTATTGAGAAATTACCAGAATGAATTGATGTTATTTAAAAAGAATTAAAAAATGAGGAAATAAGCCATGCTAAGGCTAGGGCCACTCAATGCTCGTAACCTTGCGGCCAATATTTGTGTAATTTGCGTGTTTTGTGATGAAAAGGAAAATACACTTTAAACATGCATCAGACAGTATAAATTCACGGAATTTGAGGTTATTTTTAACGTGTCCTGAAATTTTAAAGCCTTGGAAACGTAGACTATCTAGAAATGTTTTCCAACGGGTAAGTTTAATTAATCATGCAAGGAAAAAAAGTTATTTAAAAAACAATTGCTGGTCTTATTATATCTTTCGTGTCATAAAAAATAATAATGATCATTTCGTTATCAACACATTTCAAAAACAAAATTTCATTTTGGAAGGGGAAGGGGATGAGAACATTTGCAGAAAATAAAAATAAAAGTCAGAGGTCCTACTTTCACTGAACAATGGAGTTAATGGACGTGAAGAAGAAGAAACAGTGTGTAGCACATACCTAGTTTCCCGGAAGAAGTGGCACGTTCTTCGCGGTTTTGTACACGTGCTACGTTCTTTGTAATTATCGGGACAATATTACATGATTTGGCGAGGTAGGGCATGTAGGTTGTAAATGAATGTTGCCCATTCCCTGCGGCTAATGTTACCTTTTGTGAGACGAGACACTAACGCGCGGATTTTAGTAACCTTCACTCTTGAAGTTGAGTGATTATGACTAAGTGTTCGTGGTCGTCCTTAGAACCATGTGTACTTGCTTCTTTATAGGAAACGTTGAAAGTTTTAACGTACTTGTGTGTCATTAAATGTTCACAGTCTTGGTTAAAGAACTGTTTGCAGTGGCTTTTCTTATTTATTTTATACAACGAGTATAAAGCTTTTAACTACCAATGTGGAATATGATAAAAATATTTGTAAGTATAATGAATTTATGTTTATTCTTCACAGAAAAGGTAGTATGCAAGATTTTCGAACTTAGTGTTTTTAATGTCTACATGACAGGTGTGTACGGCGGTCGACTCACAATCTGAGAGTCGCGGGTTCGAATCCTCATCACACCAAATGACAGCCGTGAGGGCGTTATAATGTTGTTTCGGTAGCCCAAGAGTTGGCAGTGAGTGGTAATGACTACCTGCCTTCCATATAATCTTACACAGCTAAATTAGGGACGACTGGCGCAGATCGCCCTCGTGTAGCTTTGCGCAAAATTCAGAAACAAACAAGCAAACAATGTCTACGCTTGAAGTACGTTTATAAAACTATAGGCGTTACATACAGAGAATACAGGTATGTTTGTTGAAGCGGAAACAGTGAGTCAACACAGCTTTCCAAGTAATTCAAGTTACTTATTTAAACGCAGTGTACCACCCCCTCTTGTTTCACAAATCGGTGACTTTCTCTGTCACATCTCGATATCAATAGTATTGAATCAAAGTGTAGGTTCGTACGTTCATCTTCTATCAGCAACAACCCCAACACTTCTGGAGCCAAAGTTACGCCTCTAAGTGAAATGACTGTTCTAAGTTACGTTTGAACTATTACTGGTTTCTAGAATAAAGTTATTACTGGTCAGTGAATTATGCTGCGCCACAACAATAATAAATAACATTGACCGTCATACTATTATTCTTTCCGATATTGAGCAAGCCTAAACAATTTGGATTCATTTTTAAAGAGTGATTTCCTCCATCTTGATTCTTAGTGTCTTTTAAGTTGCAATGTATCTATTGGGGCCATTTCGTGTGTTTAATTTGTAACTTACTGCTCTGAACGTAACAATCACACTCATACTTACAGAGTTCGGTCAACTGAAAAGATCTTTACCGAGTTTCCACATATCTCATGAATAGCGTACCCTGAGTTACATAACATCATTTTAAAACAGTTTGCGCTTACCTCCACTTCTATCATCAATAGAACAATTTTCATATACCCCGTCTCACCAAACATGATCGCCCTTTCAGTAGTGGCGACGTCGTAATGTGACGGTGAATCGTACAATTCGTTGGTAAAAGATTTCAGTCGTGGGGGCGTTATAATGTTGTTGCTGTCAATCCCACCATTCGTTGATAAAATAGTAGTCCAAGAGTTGGCGGTGGGTTGTAATAACTAGCTGCCTTTCTTCTAGTCTTACACTGCTAAATTAGGGACGGCTAGCACAGATAGCCCTCGTATGGCTTTGCGCGAAATTCAAACAAACAAAGAATCATATATCCTCTTAAGAGTTTTAACAAAGCTCTTCCTGAAATAGAGAATTAAACGTGTATTTTTTATAAACGTTATTCTGGTTTTGCACTGTCTGATTAGCTGAATGATAGTTGATCACAGTATAAACTATTAGCATGTGACTGTACTCTGGTGCGCTTCATTTCTCATACATATTTGTATCTTATATTGATTTCATTTACTCTTTTCTTAACTGTTTATAATGCCAAACTTCTATTGAGATGTTACTAACATTTCTTGTAAATCCTCCAGATAAATTAATGACAAAAAAAATTCTGACTTTAGAGAAGGCATAGTGATTAAAATGTTCCACAGACCTTTATCAAATAAGAAACTTCAATAAACAATAGAAAATATATTTAAAGGTTCTCGAAGATTTTGTTTACTTAACGCATTTCACACACTAAACATATTTGTTAGGTGGTGTTAACTGAAGTATCAATTAAACTGTTAGTAGTCAACCATAAATTTGTAAATTAATTATTAAATATGGATCACTGTTAACACTCCTACGAAAAGTGGGGCCTAATAGGCCCCAGAGCAACTTGAAAGGTTATTAATATTAGGCTAATAATTTTGTATTTAAATGAAATTGCCATTTAAATCCATTAATGAATGGATTTACGAGATTCCCACTGTCCCAATCTACTATCTAGCGAAACCACAGCCAGGGGAACGGGCTTGGAGAAATCAGGACTAGAAACGTCATTTCGTAGGAGTGTTAACATTATTATTTTGAGAAATGGCTTTGAAGCCTACGTGCAGCATAAATAGAGGCAACGTATTGTATTATTTAAGGGATTTCCAACCAAATTTTAGTAAAATGGGCACAGATTCATTATTTAGAAATGGCATGAAGGCACAAATGTTACAACTATCTTTTTGGTTGACAATTTGACAGAAAAATAGCAAGGCAAAACACTTTCTTAAGTCTACTAGGTGGCGTTATATAAAATCCCAGTTAAACGAAATATTACTATGCGTGTGTTTTCATACAGCAAAACCACATGGGGCTATCTGCTTGGTCCACCGAGGGGAATCGAACCCCTGATTTTAGGGTTGTAAATCCGTATACTTAGCGCTGTACTAGCGGGGGCCCAAAATATCAGTAAAACTGATATTGGTTCATAATGAAGAATTAATACGATGCCACAAACACCATTTGTGGGTGATAATCATAAGACAAATAGTCAAATTATGGCTTCTTATAGGTTACCGGGTGATATTATGCAATCGTAACATGTGCAGAACTACTGTTATAAAAATTGGATGTTTCATAAAGTTAAGTGCGTTATACATAAAAAACTACAACAAAATCAATCACGAAAAGAAAATCCCGTTAGACTGGTGTCACTTGTACCGAGTAGAAACTTAACTTATAGCAAACAGAAACTCATTCTAAGAAATAAGTTTCAAATAAGAAACTAGGTAATGAATATATTTATTAGTATATGTATTAAAAACAGACTACTAGTTACCATTTTTAAAATAATCTTCTCATATAACTCTTGATATGATTTCTCCTTTCTTTCAGTGACTGTATTTGTTAGATAAAAGTTTTTACTAGATTTTCGGAAAAGATTATTTACTCTGTCTCGTCTAACGTAGTTCATCATATGTATATTTTTCTACGTACTCAGGTTTCATATCGCTAATATTTATAGTGGAGTGTAAACTGCATGCGCAGCACCTGAGTTTCATTACGAGTTATTCTCCGCCTATAGATGGCACTACGTCAAGTTAGCAAGGGAAAAAAAAATGGGCCACTGGTAAACCAATCAACGTTCTGCACGAACAGGCGCCAGTCGGTGCTTTAGTAGCGAAACGACTACTTCTGTCTTCAGGATAGAAATTTTCCACTTGTTACTGCTAGTTGTTGAATGGGGTGTAGTGGATGTTGGTAAGTTTGGGGGGTGTTTCGCGCCTTATCGTTACTTAACAGCAACACAGAATTATATATAATACAAAAACTTTTACCTGCAAAATTCAAATCTAATATAACGAGTGAGAACTTGCATTAATCTTTATTTAGTTGAAATAACTTATTTTATTGAACTTTATACAAATACATGTGGTTGATATGAGACGGAAGTGTATGAAACTAAATTATAATGACGATACAGAAGCAACTTCTTGCGGTTGTAAATAATTTTGACGAACTACGTTGGCAGGTGCGAAACATGAACCTAGATAACAGCAATTTCACCATGGCAACTGTGTAACAATGAAGAATGCACCTACGACAATCGGAAAGCTAAGACAGCACTTGTAGGCAACTAAGCTCTATTTTGTTGCGATGGGGTTACAGTTGGCCCGATTCGGACCCTGGCAAACTGCCGTTGGCGTGATTTACGTATTCTTCGCTCTTGTTCATACGGGACAGAGCAGTAGCCTCCATACAGGAGACGAGTGTGACTGGGTTGGAAGGTAAGAATGTGTGTTATATTTCAGTTCATTAAAACATCAATACTTGGTAGGCGCCGTGTTTGTTGATCTATAAGACGATGTATTTTATTTTTTAAATAATGCCTAATTTTACTCTACTGTTTACGCAGGTTCAAATATAACTAGTACCAGTAACAACATTCTATTTATAGTATAATAAACCAAACCTACGTTGTTAAATTTTACTTTTGTTGGCTTTTTTTGTGTAAGTGCGTTGACATCCTGCCACCTACTGCGTTTACAAGGCGTTATATTTTAATTTTATCATCGTTTCGATGTTTCGAAACTAGAAATTATTTGTCTCGCAGTCACATGCCGGTTAGAATTAATGAAGACATTTTTCTATTTGAAATATATTGACGTCATCCGTTATACTAAAATATTGCTCAGAAAAAGTTACTTACTGTAACGCACATTAATTCTGTAAACATTTTTTTAGTAGAGTAGCTCACAATATCTTAAGGTTTAGTATTTTTTGTGATAGAAAAGTTCACCTGTGATAGAAACTTTGTAAAGTTGTTTGTTACATGTTTGTGACTTGTTATGCCCTATTGAGCTGTCAGTAGCGTTTGAAGAACATAAAAAACTGATGGTTAAATTAATTGCTCCGGAGTACCAATTAGCACAGTTTAAAAATAACTTAAGAATTTCTTTAGAGAAGAAACCTTCTGGACTTGCTTGACAATAGACCAAGTCTCAAAGAAATATACTTAATTTGCTGCCAGGATGTTGTCGATAGTGTTTGATAACTGCTTGAATACCAAAATTTTTAATATATTTTTTGTATTTATGTATTTGCATAAAGCTAGATAAATTCAAAGAATAAGCCTTTTGTAGCTAGAAGTTATCTTTTTAGTAAAACAAACGATATAATTAGATATTTATGCAAATAATTACATGTGATGTTAAATAAGTGAATCAAGGAGCACAATATAGTGTTAAAAGAAAACATAAAAAAATTTTCGTTATCTTTTGCTTAAAGGTGTTAAGTATTTGGAATTTCTAAGAATTTATGGCTGAAAGTAAGGAAGAGTATATATAGTAATGTATCAACCACACTGTATCTACCAATAATAATAATTTAAGGCGGCAAGGCCTTCCGCAGAATACCAGGACTCGTTAGATAGGCTGATAAATGGAAGTGATCGAACTGCTGTTTATATAATTAATTGCTTAATTAATGGTTGTTGTAAAGTTCAAATACATATCTTCAAATTTGTCACTTGCACGTTCAGTTTAATCCTGAACCGCTTTAGAAACCTAAAATAATGATCCGACTTCTCTCGTAAGTCGTCACGTGTCACCTCACAGCGTAACATTCACTGTTCGATAGACTGAAATTTGCAATTATGAATTTTCGGTACATTTCTGTTATTATTAACATCACTAGTAAGTTTCTACCACACGAATACAGTGCTTAATATATTTTTAGAAATTTGTTATGGAAATTTATTATGTAATATACAATTTATATATATATTACACAATTTATATATTATAATTATCATATATAATATTTATTATGTTTATTGTACAACGGAAAAGTACCCAGTTTTCTAGTTTTTGAAAGTATTTATGTTTCAAGTTTTTAATATTGTTCTTTCTTAACAAAAAATATCTCTTCCAATTTCGTGCTTGTACGATATTATTAAAACTTCTGAATTATTCATGACAATTACATTATATTCTCCCTATATGTATTTAGTATTAAGTCAATTACGTATCAGGCCCAATTACAATAAGCCACGTGCTTTACGACTAGCCTAGTTTGCGCTTTGTTCAGTAATCAAGTTATTGATGAAACACGTTCAACGAATAAGCAGTGTACTAAGTGATATGTTTGTTTAAGTTGACGTCAAGCTATTCATATAAAGTTACGTTGGTCTCGTTTGTTTATTTTTGTTTTAAAACTACCTCGTAGGGTTTCTGGACCGTGGGACCAACCACGGTACTGTATGTGTTCACCATTTTTATGTCTGTGCCATTTCTTGGTTTTCAGTTTGTGCCTTGGAGCTTTACGTTATAACTATAATAAAATTGAATCGCAATCTTTGTAGTGTAAAACAAACAACAACCTATTGCCCTAAGCGATTTTAAAACCAATACACTTAGAAATTGTGAAAATTTCTCACACATAACATTAAGTGCTATTGGCAATTAAAGTAGAGACTTATAATTTCTTCTGTTTTCTGGACTGAACAAATGGCCCGGCATGGCTAGGTAGGTTAAGGCATTCTACTCGTAAACCGAGGTTCGCTGGTTCGAATCCCCGTCGCACCAAACATGTTCGCCCTTTCAGCCGCGGGGGTATTATAACGTGAAGGTCAATCCCACTATTCGTTGGTAAAGAGTAGCCTAAGAGTTGGCGGTCGGTGGTGATGACTAGCTGCCTTCCCTCTAGTCTTACACTGCTAAATTAGGGACGGCTAGCGCAGATAGCACTCGTGTAACTTTGCGCGAAAATCAAAAAACAAACAAACAAAAGAAGCACCGAACAAAATCTATTCTCCAGATCGAATTATATTTATTATTGTTGTGTTTTTTGCTAGATATTGTTTCTAAGGTAGTGTATATATATGTGTGATTTTGTTTTTTTTTAGAATTAAGAAATATTTTACCAATGTTAATTGCTTGCGTTTCAACTTGTTTTTATGGCACAAATTGAAACCCAAGCAATTAACATAGCATTACATCCACTACTATACTGGTACGGATATGTAGATAACACGGTTGCGGGATTCATATCTACAGAACACACACTTTGTGAATATTATGTGATAACTGCCACGACTTCTATATTGGAGAAATAGGTAGAGAAATGGAAACCAGATTCAAAGAACACAAAAAGTCACCTTCACACGTTTTCGAACACTGCAAATCAAATAAACACAACATAACCATAAAAAACACTCAAATATTGAATTAAGAAACAAACATAAACAAACGCAAAATTAAAGAAGCCTTACTTATACAACAACTGAAGCCCAAAATCAACCAATACAGAGGAGCACCTTTATGCCTATATTAATAAATATAATCCAACATCTAAGCACGCCCTCTACATTCCTACACTCAATTATACAACCGCCTTTAAACGTGTGGTCAGCTATCGGTCAGTTACCTCTTTCTTTCTTTGTGAATCTGACGATGACCGAAGAAGGTCGAAACGTTGTTCGCTCCTCTACATAGAGCTTTCTCTACCCATACTAACCGTTTTTTACATATAATTTCCTCTACAAGTGGGTGTTTTTCGTCATTACGGATTAAATAGCGCCTTGATATTAATACAATATTTTTTTTTTTGTTGTAGCCGGACTCTAGTATTATGCGAATTGATATTTCTTGCTTTGCTTTCACTCATAAGTGTTAATAATATACAAAGATTAAAGGTAATGTTTCAAGTGATTCATTAATATTATTATGGTTTGCTATTTCTAATATTAAATTCTTATTTGTAAAAAAGAACAAAACAACAAACAACTAATTATATGATTCTCTTGTCGCCTCCTGGTAGCTCCACGGTAAATATGAGTGCTTATAACACTCAAAATCAGATTTTAATACTCGAGTTTGGCATAGCAGACAGCCCATTATGTAGCTTTGTAGTTAATATCAAGCAAAAGTCAAAATTGTGTTGTGAGTGTATAGATCCGCCATTTTCAGTGCCCTTTACTTGATACTGTAACAATGTGGTTACAAAGTGTGTAAAAATAAAGTTTTATAAAATTATATTCCCGGGTGATTGAAACAGTAAGAGACGCTATTGTGCAAGTGGCGACACCTCAGCAATCTGTGGTGTGAGCGTAAAATACAAGCATAAAAATCGTAATGATTATTATAGAAGGTTATTTTAAACGTTGTGGACATGTAATGATAAAGCTTTGCTATTTATTACAAAAGTACAGTGCTCTTAATAACGGAAAATGTGAAAGCAAATTCTTTCTTTTAATAAAGTATAGTATTTTATTCAGGGAAGGCACTAGCTGGGGGAAGGAAGCAAAGAGAACACTACACTTCAAAAGTTATGAAGAACCAAAAAAACCTAATCAGAATCACAAAATTAAAGTACGTTTATGTCATATTAAGAAGTCTAAAATGCGACTGTATGTATATTCCCGCTTGTTTCTGCCGAGTTATTTTACTAACAAGTGTAACGCAACATTTAACGTTACTCCCTATCTCACCGACAATAAGACCCAAACAAACTGTACCCTATTACTTAGTTTATTTCAACTTTTGGGAATCAGTATTGATTGTTGTAAAAAAAACAAACTGTGTAGAAAACAAGGTATTTTTGTTCTAATGAATAAATGGTTATGCTAAGTAGCACTTACAGGACACATTTTCGATAAAATAACCTGCCAATCATATTTATAAGCCTAAAAAGACTTGACTATCGTGCACGTGTTTTAGTATACCAGGTTTAATTGTAACTTGCATATTGGACTAATGACACATATGTAACAAGCTCAGGAAATTACGTATTTATAAGTAACAAGAAAAGCACTTGTCTTGCCTCCTGGTAAAGAATCTCGTTTTTAATGCCTTCTGGCAACAGATTAATGATTGGGATCACCTAGTGGCAGAAACATGAACGAACTTGTATAGGTAACTCGGAATGAGTTTAATGCTTCGATGCTCCTGTACGAAGGTTGTTTCACGGGTGTTCTTAAATCAAAGGACTTTGAATATTGTTCATCAACAATTTTTTATTTGTGGAAATACATCGTTTAACCTGTTTATAAATTATTTAAATATATCGTTTAATTTGTTTATAAATTGCTTTTTTTATCAAATAATTTTTTATCCAATCAAATAGTTCCTTTAATTTGTTTTGTCTTAAAATTAAAGTGTGTTATATTAGGTTTATCATCAACTGTATCAGATATAACTTTAAGGCAGTATTAATTTTTCTTTTACATAAATTTATATGGTACTGGTCGATTAATAACATTGCCTTAACTTGCATCTTTAACTTTTATATGTATTGAAATATAATAAGTTATAACTTGAATGTAAATAATAATTAGAAGCACCCTATTAGTATTGTTACAGACAAATGTTTTACTTAAGTGAAATACTAAGCCTAATCGATTACTCTTGTGTTTATTAAGCCATTGCATCATAATAAGATTAAATATTTTATTATTTTTAAACTTAGTTTCCCTCTGTTCCCATATAACTTAACCAGGAATATTTAACAGCTGTGATACCCTAGTTTATCAAGAATGGTTGTTGAGGAAAAAAAAAGCGATCAAACTTGTGAAGTTAACATTTTAATGCCTGATTTCTCTCCAAACGAGTTCACCTTTATTATTTTACTTGCACCGCTAAACGGTTCATTGCGTTTCTGTGTTATGAGGAATTTTTTTTATACTCGAATTACTGTTGTGGTTGGTGAGCAGATGAAAAGATATCATTGTTGGTGTTTAGACTTTTTGTGGTAAAGCGGTTTGTCAAAGTATCGGGACCTCTTTTAATAAAAGCGGCTAAACAGCTCACGTTCCTGATAGGTTACACTCGGTTTAAGACTGGTAAATTAGAAGCAAGGTGTTTGTTATTTAAGAACTACACTTGTGTGACCCTCATTTTGTATTCTGTATTAGGAATACGTAACGAGAAATAGCACAGGTTTTCTTCTCTCTTAAGGCCAACTCAATTAAACGGATATTTCTCTCTTACCTTTATAAATCTTTTTTTATTTCCGAGAATGAAACGCATTAGATGATTGAAGTCTTCTATCGGTCATTTGATGACAGGTTTGTCAACATCATTTCAACTCGGAATACCGTATTGCGTCATACGGGTCAGCTGAGGATACTGCGCAGGTACATGGATCGAGTGAGGATACTTTACAGCGTTATACGGCAGAGAGCGTTACATGGATGATCTCTGAACTGAATAGTGTACAGCATACTTAATATACTGAACATGGCATTCTGAGTGTACGGTTTGTTAACTAATTTTGATATGCTGTATTAACTGGCTTGTTTGGGAGTTAGACTAGATAGATGTGTACATTTCTCAACCCCTGAGTGAACTGATACAGCTGTGTGTAATTAGAACGCCTGCGCATTTAGTGTAATTGGATGACTAACAAGGTCGTGTACAACAAGCACTTGAATATCATTTCCAGCGTTTCTTTCTTCCAGCTGGGCGAGTGTATTAAATTTCCGTCTGCCCTGCTAACTAAATTATAGTAATAAAATGATACTCGTTGTTCTGATCGACTAGATTCGAAATTCTGCTACACGTAGGCTTCATTATGTGAGTCTTTGCATAGTAACTTTAAAAATATTCCGACTTTGAAAAATTGGTTTTAGGTTGTGGTATTGACGTAGCGTAAGAATTAAAATCGTGTACCAGTCACTTAATTTTTCACATGGTTCTCAATTATCAAGTGTACGTTTACGTAAGAACACTGAATACAAGGGGCTAACTAGCATACTTATTGGTCCTCTTAATATTTCAGTTTCTGCTCTGTAATCGAACTTGCAATACGCGCACATAAGGAAGTTGAATACTAACAAAATAAGATAGCTATGTAATAGATTCAAATCAACATTTTCACAGTATAGAAACCTCGCTTTCATATTTAAATAAAGCACACTTTTGTCTACGAGTCATCATAAGTTTCTTGTTCTGCAGAAGCTACGAATTAACTTTGTTTAAAAAAAAAAACATTTTGAGAGAGTAGGTTATTAAATTTCTATTATGGCATTCTGTACTCTCGAAGCTGTAAGTGTATCGCTGAGTCACTCAGTTTCAGGTGGCTTAACAAAAATTATTATAGCAGATGCAAAGACGTAACAGTGATATCGGTTTACCAATTTCTGTGATAAGAAATATTAAAAAATACAGACGAGCAATACGATGTACACTTAATAACATAATCTATAAGTCCAGTTGTTCAAAGTCGAAAACGAACCAGTTGAACGTCCAGTATCTGATTAACTTGCGTGATGAATTGTATTTCACTTGACGGGATTTAAAATCAAAGTCGTATATATGTATATCTAGTTTAAAGTTAACATCTGTTTTCTTTGCTAACTTTAATATCTGTTTCAACCTTTTTTTTCTTTATAATTCTCTCTACTTTACAAAGGATATTTTTATTATTCACCTGACAGTACCACGGTTATTTTCCATACAGTTTCTTCATGATTTAGGAATACTTTTTAAAGAAATAAATAACCATAGAATAATTGTGTGATGATAGCTTGGTCCTGCATGGACAGATGGTTAGGGTGCTCGACTCTCAATCTGAGGATCACGGGGTCGAATCCCTGTCACATCGAACATGCTCGTCCTTTCAGCCGTGGGGATCCTATAATGTGATGGTCAATCCCACCATTCGTTGGTAAAAGAGTAGCCCAAGAGCTGGCGGTAGGTAGTAATGACTAGCTGCCTTCCATCTGGTCCTGCACTGCTAAATTAGGGACGGCTAGCGTAGATAGCGCTCGTGTAGCTTTGGGTGAAATTTAAAAAAAAAACACTAGTCCTTGCACATTTTGAATTATTGTATGTTTACTGTTATAATCATATACATATTTTTACATTCCAACACCTTAGGACAGAGCTCACAGTATTGTAAATGTATGGTTTTTAGAGGGTTCAGGGCCTATTCCAAACTGACTAGACACAAGTAGGAGAGACTAGTCTTTCCGAATTTATTACGCTTAAAACTCTCTACGTGATACATTTGTTGAAATGGACAACCTGGCTGGAGTACTAGTAATGAATGGCGTTTCGATCCGTTTTCCGCGCGGTTTCATCAGGTCTTCCTTCATCTTGCACACGGTGCCTTTCTCAATCTTGTACATCCTCTCTAACCATGTCTTTCAAATATACAATAGCAGACTAATCCCTTGTCCTGCTGGGGAAGTATATAGTGTCTTATGGTCAACTGATTCCTACGCTACCTTTCTGCTTCGTCGTACACAACTTCCCGTTGAGATATATCTCGAAGTTCCTAGACTTTTTAAATACGGGAGGGCACGGCGTATAGTTATTAGGCACAGTTTCTGTTGTGTGAGGCTTGCGCGATGAGAGCGTGATATGGAACCCGGAAAATTGCGTTTTAAAATGGGCTTTTACCGAGTTTACGTATCGTTTATTGTGCATTCATGTTGAAAATCGGCATTCATTTTCCGGCAGTTAGTCGCTATTATCCTATCTTTCTGGTCGTGTTTTCCACCATGTCTACTATACGTTATAGCAACCTGAGTTACTTAGGGGGGTTCACCAGTGATGGAGAGAGGTAAATATAGTAAAGTGCATTCGGAGAGAAAGAAGAAAAACGATCTTTTAAAAGATTGTGGAATACTTTATACACACCTAAGAAAAAACATTAAGGACCTACTTGCGGCTATATTCAGAGAATTTTTTGTTTGTTTTGGAATGCGTGTCTCGATCAATGATGACTGTTAATGTGATTTACGTGACAGTCACGTTAACGTCGCATGAATATATACGTTCATGTACGTGTTTTGTTTAGCGGTCTGTGGTATATATGAAATTTTGATTTACTCAGCTAATTGTGTTTTGAGACAGCAGTATGTCTGTGGACTTGCAATGCTAAAATCTGGGGTTCGATTGCTACACGGTTCACACAGCAGATAGTTCAATGTGACTTTGTTCTTAAAGAAGCGTGCATCCATCGTGTGTTCTAAATATAGCGAAACTGTGAATTATAGTTTTTCATTGTGTGTATAGGTAAAAACGTTCTAGTGTTTCGTATTAAATTACTTTACGCTTTGAACTATATTACGCAATCTACCTGCACTAAATAAATGTTAAACCACTCGTTCTGTGCATAAATGTTCTGTTTGAAGTTAAGCGCAAAGCTACACAACGGGCTGTCTGTGCTCTGCCAACTACGGGTATCGAAACGTGGTTTCCAGCTTTGTAAGTCCGCAGACTTACCACTGGGGAGGGGGCTGTGGATAAATAAACGTAATAAATGGACTCATTGTTTGTATCGTAATTAAACTGACTGATCTGTTGTATGAACTATTTAACCTTTTGACTGCGAAGTATTTCAGCTGCTACAATACAACTCTAATGCTTCTTCATTTTGTAACTTTTTTCGTGACGCAATTTTGGATCGAAAGTGAAACAATTGGGAAGTAGGTCAAATGCATGTATTGTTCTGACGTCTAGCGTTGAAATTAGGTATTATTGAGAACGAATAAACTCGTCCGTAATTATCTCGTCTCCAGCACTGAACAGGTTAATCTTGCATCATACAGTCATTGCTGAATAATTATACTACGAAACAACCACCGTAACTTAAACGTTTACCAGTAAAGATCAAGATATAATTGATTTAATCCAGCCGCATGCTGTTATTTACATTACAGCTCTTGTTATAAATTTACTGTATATATTTATCACTGCTTCTTTATTCATTACTCTATTGGATATGAGTATTTTTGATTTGGTAAAGCTTTTTAAAATCAAATGCATTATTATAATACATTTTAAAATGTACGCGCGTAGGTAACTTACCTTCACCTCGATTTACAAGGTATTTGACGACAACAGATACAGGACAAGAGTTTTAGATGTCAGGCACGTGTGGTGATGGCTTCGAGATTATGGCCCATGCATTTGCAAGAAAGAACTTCAGTTCTTCATATACTGACAACCACTTACTCTCAAGCCCAGCTGCTCACAGTAGGGGACGAGTTTTCAATCTCCACATTTCTTTATTGGAAAAAAAAAGGCATGTTCCCGCCACATTTACTCCCCCTACCAGCCTATTGCATTCTCAGGAGTCTGCTTTAAAATTCCACGTTGCTATAACCGTTACCCTGTACACTTTTTAACTCACTTGGTCCTAAATTAATAAGTGATGTCGAAATAATAAAAAGGAGCAGGATTAAACCAGTGGTTGAGGCTAATTCAACCATCTTCCACGCAGGAAAAATAAAGGTGTGAACGTGCTTTTCTCTTGTGTTAACATGCCATCTCTATCGGGGGACAAAGGGCTTATGCGTAGCCAAAACGCCACGTGATTATAGTACATAATTGCATGTTGACTACAAAATAACCATCTACAAGCATGAGTAGTAATGTCACACAGGTGTCGCTGACTGCTCATCTGCTTGACGTTATAAAAAGTATTAATGTGGTTATAACAGCGTGTATAGAAACTCTCCAGTGAGCTTCGTGTCCTTTTTTCGACAATACTTTGAAAAAAAATGTGTAGATAAAACTTGGATCTGCAACTTATTTCAAGAGTTATCGATGTTGTTGTTGTTTAAATACATTTTTTATAACTTGTTTATTCGCCAAGTTGCATGTGGGCCCTTGACTTTCTGGATTACAAAGCCTAATAACACGCTAATCACAAGCTCATCATGATTGAAGTACTGGAGTTCTGTTTTACATAGCAGAATGAGTAATTTCACTCATTGTTTTGGCCGGTATTTTATACTGAATGTTGTGATAAACCAAATAAAAAAAAAAAAACAATTAATCAGTTTGATACAGTATGTGGATTCATCAGGCAGTGAATGGTGTAAAATCAAGTCGGTAATTTGGGGGCTAATAAGCGGGTATTGTTTCGCTTAACGGTAGTGTACAGAAATATTTTCAGTGTGAAACTTGAACAGGATTTGAAGATCCTGTCTAAGTATTTTGACTGCAAGCTTGTGTGCTACTGTGATAAATTAAGCCTTTTGGTAATTATTTAAAATAAATCTTTTATTACTGGAGCCCCCCTCAGTGGCACATTGGTATGTCTGTGGACAAACACTGTTATAAGCCGGGTTTGAAACCCATGGTGGATAGTCTATTGTGTAGTTTGTGCTTAATTTCACACACACACACACACACACACACACACACTTACTGACGCCATCTACTGTCGTTTTCTCAGGCAACCTGATGCATTTTGATGTATTGAGGGTTTGTAAAAAAATTTTGACGATAGTGACGTGCGATCAAGATGTTATTTTTTTTTGTTTTATTAGACACCTATGAAAGAGAGTCAGAAAAGAAATACCTATATAAAAATTAAAATGTAAAACAAAACTAGAGACCGCTAGAATCGTCAATATAAGGCTGTATATACCATTATAACTGACACATTACGAGTGACTGATTTTAACATTTTGACTGAGGCTTGATGTGTTTCACTTCTAGCTAATCTAATAAAAGTCTAGCAGCGTGCAGTCGTGTCATGTCATATACACTGTCGATCAGCAGATAACATGACGTAAGGTGTCCTGTATTGTGATGGTTCTAGGGTTTATGTTCCGCTAAACTCCTAAAGATGTAAATTTTTACATACAACTGACGTCTGGGATTTAGTCTCTTAGCAGTCAGTGTATAATGAGACCAACAACAGACAAGTAGCTTAGAGTGACCCAGCACTGAAGAGGTGTGCGTGTGTATGACACGCCCCAGAGTGACTCAGCACTGAAGAGGTGTACAGAATGTCTAACTGTCGTATGTTACTTGAACTTGTTCATGATGTGTGTTTATATATACTGGAAAATTTTATAACTAGGTGTAGAAACTGGTATTATACATGAGTATAGTTGCATTTAACACACAGAATCATAAATGGATGATGAATAGACATAACGAAGAATGGAATGGATGGATAAATACGTAAGTGTGTGTGTTTATCTTATATATATTGCAATTATAATCTACGAAGCTTGTTAAACTTAACTTGCATACCCTGAAGTTTTATGTGTAGAATAGTTTTATGAGGTTGAAATGTTAGAAGGTGCCTTGAATATACCCATAGATACACCTTACACACACAAATATTTTCAGATCACACACTAACTTTTTTTTATTAGTTGGATAGCTAAAGCAGAGAAGGCCTCATATTAAGATGTATACGCTAGTGTTTTTACTGCATGATTCGTTGTTTTATGTAGGTGTAAAGTGAAAACTTTTTTCAAGGTTAATGAAAGAAAGGAAAACAAATCCGAAAAAAATTCAGTTTTGTTTACAGTAAATGTTTTGTTTCAGGATGTGAGGCCTAGCTATATACAGTGTGGGTGTACAAAGTAGAGCATTTTATTCTCCTGTAGTTATCGTCAAAATAAAATGGCTAACTTTGTAAACGCAAAGCTGCACAAAGGACTATTTTCACTTTACCTATTGCAGCATTCGAACGTCGAATTTTATCGTTGTAAGCCCTCAACTTTATTACTGAGTCTTTTTTTTTGGGGGAGAGCATTGTAAAAGCAAAGTATGGACTGGTTTTATTGAAATATGTTAAAGATGATCGCTAAGACTTTACAATCCTTTGAAACCGATTTACCCTGTTTTGTGTTTACCACTGAATAAGATAAATATATTTGTTTGAAACGCTAGGGTTTCTGTCAGGTTTTTTTCCTCTTCTTTATATAGATTTGTGTCATGTATTTTATCTTTCCTTTTTTTATTATTTGGTTACTGATTTTTCTTTATTATTTCAGTGGATTACGAGAAGATGCATCTCGAGAGGTACAACCCATATATCTACGATGTGCTCACGGAAGTGTTGAGTGGAATTATCCGCGAGGGGCGCTACAAGTTTTCTTACGTCATGGAACTTCCGGAAGAGAGTTCCGTGGCTGTTTGCGAGCACGTGAACATTTTAATGGTGCTCAGATTTATGTGGAAGGCCATCGAAAACTTCATTTATTGTATAGCAAAACTGATGGGAAACACCCAGAACTGTTACGATGTTTTACCTCCTATCATGGCCAGGTGGCGCTGTATGTGGAGGCAGAACCAGTCAATGATACTCTTCAAAAACTAGTAGCGAGCTTTAGCTACAACCTTCAACCTGTTTCAACTGAAGCCTTATTTGATGACTTGTATGGTAAGTGATTTACAAGTAGCTTTTTTTTAATGTTATTGCTTGTTTATGCATAGAGTTTCGCGAGAAGCCACGCGAAAATATATGTATAATTCGACCACTTAACAACAGAACCGCGCTCGACTCTAAATTACTGTACCATCCACTGCAAATGTGTGGAATATTCTAAGATCTTGTGAGTAAAAGAAAGACAAATATGTCATAATATGCCAATCACACTATATCTGTAATATTTGGTGCCAACGATGCCTTTCGTATAATACCTGGGATCATGAAGTCGGCTGAGATACAGTGAACACAGTGGTTTTATAGGTCCTATTTCCGTCATCAGTTTTCGTTTTGACGGCTGTTATGCTATGAATTAGATTAAATAAGTGAATAATAATTTTAAATCTTATTTAAGTCATTTACGTTTCTTGTTTAGGATAATAATTAATACCAAAATATTGTTTACACCAATTACGTATTTATTATTTTTAAGTTAGTTTTAATGTCCTTCGGTAGGGTAGAACTGGCGTCCAGCAAGCTAGTGTTCTTGTTCCGGGTGCGGGTCATGTAACCCCAGCGACCAGGGTCAACGGTAGAAAACTACATTATAGTAACTCAAAGAACTAATGAGAGAAAGGATGGAGAAAGTGTTATGCCCATTCTACAGTTACAGTATACTATGAACTACAACACCGTTACAGATTTGTTATATTGTCAGTAATCATAATAGAATCTTCCATTAATACAGTGAATTCATGCTCAAGGCGGTTTTTGGAGAAATATTCGACTCTTCTTCACTCATTAATTTTAATTAGCCAAGTTAAGTTTCAGGGCTCTGTATTTTCTTGAATATTTACTATATTATTTTCAGCAATAAATAGTGTGAACCTTGAAGACAAAAGAAAACGTTACTTGTTTAAATATTTATCGTAATTACTACATCGAGTACATTTGCACGATAGATATCGTAAGTTAGTTAAAACGAACTTGAGACAGTCTAAATTAAGACAGACCCATAAAGACGCCATGAGCTGTGAATTACAATGAAGGTATTTCATAAAACACTGTATAATTACTTGCCTTTCTTGGCACTGATTATGAAAGCTCTTTCTACCTAGAATGATTACATAAACTTATCTCACAAAAGTGTTTGTTGAAATTCTGTTGTCGGGAACATCAGTGAGTTTTTTATATTATAAAATAATTACGAAGCCACTTAGAAACGTAAATTCAACCAGACAAAGGGTGTTCACATTGGTCGAGAGCACAACAGTTGGTAATTGTGTTGTGCTTATAAACTTAAATAAATCATTGATATAAAGTAACTGTCGCACCACAACTTAGGACTAAATTTCTCGGTTATGGTATACTTTTACTGAACGTACATATTCTGTTAGAGACTTTTTTATTTAATACACATATTTCATTATTGCATGATACGGGTGAATATTGACTTAATAACTGACGTAAATCAACGAAGTATAAACAACATAGCGTACAGAGTGAGCACCTTCTACCGGATTTTAGTCCAGTCTGTAATTGTAATATTTTATAATCGTTTTTGTTTATAGTTAACCACAAAGTTTTACTGTGGGCTATCTGTGCTCTGCCCACCGCGGGTAACGAAGTTCAGTTTTTAGTTTTATACGTCCTCAGACCTGAACCACGAAGGGGGAGGGTTATAATAGTTAACAAAATATTGTGTAAACGTGAAAATTTATCCCGAAACTATTGTTTATGCCATATGACTGAAGGAAGAACAGTAATTTATTTTTTCGCAGAGCACTTGATAGTTTCAGAGAGAAAAAGAAAATCTGTACGGATTTTAAAATTATGTACAAAACAGGAATGTCATGAGGAAAATTTGCGAATGATCATTAAATAAGATGTCACTAACATTTTGCAAAAACGGAACAGTGTGTTGTTTAGTAAGTTCTGATCAATCTGTAATAGGCTCTCCTTTTATATACGATTAGTAGTTTAGCTAAATAAAAATACTTGATACAGTTATTGTAAGTTTTCTCAGTATCTGGTTAATTAAACCTCAATATGAAGAAGTTTTAACATTTCTATCATACTGAGTGTATAAAACTCGCATTATTTTAGTTATTTATTGTAAGAACGTTAATTATTATGCTGCACTATTTCTGACAGTATTCTAATTAGTATACTTCGGTGTGTATTTCATACACGTTATCAGCGTAGTAACAATACCACTTTAGTTGTATAATATAGCTTTATATTATGTTATAATACATATATTGTTCACCTTCTTGAAGACCTTGGGTGAAATTTGTCTCTACTTCGAATATCCAAGACTCCACTGACTAGCTTAATTGGTTGATTTTACTTGTGCTATCTCCGAGTAAACGATGTAAAAACTATGAGCAAATCATTTCTGAATTCCAGCTATGTGCACTCAGTAAAACACTTTGTATGTTCAGTTGTGTATTCTGCCAACCAGGAGGGGTTGGGGGCGAGTATCGAAAGATCACCCCCAATATTCTAAACTAAGAGGTCCACTGTCTTCCGATTTTGATTTTTAAATAAGTACTTGGCTTCTTATATAAAGTGCTTAAGTTCTTTGTGTAGAGGAAAAGTTGGACTTTTTTAGGGTGGGGCTGTCTTCCTCATGTCCTTACTTTATATCAAAATAAATTATTTTTGCTATAAATAGGAAACATTAACACTGGAAAGTCCAACATTCTTATTTGATAAAATTATCAGAATACAGTAGGTTTCAAGGAAGAACGGTAGTCGAGTTAGGGGAAGGGGTATAAACTACAAAATATATATTTACGAGAAGTAGACACTTTACACGGTATAAACTTGAGACTTATTTGTGAGAGTCGTACTAATTTGTAACCTTGTAATACAATGAGTAAATATGAGAGTTACAGTGACAACCTGTCAGGTAGTGTTTTGACAAGTAAGACGTGTTCTTCAACACGATATAAGTAAGTTTATTACACTGGGTAAATCAAACGCTGTTGATAACTATCCTTGTAACTTTTACGTATGCAGACAGTACATCTAGGTTCAGAGGTCCCTGTCTCATACGCTGGCAATTTTGTTTTACTTTGACCCATGTAAAATTAAAAGAAAGGCACAAATCCCAAATTTGTCTGCTTCAGTATGTGGGGTTCACGCAAAATACGTTTGTGGAAAGCCTCATTCAAATTAGTCGAAATATAAAGGAATGGAAGTCCCAACTTTGCAAGAAACTTTGAACTTTGAACCACTGTTATAAAATTTGATAAAGGACGAAAATAAATGTCTACTTCAACGTGTGGAGTGTTTGAAACGTAAAGAAATAGCAGGGTGGAACACTGATTTTGGATTTTTTTCCTTTGATCCCAGAAGATAAAGAAAAAAAGAACAAATTCTCAATTATGTCGGCTTTAATTTGTGGGATGTTGCAAGGTATATTTATTCCAAATCTCAATTGGATTGTTGAAAACACGTAAGGGAACTACTGGCCAAAATATGTTTCTGTAACTTTTAGCATTCTTTATCCCTGAAACCAGAAAGGTTTAGAACATTAAAAAAGGCGTGTGGGTATATTGGGTTAAGATCTCCACGCTTCGAAACGATTGTCATAAAAAGATATAAAGTAGTGGGCCCAAAATTATAAGTTTTGAAAGAAGAACAATTCCCTCTGTGGAAGAGACATAATAACATGCGAACGACAAAAGGCGGCTTGGCCCTTCAGGGGTATCATTTCACACCTGCTCTTGAGAAAAATAAAAATTTGAAGCTACACCATATATGGTTCAGGAGTTCCTCGATGGTACAGCAGTAAGTCTACGGATTTACAACGCTAAAATCAGGGTTTCGATTCCTCTCAGTGGACTCAGCAGATAGCAGCCCGATGTGGCTTTGCTGTAAGAACGCACACACACACATCCTTTAGGAAAGCTTCAGTTTTCAACTTAAAACTCTTGTAAAGTGTTGACCACCACAACTGCCGATATCTATCTATTTTATTAGTCAGTCTATTAGATAAATTAAAAAAACAAACACTAACTTATTTGGAGCCTTGTCTGCTTTTCCATATTTTAATTCTGCGTCTCCTGCTTCTATTATCTCCAGAATATAGCTTAAATAAATTAGACATCTGATATCTCGTAAATTTGTAAAACCTTCTCATTGATTTTGTTTTCAAAAACTTTATCAAATATCTTTCTTTAATAACAAGATGACCCTTCCATCCCCTGAATCATAAATCCTTTTACATTTTTTATACCAAGTTTTTGGCTTTCCAATAAATCTTTCATCCCGACTCTCAGTTAAAGTTTTTATAAATATCCCTGATTTTTTTTCCTGTATGTTTTTAATCAGTCACTAGGTTTAATATTCCCTGTTACCCTTTTCCTATCTAGGAAAATGTCTTTTGGAATTAATTGTAATTTTATTTTTAAACATTTCACACGACAGTCCAACATCACGACTTAAGTTCATGTATTTTGTTTTGTTATCTTACACTTTCACAACTGAGGATGAGGTGGCAGTGCGTTCATCATCTGTGTTTTCTTAGTTTAACGGTGAGAGATTCTAGCATTCTGTTCTTTCATTGATAAAAACATCGTTAGTATTACCGACAACTGTCTAAACGACTGTAAAATCGTGTCTTCCTCCGTATCGTCCTCCATTCCCGAAGGATTGAATCGCTTTCCATTAAGTTAAGTAAACCAGACATTAACCATCAGATGAGCGTACTGCTACTACACTCGCATTACAAATTTTTAACTTATTTTCTCAATTCACTAATGACAAATCCTGCCGTATTACCTCAAAACTGACTTTCCGTAAGTTTTGGAACACTTGTTGTTGCTGTTTTTAAATAAAATCTTCCAAAGGCTCAGCTTTGCCATAAAATATTGTCTTAAAAAAAACCCACCATTTTCTAATTGTTTAATAGTAGTGGTTGGTTAGCTTAGTGAAAATGCAGTATGTTATTTGTACCCTCAACCCCTATATAAAAGGAATTTCCCCCCACGTTTCGTCTTCTCTTAAACGAAACAATTATTTAGAGGTGACGAAAACTTATCATTAATATTCGTAGCAAAAATAAAACGTAACCTACCCTACACTTTCTCCCACACAAAGGACCATGAACTTGTGGACGTCAAGACGGATGTCGTGACTGACCTGCCCTCTATAGCAGCGTGAGAAAGTTGGTGTGTGAGAGCGTCGTTCCGCCCGGATCTTGTCGTTTAGAAGGTAGCATTTTGATGTAAGAGTTATTGCCAGATTTTGCATTGGAAGTAAGACCTGAACATTTACCAATTTGTCCAGTTGGCATTACTACGATTCTCTTTCTAGCCACGCTCGTCGTGACTGTTATCCGATAAATAATCTTTAATGTTTGTTAGTTAGTTCCTTTTCGACATTGGTGATTTTATCCGTGACGCAGCTATTATGTTCAAAGCTGTTCCATTAGTGTCGCAAAAATAAAATTATTTTACAGTTATTGTTAGATGTTTTTTTTTTACTATTTCAGTAATTGTCAAGTACGTTTTATTTAGTGTGGTTTCTGACATTACTGATTTAGGTGTGTTTGTACACATTACAGTAGTGTGTATTTAATTTATTCCACATCATATTCCGTGAAATTACTGTGTGGTGTGGTTTTAAACATTTATTCGTCGTGTGTTTTAAGTATTCAGTTTTTTTTTATTATGGTGTACAGGTACCAGTTGGTGTCACATTACACCGTCCGTTATTTTTGGGTGTCAGGCTCCATATTCAGTTATTGTTAACATTTTATTTCCCAAACAGTTTTTTTGTGTGTTTTTTTCCGCAAATTTTGAAGAACTTGGTGAACTTGTGGATTGCAGCTAAACTGTACAGTTTTTTCATATTAGATTTTATTTAATTACTGGGAAGCTTCAATGTTAACAATAATTTGTGTGGTAAAATTACCATATTCTCTTTCTTCGATTTATCCGATTCGGCCCCTCATGGCCAGGTGGGTTAAGGCGTTCGACTCGTAATCTGAGGGTCGCGGGTTCGAATCCCCGTCGCGCCAAACATGCTCGGCCTTTCAGCCGTGGGGGCGTTATAATGTTACGGCCAGTCCCACTATCCGTTGGTAAAAGAGTACCCCAAGAGTTGGCGGTAGGTAATAATGACTAGCTGCCTTCCCTCTAGTCTTACACTTTTAAATTAGGGACGACCAGCACAGATAGCCCTCGTGTAGCTTTGCGCGAAATTCAAAATAAATAAATACAATTCTCCGATCCAACAAAATCTCCATTTTCTTAATCATACTGCAATACATAATAAACTTCAGTTCTCATATTGTCACTAAATATTTTAGTTTCAGTTTAGTTCTACTGTTGATCTATTCTTGCAGACGTCAAGAAAATATTTGAAAACTTGAGGAGTTACTCATTACGGGTGTTTATAGTGGATGTATTATCAGTGGGGATTGTTTGTTTTGGAACAAAGCCATATTTGCTGTGTCCACTGTGGGGAATTGAACCCTCGATCTAGGCGTTTTAAATATGTAAACTTACCATTGTCTCAACGGGATACTTCAAGGGGAAATGTAGATATCTCTTTCTGTTTATACAGCAAAACAAATACCATAAATGTTCTCCAGATGACACTTATCATTTACCTTGGATTTTTTTGTTTCTCACACAGCTTATCCTAGAACGTGTTTCTGGTTATGATATAACTGTGCCACACCTGTTTCTGAACAACATTGTTTTATTGAGAACTCTCGAGATAAAACGAGAGGCAAAAACGAACAGATGCACATATATTATTAGAAAAGCTAAAGTAGAGGGCGCTCAGAAAGTGTTACAGTAATAATAAGGGTAAAAAGGCCTAATTTGATGTTATGGGGGGAGGGAGGGGAAATGCCGTTTACGTAGACGATGAATAAACTGATAGGTTTTAACATCATGTGCAACCTTGGAAGTTGCTTGTTGGGAAGCCGGCTTAGTGGCATTAGTTTGATAGGGTGAAGGCTACATGATGTCATCAGCGGTGTACTGTTCGAGGTTAAGCCGTATTTTCTCATCGGTGAATTATATTTTTCAGATGCTGTTTCTTGTCGACAGTTTAAATTTTAGAAGTGGTACTGGACTGTTGTAATATTCTATTTTAAAGCTCTTTCGTTGATAATACTTTTGTTCGTTTTCACACTGATGCAATAATTTATTGTTCTTATCTTCTTACAGTTGACGTAAGTGAAACTCGGAATACAAAAATATTACCCTGCGAATTTCTCCTGATTAGAAATTCACGCGTGTCAGATATATTTGAGACTTTCTGAAGCGTACGCTAACACGTAACACACAATGCAGCTTTGTTTCAATTATCGTTTCTGGTTTTATTTTAGACATTGGAGTATAAATCTGTTTTCGAGTTTGCAAGAACGGAGATATTCGAAACTCATAACAGAAACAGACGATGTGATTTCTAAGATTTTGTTGTTTTAAATCTCAAATGCTTTTCGAATTTTAACCTTCTTTCAGTTATTATTTGGTTAATGTTACAAACTTAGAGCACTACCTAATTGATCAGAAATGCCATAAAAAGGTTTTAGGTGGTCTGTTATGGTGAAACGATTCGAGATTATAACTGTTTTTGTCATAGTCGCCAACAACAACAAGCAGGGGGGGCTAGACTAAAACGCTTCTTCTGTTTGTAACGAACACTGGGCGTTACACGCTTACTCGAAAGTGTCTCTGTAGGAAACTATTCACCATCAACCGCGGGCAGGGCGCGCAAGTCAGATCACGTGCTGTATACAGTCCATTTTTCCCACCAGACATAGGTGGAGCTTTAATTCCTAGGGACCCTAATGATGCAGCACATAATTTGAGGTCTGGTACAAGGTTGTAATATTACTTATTTGTAACATTCAATTGTGCATTTCAGTCACGTAAAAAAATAATAAAATTTGTGTATAAGGTTTTTTTTTCTGAAACTTGACTTCAAGTATGCCAGTTTTGAAGCTTTAACTTTTAGCACATTTTCATGATAGCTTCATTTCTTTATCGTTAAATGAAATTTTCATGTGTCTTTGTTGTAAACATTTATTTTAAATACAATATACATTTAATAATGTAAAATATGAAAAAAATATCAAAACATTACGTTTTGTTGTTGTTGTAACTTTATAATTCAAAGCTACAGTACGTCTGTTGTTACAGCGAGAAATATAAAGGTTAAATAAACTTTGTTCTGTTTCAAATCGCAAATAATTTCACTTTCTGGGTGAAAATATATTAAATACATGTCAAGCAAAGGAAAGCCACCTGTTTCCCTATGGTTCACTGCTCCTGTCACGTTTCATTTGAAGCAGTTTTTTTTTTTGTATTTTTTGATATGCTACCTTCGAAGTACTTTCGTTCTACCAAAATAACGAGGTTGGACCTAGCATTATGTTAGAATATATTAATTTTGCAATAATCAACCGAGGGAAAAATTAAATGACGGGTAATTTTTTTTTTTTTTTTCAAAATAGATCTGACAATAATTATCACATTCGATCTTTATCCCTCGACTTACCGATTAATTATTATACCTTAGTACTAACTAAATATGTTTTGTGTGCCAATATTTTTTATTGATTTATTCGTTAGTTGTGACATAAAGGTACAAACTATTATTATTTTAATTAGGGTATGTATGGATAAAATATATACATTTTAATTGATAAAATGTCCACCATTATCTCAGCTGTAAGTCTTACAGACGCTGATAAGCCAGGTTTCAATACCTGTGGTGGGCACGGCCACATCCCAGCCCATTTCGTAGCATTGTGCTTTAATAGCAAACAAACAAACAATTACTGAAATATATATACATATATTGAATTAATAAACTTACTGCTGTTATGACTGAATAAGTCACTTTGGTAATCAGTGTTCATGTTACTTTTTTATGTATCATTCACTACCCGAAGAATAGATACTGTCATGTTGAGTAATTGTGTGTTTTACTTGTTGCAATATATTTAGTGTGAATAAATGGCTTGATTTGAGTGAAATCACTTTTGTTTTTACTTAACATACGTGGGGGATCCGATCATTAAAGAGTGGTATTATTTGCATCTTTCGTGTTTACAGTTTGTGTACGAGTCGTATAGAATTTGGAACCCTGCAACCAGCGGAGTTTATAGGATCGTGCATCTGAGAACAAGTTGGTGTACTATTCTAGGGTTAATGTATGAAAACTATTGTTTACTGACTCGGGCTAACTTCTGTGCCACGGAACAGATGGGGTTACTTGTTTTTTTAGTTAATTTCGCGCAAAGGTATTCGAGGGCGGTTTCCAATTTAGACGTGATAGATTAGAACAAAAGGCAACAAGAAATTGGATTGACTATCACATTATAATTCTACCATGGCCGAAGGGGCGAGCATCTTTAGTAATGGGGTTCGAACCCACGATTGCCCTCACCGCTATGTTGTTTTTACTTCACAATAACTGCGAAAGTTCATCAGTATTTATGATTGTTTAGTCACAAAAACAAACAAGAAACGTTGACGTTATATCTTTTCTAGCGTCAAGCGTCTCATCTGCTGTGCATCTTCTTCGTGTTCAAACCTCGAATTCTAACGTTTAGTCGTAGGTATTGGTTGTCATTAGTTATTTTGTCCTTATTCGTGGTTTACATTAATGTTTCATTTCCTGGCAGTCGGTTTTACACCGTACTAACGGGAACAGCTATTCACGTGGACAAGTAATTCTATCTATGGCTAGATGACAAGCTAGCATCGTCTCTGTTCACCCATTTTTGCTATGAGCAAAAACATTATTGTGTTGTGGTCAGGTGGTTGATGCGTTGTCGAGATAATACTGTGAAGTACCGTGAACTGTAAAATCCAACGAAATACTAATGTGTATTTGTGTGTACGGATAGATTTAGCCATTTTATCATGAAACAAATAAATAACAATTAGCTTATAATGGTTTTAATTTTATCCCTCAATTGATGTCTCTTCGTGAAAATGAACCCTCACCGAAGTTCACGAGTCACGTGAACAAGACCATGTGGCTCGCATGTGCCCTGGAATATCGGTTGCTTCAACTTGAACGCCATCTCGTGGTTTTGTCTTCGGCTGGACCAGGCCAATGACTTAACTGCTACCACTCTGGAAATTAGCGGTGGAGTGTGATTACACCTTTAGGAGGGTCAAAGTATTATAAGCTCCGTTCTCTACTGGTGCTAAACGTGGAAGAAGGAAAAAAACAAACGTTGTAGCAGGGAGAACATACTGCTGAAATCGTATCTTGTTTCCTGAGGAGTTGCTAGCTATATCCAAAAGAAACACTGAAGTAAACTGTACTACGAAAACTGAATTTAACTGAGCAAAAGAAGTGAACGTTTTTTTCTTGAAAGTTTATATCAAGTG